>NC_057713.1:40837413-40861090 GCF_004010195.1 Chiloscyllium plagiosum | reverse complement strand
GCCAGTTTTGTATCCAAATGGCTAATTCTCCCTGTATTCCATGAGATCTAACTTTGCTAACCAAACTCCCGTGGGGAACCTTGTTGAACACCTTACTGAAGTCCATATAAATCACGTCTACCACTCTGCTCTTACCAATCCTCTTTGTTACTTCCTTAAAAAACTCAATCAAGTTTGTGAGACATGATTTCCCATGCACAAAGCCATGATGACTATCCCTAATCAGTCCTTGCCTTTCCAAATACATGTACATCCTGTCCCTCAGAACTCCCTCCAACAACTTGCCCACCGCCGATGTCAGGCTCACTGGTCTATAGTTCCCTGGCTTGTCCTTACCACCTTTCTTAAACAGTGGCACCACGTTAGCCAACCTCCAATCTTCCGGCACCTCATCTCAGCAAGAGGCCTAGCAATCACTTCCCTAGGTTCCCACAGAGTTCTAGGGTACACCTGATCAGTTCCTGGAGATTTATCCACTTTTATGCATTTCAAGACATCCAGCATTTCCTCCTCTCTAATATGAACATTTTTTAAGATACCACCATCTATTTCCCTACATTCTATATCTTCCATGTCCTTTTCCCCAGTAAATACTGATGCAAAATACAGATCATTGCTGATCTTTGATTTCTGTTCCACTTCTGTAAATGTGTTCATTACTACTTAATACTCAATAAGCAAAATTTGTCTCTTACATTTAGATGTGATCAACAACAAAACTTCAGCAATCTCTACAAAATTCCATTTGTAGATTAAATGACAAGTCAATGCTGTAATGGATAAAGTTCAATTTGGGAATGTATGAAACCACTCACTTGAAAACCTCTCGGCACCACCCCTACACACCCCCCCCACCCAAAAAAATTGATCAATGGAAAGTTTCAAAACTGAGATGGATAAATATATTGGACCGGAATATTCACAGTTATTGAACCAAGACAGGTAAATGCAGGAGAGATCAGCAATGATTTAATTGAGTGGTACACATAAAAGTGGATAGATCCCCAGGACCTGATCAAGTGTACCCTAGAACTCTATGGGAAGCTAGGGAAGTGATCACTGGGCCTCTTACTGATTAATTTGTATCATTTAATTAAAGAGGCTAAATGATCTATTTCTGTTCTGGTTTTCTTATTTGAATGTAATGAATTCATTGCTGTGATCCCCACCACAGGCGCTTGTTACGAAATTTATATTACGGACTCAAGAATGATAGATTAGAGTATTTTAACCATAGTGTGAAATTAGGAAATAAGGAGTAATAGTGAGGTTATTTGGTCTCCTATGAAGATCAGGATAGCTAGACTAAATAATGAAGAAGTCTATTAATATACTGACTTTTTTTCTCAAGGGTTGAACTTTCAAATAGTTGAAGTGATTTTACACATATATAAAAACCTGATTAGACTCCATTTAGAGTATTAAGTTCAGTTCTGAGCAATATGCTGCAGAAGTCTG
Organism: Chiloscyllium plagiosum; assembly: GCF_004010195.1. Classification (NCBI taxonomy): domain Eukaryota; kingdom Metazoa; phylum Chordata; class Chondrichthyes; order Orectolobiformes; family Hemiscylliidae; genus Chiloscyllium; species Chiloscyllium plagiosum. The sequence continues at coordinate 40,859,632 of NC_057713.1, read as the reverse complement.
TTCTCGCCTTGGAGAGAGCGCAAGGCAGAATCACTAGAATAATACTAGGATGAAAAATTATAATTATAAAGAAGGGTTGCACAGATTAGCCTTTTATTTCCTTGAGTATGGGAGATTAATTAATAATATAGTTGAGATGATTGTGATAATTATAAGTGTTGACATAATAAATAAGGAAAAATTACATCCTGTAGTGGAGGTTGGCAGTGTGGAGAGGAGAATGGGTGTGTTGGAGAAGACTACAAACTAATATTTTTAATTAGTATTCTACATTCATGTGTGATATTAAGAAGCACTTCCTCACACCAGGTACTGAAAACCTGAAAATCTCTTTCCCCCACAAAAAAAATCAATGGAATATTTCAAAACTGAAATAGATAAATATGTTGGACTGGGATATTCCCAGTTATAGATCCAGTTATGGTGGATATCAGCAATTATCTAATTGAACGGTGGGACAGACTGAAAGGCTAAGTGGTTTATTTCTGTTCTTCTTTTCTCATTTGAGTGTAGTGAGCCCATTGCTGTGGTCTACACTACAGGCTATTGATATGAAATTTATACTGTAGCCAGGTACTGTACACACACTGGTGAAGGAGTTTGAGAAGAATTAATTCCATTCCTGTTCTTGCCACTTGCTATCATATGCACTTTGCAACAGAGACAAAAAAAGATGGCTGTGCTACTCTGGGAACATGATTAAAATGACCTGTTGTTGACATGCCTTTTTTTGTGTTTCATTTCCTTCCCTTCTCTTGGGGAAGCATTGAAAATGCACTCCTTGTTAGAAGAGTGGAAATTTGCTTTATGGGCATTTTGAGTCCAAAGTCAGAAAGCACCAATGCGCACTGTGAACTAAGTTCAATGCATTGTCACTGTATTATACTGTCAAGTGGCGTTTGTTTGTCATTGCACAAGAAGATTGTAATTTTAATTCCAACTCTGATTCCACCTACAATTAATTATCTTCAAATATTGCCTTTAGTTCTTCCACAATTTCCATATCCTTGCCACAAGCTCCCTTCCTAGCCACATTCTGGGTTAACCAAGCTCTTGATAATTTCAACATCTCTTAGCTGAATTTTTGAACTCTTATCTTCACCATCATAATGACTGCTCACTTACACCTAAATAACTTTGCCTGCCTACACTATTAAATGTTTGTTACTGAAATATTTATTCATGCTTTACACTCATCAAATCTGGATTGATAATGGTTTTCCTACACCTTCCCACTTTCCAGCCTTCATTCCAACTTTTCCTAATTGTATTCCATATCCTATTCCAAGATCGGTCACAAAACTTCAGGTTTAAATCTTATTCTAAGGCTTGAGTATATTTTTAAAAGCTGATACTGTGCAGTGCTGATGGAGCCACATTTGGATGAGAATTTGAGCTAAGGTCCCGTCTACCTCCACTCCTCTGGCATTATTTCACAAATAAGCAGAGGGATTATCCCCAATGTCTTAGCCAATGGTAATCACTCAATCAGCAAGACAAAAAAAACAGATTATCTGACCAGTTTTACATTACTGTTTCCTACAGTACAATAATAGTTTTAATAAATACTCATTAGCTGCAAAGTGCTTTGAACAATCTGGTTGTGAAAAGTGTAATTATAAATGGAAGCCTCCTTCCCTCTTTTTTTACCTTAGCTCCTTCTCCACTTCCTCCAATTTTAAATTCTTGTCTTTGATTTTTAATTTTTTCTTGCAGACACTTCATCTCTTCCAAGCATTTCAATCTCCTAAAACCTATAAATTCTTCTCATTTAAAGTTCTCCTTGCTCCGATTCATGCCTTCACCTCAGTGTTCAGAGTTCTGTCTTTCACAGAGCAGACTGGCTGATTTGAATTGAGCTTGATTTTTCCCTATTCCTACAGATAAAGGGAATGCTGATAACACTGCTAACTATTTATGAGTTACCATCAAAATGATCAATGCATTTGCACTGATACCACCATACTTTAGAATTCTCTCTCCAAACCCCTCTACTTCTCCATCTCATCCTCCTACTGCAGGACCCTTTTTTAAAAATGCATCACTGGCCAAATTTTTTTTGTTGTTTTCTACTTTCACTTTCTTTTGCTTGGCATCTGTTTTTCCTTGCATCTCTATAAAAAGCCTTGAGATAATTTTCTATGTGCAAGCCCTCCTGGTTAATTTATTGAATATGTAATGTCTGTGCAGCTTAATGATTTTCTTATAATCATTCGAATAACTGGGCAGCACGGTGGCACAGTGGTTAGCACTGCTGCCTCACAGCGCCAGAGACCCAGATTCAATTCCCGCCTCAGGCGACTGACTGTGTGGAGTTTGCACATTCTCCCCGTGTCTGCGTGGGTTTCCTCCGGGTGCTCCGGTTTCCTCCCACAGACCAAAGATGTGCAGGTCTGGTGAACTGGCCATGCTAAATTGCCCGTAGTGTTAGGTAAGGGGTACATGTAGGGGTATGGGTGGGTTGCGCTTCGGCGGGGCGGTGTGGACTTGTTGGGCCGAAGGGCCTGTTTCCACACTGTAAGTAATCTAATCTAATCTAATCTAATCTAATCTAATCTAATATGAGAAGATATGTTAAGTGTGTCAATCAAATATAAATGCTGAGTGCTATGATCACTGCATGTAAATTGCTATCTGCTCCTCTTGTTGAGGGAAAGAAAAATGATTATCTCTTAATTCGACACATGCACCTCAAATTATTCTTTGAATATTAGAACAGAGTACATATAATAAAATGCTAAGGTATTTTAATTAAGACTTGGACCTGTTTATTTCAAATGAATTAAAGAAGCCTCAATTAAATAAAGAAATCATTTTCCTACAGAAGTGTGAAACCTTTTTATACCAGTACATGAAAGCTCAAAGTAGATTTTCTTCATAGCAACCAATGAATTTGGCTAGTGGAATTATTTCCTCAGCTTTTTAGAACCTAAAATAAATGGCAGCTGTTAACTTCATTTGCACTATCCAGTCCAAATTATTCAACATTTCTTCATGCTAATTACAATATCAAAGTAATATAGCTATTGTGAAATTCATTTCTAACTCGGTCCATGTACTACTACAAAAGCAGGACAATGAAACGCTAGACATGAAGTAAACACAAAGAAGCACTAGAAATAATCAACAACCCTTCTTTCTATGGGGCAAGAAAGAGTTTAAATATTAATGTCATTCTCACTATGGAATGCTGCTTGACCTGGGTATTTCCATTATTTTTTGTTTTTATTACATTTGGCTAATTTTGTGTACATAACATTGACTGAGTGTTAGTTGATTGGAAATTGAGTCTTATATTTCTTGGATTTTAAAAAGTTTACATTTTTTAAATTTTATTGACAGCAGCAAGATGGAGATCATTGATGATAATACAATAATCAGAGCGAGGGGGTTACCCTGGCAGTCATCTGACCAAGACATTGCTCGATTCTTCAGGGGTCTGAACATAGCTAAGTTAGTATCTAACAGAATAAGAAAAGATTATGATAATGGTACTACTTTCCAAACAATTATCCTCTGATTATATATTTTTTGAAATGTAATTGTGGTCTTGTTCAGGTTGGTCATCTTTTTCTTTTCCTCGGTCTCCACACGTCAAATTTCATCTCCTCCCTTGTTAAGATAGTATGTACACTGAACCTGTTTCCACCTCACCAATGTCAAGTGCATAAATTTTCATAGAATCATAGAATCCCTATAGTGTGGAAATAGGCCATTAGGCCCAACAAGTCCACACTGATCCTCCAAAGAGTAACCCACCCAGACTCATTCCCCTACCCTATTCTCTACATTTACCCCCTGACTCATGTACCTAATTCACACATCCCTGAACACTATAGGCAATTTACCAAAGCCAGTTCACCTAACCTGCACATCTTTGGATTGTGAGAGGAGCACCAGGAGGAAACCTACACAGACACGGGGAGAATGTGCAAACTTCAAAAAGACAGTCACCCAAGGCTGGAATCCAACCTGGGTCCCTGACATTGTGTGGCAGCAGTCTAACCACTGAGCCACCGTGCCACCCTAAAAAAAATTTTAGGTGGATATTTTTGTATAGGTTTGGCTGCATGATTCCATATCGAAGAGGCATGGATGTTATGTGTTCTCACTAATTGTGTTTTCAGGGGTGGAGGGTGTGGGAGGAAGTAAAATAGGTAAGATAACTAATTCACCATCTTCCAACCCATGAGTTCCCAGAATAATACTGAGGCTGGGCAGGACACCCACCATATATAAAGAAATAATTAGAGTAAAAAGCTTTTTAAAAAAGGCATGAAGGAAGGGATACATTTTTTGAAGCTACTCTTCTTTAAACTAACTCTGATTCCAATGTTCCTTCTAAGCTAAACGGTCATGTCAGTCGGCATGCTGATGCCATTTGTGGGGTTGATTCTGGTTCTAAAAGTAAAATGTTATTCACTATAATATTTCCTGCTACCACCCACAACTCGCTTCCTATAGGTCATCCCATTTCTCCCCCTCCCGCCCCATCAAATCCTTCCTAAAGCCCTTGACTCATCAGGATCTGGCTTCATGGGGCTTCCTGAGTCCCAGCAGCACCCAGAATGGGATTCTGGCCGGTCACTGTGTTGCTTCACCAGGAGCACATTGGATTTTCTGGCAGCTCCAGATGATGGGCCTCCTGTTCTTTGAGGGGTGGAAGTTCCACTTTGCATTGATTTTTACCCATCCACAGCACTTTATTGCTGCAGGCTTGACTCATTCTTCAACTGTTAGCTCACTGACATATATCCAACTCTTGTCTTCCTTCACACCACCTAGATTCATAGAAACACAGTACACAAGAGCCAAAGTAAGCCATTGTTCCTCTGAACCTGCTCTGCCATTAAGATTATCGCTGATCTGGTTGTGGTGTCAACTCAACTTTCATGCCTGACCCCCATAATCAGACTCCTTGTCTATCAAAAAAATCAACTTTTCTGTCTTGAATGAATTCAGTGAACTCGCCCCCACTGATTTGACTGTTTCTCTGCATTCCAAACTGATCTCTCATATGCTATCCTCCAAAGGTTTGAGGCAATCTGAAACTGAACTGTTCATTTCTGAGCTCATAGCTAATCCATTTCACAGCTCACCCATGTGCTCACCTACTGATGTTAGCACCCAGTCAAGCAATTTTAAAATATTATTGAGACATCCAAGATCTTTAGAATCACAATAATGTGAGCTACATTCCTTCCAATTCATAGAATCCCAACAGCGTGGAAACAGGCCATTTGACCCAACAAATCCACACTGACCCCCTGAAGAGTATCCCACCCAGACCACTCCCCTACCCTATTTCTCTGCATTTACTCTGACTCATGCACCTAGCCTACACATCCCTGAACACCATGGGCAATTTAGCCTTTTTTTATCCTTGTTTTCAAATCATTCCATTGTTTCATCTCTTCTCCGAACTCTACAACACTCCAGGATATCTGTCATACCTTCTTCTTAAATGGGTAGGAAACAGACTGATCAAGAAAATTCACCTGAACACACATTAGAAATATTTCCCTCCCCTATCCTTGGCAACACAGTGCCTCACAGCGCCAGAGACCTGGGTTCAATTCAAGCCTCGGATGACTGGCTTGTGGAGTTTGCACATTCTCCCAGATTTCCTCTGAGTGCTCTGGTTTTCTCCCACAGTGCAAAGATGTGCAGTTAGGTGAATTGGCCATGCTAAATTGCCCATGGTGTTCAGTGATGTGTAGGCTAGGTGCATTAGTCAGGGTAAATGTAGAGTAGTAGGATAGGGGAATGGGTCTAGGTGGGATACTTTTCAGAGGGTCAGTATGGACTTGCTGGGTCAAATGGCCTGTTTCCACACTGTAGGGATTCTATGAATTGGAAGGAATAAAACTCATTATTGACATTCTAAAGATCTTGGATGTCTCAATAATATTTTGTAGATCTACTCAGCACAGAAACAGACCCTTCATCAATGCCAACCAGATGTCCTAAATAAATCTAGTCCCATTTCCCAGCATTTGGTCCACAGCCCTCTAAATCCTTCATATTCATATACCCATCCAGATACCTTTTAAATGTTGTAACTGTCCCAGCTTCACCACTTCCTCTAGCAGCACTACCCTCTTAGGTCCCTTTTAAATCTTTCTCCTCTCACCTTAAATCTATGCTCTCTAGTTTTGGACACCCCCACCCTAGGGAAAAGTTCATGTCTATTTACCCTATCCATGCTCCTCATGATTTTATAAACCTTTATAAAAGGTTTATAAAGGAAAATAGCCCTGGTCTATTCAGCCTCACCCTACAGCTCAAACCCTCCAACTCTGACAACATCCTTGTAAATCTTTTCAAGTTGCACAAAATCCTTCCTACAGCAGACATCCTTCACTTTATTTGGATGTCAGTACAATACACTCAGTAGCATTTTCACTCTTTTTCTTGACTTTTGCTTCCAAATAGAGTCTTTCACTCCTCATCCTCCCTTTTGAGCTCTGTAATATTATATTTCCCTATCTTTGTTGACATCTATGGATATTAACCATCCAGTCCTCCATTTCTATATGATTCAGATCTCACTAATAAGTAACTCCTACAAGGTACAAGTCAGGAGTGTGATGGAATACTCTCCACTTGCCAGCATGAATGCAAGAAGTTTGATACTATTAGAGATAATGCTGCTAGCTGTTGCATCTGCTGCCTTCAACATCCATTTGCTTTACCACTGACACACAGTGGCAACTGTGTATCATCCTCAATATGCAACACAGTGATTCACCAAGGCTCGTTCGACAGCACCGTCTACCACCTAGAAGGAAAAGGGCAGGAGATGGAAACCTGCAAGTTCCCATCCAAAACATGTGGAGCCTTTCCTTCGCTGTCAATGGCTCAAAATCCTGAAACTCCCTCACAGCACTGTGCTTGTCTGTACACTGTAAGGATGTGTTGCAAGTGTTGAAGAAAGAGCACATTATCTCCTTCTTCAAGGCAGTTGGGGATGGGTAACAAATGCTGGCCTAGTTAGCAATGCCCACATTCCATGAATACATAAAAAAAAACAAAATCCACAACTGACTGGCTGTCCACTGGAATATCAAATTTCCACTGCATACCTGCTTTTGGCTCATAGGACCTGACACCTTGAGGTTTTGATTCCGTTAATGGTGTGCAATGCCGAATTTTGTTTGAGGAGAAAATGAGAACTGCAGATGCTGGCGAACAGATTTGAGAGTGTGGTGCTGGAAAAGCGCAGCAGGTCAGGCAGCATCCGAGGAACAGGAGAATCGACTTTTCGGGCATAAGCCCTTCATCAGGAGTGGGGCTCATTCCTGACGAAGGACTTATGCCCGAAACGTCGAATCTCCTGCTCCTTTGATGCTGCCTGACCTGCTGTGCTTTTCCAACACCACACTCTCGACTTTAAATTTTGTTCGAGAATACCACGTTTCCAAACGATTTGTTTGCTGCTATCCTCTTCCTCCTTTCTGATTCCCACTTACTTGCAACTTTGAAGCCCTATTGGCTGTATGCTGACAACTTCCTACAGCCTTTGATCCAGGAAACTGTTAGCTGATCAAATGCTATGCAGTGAATCCAACTGCACTTCAAGCTCAGAAATCCCTTAGTGGGAGTTGAGACAGCTGGTGTTGTTTTCTGTAAACATAGGCCCTCCAGGACTCAAATTCTGATGTTGCTACTTGATTTTAGTAATGCATTTTACAGCTCATTTTGTCTTTTAACTCTACTTAGAAATATTAAAAGAAACATCTTAGATAAAGAATGATATATATGGTTGCAGTTCCTCTAGGCATAAATCATATCAATTTTCAGTATCTTGCCCAGATTAAATCAATCAAAGGCCAAATTCTTTACTTAAATTTATCAAGAAACCATGAAATATTAAATACTCATATTGGAATCCATGGATTCTACTCATTGAAGATTCTCTGAGCAGTTGCAATCATAATAGATATTTTGTTACTCATTTGCGGTGTGGGTAATGTTGACTCAGCCAGCACTTTTTCCCCATCCCTAATTACCTTGGGGAAGGTGGGAATGACCTGCCTTTTTGAATCACTGCTGTTTTTGCTGTGCCCAGCTAAGACTTCAAAATATGTGTTTAGCCTTATTTTATATATCTTTCTGCTACTTTACAATATTTTCATTTCTATAATTAAGATTTGCGCTGAGTATGATTTTGCAAGTGCTGAGCACTCACCAGCAACTTGCTAACTTAGCTACTCTTATGTGTACTTGGACATTTGAGTATGATCAAGCTTCATGACCATCAGACTAATTTCTTACCTGCACCCTCTTACCCCAATGTGTGCTTCAGGACACTTTCCAGGGGAAATCATTGGACAATGATCATAGATTCATATATCTTACAGCATAGAAGAAACCTGTCAGCCTGTTGTCTCTGCTGACATTTTTGGATAAGAATTGTGCGAAGTCTCACATTTCCACATCTTATCCATAGCCCTGAGAAGTTCTTCATTCCCACTGTTTTCTGCTCCCAAGGTCACAGCTCTAACTTTGAAAGGTCAATTTCTCATCCCTGGCAATGTGTTCGTAATCATCCACTGTAATGTGGTTTTTACATCAGACAAAGCAAACTCAGTTGATGTTCTCCACCTTTATCTGCCATCCCATTCAACTACTAACTCTGAGGTGCTGAATTGTCTCTATCAGTGTCCTGGCTGCATTCATTAAACCTCAATGCAGACTAAAGATCAAACCCGGGACCTGCTGGTATGTATGACTTGCCTCCATACTGGATTGTGAACTTACAGCAAAGCCGTTTAAGAGTCTTACATTTACTTTGTTTCATCTGTATTTACTGTTTATTTTCTTTTGATTAACTCAAGACAAAAATGTGTGAAGTTATATATTTGGGATGAAATAACCCATTGGTTTTTCCCCTTTTGCTGATATGCAACTGCTGAAAATATCAAGTTTAAAATGGACACCGGATTTAATTTTTCTACATTTCACTAAAGATTTGCAAATAATGCTTGAGGTTTCATTTACAAAACTATTATAATTTGAATTTTTACATTACCAATTTAAACATCACACAACACCAGGTTATAGTCCAATAGGTTTAATTAGAAGCACTAGCTCTCGGAGCACTGCTGCTTCATCAGGTGGTTGTGGAGGACACAATTGTCAGACACAGAATTTATAGCAAAAGTTTACAGTGTGATGTAACTGAAATTATACATTGAAAAATACCTTGATTGTTTGTTAAGTCTCTCATCTGTTAGAATGACCATGTTAGTTTCACTTCTTTCACATGTAAATCACAAAACATTTTTTAAAAGTTACATACTCAGGTTAGTGTGTTGTGGGGGGGGGGGTGGGAGGTGGGAGGTTGTGAGTGTCTGTGAGAGAGAGTGTATATGCAGGTGTGTGAGTGTAAAGGGGTCTAAGTTTGTGAGAGGGTGCATGTGTGAGTGTGTGTTTGTAGGTGTGTGTGTGTGTATAAGAGTGCCTGTGTGTGTGTGTGTGTGTATGTAAGAGTGCCTGTGTGAGTGTAGGAGTGCCTGTGTGTGTGTGTATAGTACAATGGTGGTCACCTGCAGTGTGACATGAACCCAAGATCCCGGTTGAGGCCATCCCTATGGGTACTGAACTTAGCTATCAGCCTCTGCTCAGCCACTTTTCACTGCTGCCTGTCCCCATGTCTGCCTTGGAGGTTGGTTCATTGCCAATACCTTACCAATGGTACTCAAATCCGAGTTTGATATACTGTATGTTCCTTGAGATATGATATCCTTGGTGATTACCCACAATGTGATATCACAATGACCAAGAATAGATTAATTAAAATTAAAGTGATTAAGGAAAGAAAAAAGACAAAAAAGCTTTAAAAAAGAACATGATAATAAATAGTAATTCATAATTATTACAAATAGGTAACTGAAATAAAACTAATCAATGTTTAGATGGCAAAGGTAAGTTTCTTGAATTTAGATCTTGCAGTTGCTTATCTCTTCAGAAGTGATCTGCTGGATAACCATCTACTAATTTGCTGGAAACGTCGATGTCCTCCTTATATTGTTTACATTCACTTTTAATAACATTCACTTTGAATTCCATTAAGTTCACAAGAAAAAAACTTTTTGGCAAGGACTTGAACTGAATTTAGCTTTTAAATGTTTTTTATGATCTTTGTACTGCTTGAGATATAGTTTCCAGTGGTGTTCTATTTTAAGGATGATGTGTGATTAACAGTATTACACTAAATGCTCTGTTACTTCTGAATAACATTTGTTTGAGTAAATAACTGATACTTTAAAGATAGTGATTGTTTTCACTTTGAAATTCTTTTTTTTCAGGCTTAAATACCTTACACGTAATCAGTTACATTACTTGTTTGGGAGGAATTGTATTCATTTCAAATTTTGCAATTTGTCAATGTGTTTGTCTGAGTAGTATTTTTCAGCTGTTAATTATAATGTTCTTATTCTTATTTACAGGGGTGGTGCTGCATTATGCCTAAATTCACAGGGAAGACGAAATGGAGAAGCTCTTGTAAGATTCATTAATGATGAACACAGAGACCTGGCACTGCAAAGGCACAAGCATCATATGGGAAACAGATATATTGAGGTATCTATTATGAATTTCTTGAATCTAGGATTGCTGAATTATGGATGATCTGTAACCTGTACATTTAGATATCATACGCAATTAAAACTCTGTAACATTTCTCAACGTTTTCCTGCACTATTGACATTTTCAATATATCTTTCTGTTACAATTAATGTTGAAAAATTTCAAAATATATAGTTTTGATTTATGGGTCTTCTTTGTCAATGTTTATAATTATGAGGAATATTTAATTTAGCACAAACTGATTCTATCTGAACAATGCTGAAAGCGTTGCAACAGTTTAGATATGAAATATTCATATTTACAGAAAAAGATACATTCATGACTAACGAAAGAGTCAATGATAATCAGAATTAAGTGGGAATGTGGAGTTTAGTTCATACTCCAATCAGGCAAGATGTAATTGAATGACCACTCCCCTAATTCAGACATTCTTTGCACTAAATTGTATGAAATGATGAAATGAACTATTTGAAAAATAATTCACATTTATTTAGAGTAAAACTGAGAAATAGTAATTTTTTAAGGGGGCACATTGTGTGCAATCTATACAACTAATGATTTAAGTGAAGTTTAACGATACTATATGAGTAATCAGAATCACCAGGGCAAATCTCGACCAATCAACATCAACTTGCCAACTAAACAACACTCTCCTCTCAAGAAATTTCAATGTCTTTACCCTTTACATTGGCATTCCTTGAGATTGTCCTGAAGAGTGCAAAACGAAATGCTTCAAAATATGACTCTTTCCAGTAACACTTTAATTTGAAACTGCAAAATGATTATTTGTATAGTGTAGCACCTTAGCCAAAGGTTTCCTTTTACTTCATCAATGAATTCGCTCAAATTAGTCAAATATAATCTGCTTATAATAAATCTGTTAGCAGCTAACAATGGGTTATTTGTGGTAACAGTACATGTGATGACGAGGTCTGGTGTGGTTGGGTAAGGACATGGGAGAGATGCTCAGGCTCTAAAATTATTGAACTCGATATTGACTCCTAAAAGCTTCAGGGTTCCTAAGTAGAAAATGAGATGTTGATCTTCCAGCTTGCGCTAAGCTTCACTAAAGCACTATAGCAAGCCCAGGACAGAGATGTTGGCCAGGAAACACGATAGTATGTTGAAATGGCAGGCAACCAGAAGCTAGCAGTCATTTGTACAGAGGGAACTTGGAATGCTGAACTATGTAGCCATATAACAAGGCTCAAGCAGTACAATAGTAATATAGAAGATCTGGGTTTAAGTCTGCTCCAAGAATGTGTCATAACATGTCACAATGTTTAAAAATAATTATAACCAAAAGATTATAATTCAATTTGTAGAAGATAGCATCAGGATATAGCATGGTATTCTGGTCCTGTCACTGAAAACACACAGGAGAAATTGAGATTTTTTTCAGCACAATGAGGAAGTGTCTAATTAAAAACCTTGGAGATAAATGGGCATAGAGGAAATAAATTTAGAATAATTAATATAATTTTAATGCTGATATCAAGAAGTCACTCTTCATATAATGATCAACACACAGAATGGACTTCCAGAGAAAATAATGGAGACCAAAATACTGTATTATTTAAGAAATATTAGATGCTGCAATGGGTAGCGTTCAGGATATGAAAAGTAAATGGGCCAATTATCATCTTAGTTTTGAAAATTAGCTGGAGTGTGCAGTCTATTCTTGCTGATTTTCAATATTTTACACCTAGGGGTTAAAAGAGTTGTAAGTAGCCTTTTCTCTCTTCTTTCTATCTAAATTATTTGTCTTGCACATTGCTCTATCATATGTAATATTCTTATATTATCTGAGTGCAACACATTAACTGTGTGGCTTCCATTTAAGATATTCAATCTGTTTATTTATAGCTAAACTAATAAATACAGCAGCTAAACTAATATATACAGCGCAGAATAATTTCTCAGATAAAGCCTATGCAGACAGTTTGTAGACATGTGATAACATTTGGGTACTTCATTCCTTTGTACATTGATCTGTTAAAGGGACATCATTCCAAAATGATATCACAACACCATGCACCATTTTCATTGTTTCGTGTTTAACATTTTGTGAATGTAGCAAATAGAGTGAGCTTCATATGATAATTTGCACTTTAAAATGTAATATTTATAAAACATTTATGTGTCAATGATAGGAAAAAACATTGCATTTGAGTAGTTATAATCTCTGGGCATTCCAAAGCACTTTACAGCCAATGAAGTGCTTTTCAAGTGTACTGTATACTGAAAACACACAGCTATTTTGCACAATATTCTCATTGTTAAATCTTCTCCAGGTATACAAGGCAACAGGGGAAGATTTTCTGAAAATTGCAGGAGGTAAAGTCGGAGCATATGTTTCTTGTATTTTGATATTACTTTGCAAACCAAGAAAGTCGAAATGCACACTTTATGGATTGAGTTTAACATTATAAGCTGATAACATGGAGGGAAATGTTAACATCTGTATAATCAAGATAATCTGAAGCAGAGGTTCAGCATTGGAATGCAGAAATTTAATGCTGAATGGCAAAGAATCAAAAGATAGAGAAAACTATGTGCTCTAATGAAATCTGGGTGGGCATTTCTGGTTTAAATTTCAATCAGGTTACTTGGATTTGCAAGTTACCAACCATCAAAACAAAAGCATACAGATGTTAGGGTTTAACTAAGAGAATTGTTGATACTGGGTCAATCAGATTGTTTGATTTTCATAAACAGTCAGGTGCTGTGTTTCCTTCTTTATCATCCTCTATTTTTCCCTGACTCCTGATTGAGCTGACGAAAGTACAGTTCTACAGGAATCTGCCATTCTTAGTTTTCTCCCTTGAGTGATTTCTAAATGTAGGGTGGCACAGTGGCTCAGTGGTTAGCATTGCTGCCTCACAGCGCCAGGGACCCAGGTTTGATTCCCACCTTGGGTGACTGTCTATGTGGAGTTTGCATATTCTCCCCATGTCTGCATGGGTTTCCTCCGGGTGCTCCGGTTTCCTCCCACAATCCAAAGATGTGCAAGTCAGGTGAATTGGCCATGCTAAATTATCCATAGTGTTTAGGGTAAATGTAGGGAAATGGGTCTGTTTGGGTTACTCTCTGGAGGGTCGGTGTGGACCTGTTGGGCTGAAGGGCCTTTTTCAATGCTGTCGGTAATCTCATCTAAATAGCAAAATAATCATTTCATCTCCAATACAATTGTGTTCCCGTATTTGCCTTTACTTGTGCACATGGAGGCTATGTTGTGACTGGCAACCAATCACTGATCTATTGTCCCAGATTAAATTTGAAGTAGAAGATTTCAAACTTGAAAATGCTATGCATGCAGAAAGCATGAAAAATGCCCCAACTACAGACATGTTCCAAGTATTTGCTTCAGAACCTATGATTCAAATCATCTGTTTGGCTAAATTCTGCTGTTCTGGTAACTTGTAATTAGACCTTCTGTGATATGCTTTATGTGGATGCACATGTATTATCTTTCTTCTTTCTTCTATCAGCCACTTACTTAAAGTCACTTCGTATCTTTCTAGGTACCTCGAATGAAGTTGCACAGTTCTTATCGAAAGAGAATCAGGTTATTATTCGTATGCGTGGCCTTCCATTCACAGCCACAGCAGAAAATGTCTTGACATTTTTTGGATCAAACTGCCCAGTAACAGGTGGAAAAGAGGGAATCCTTTTCGTCAAGTATCCTGATGAGAGACCAACGGGTGATGCTTTTGTGTTGTTTGCCTGTGAGGGGTATGCCCAAAATGCCCTCAAGAAACACAAGGATATGTTGGGCAAGCGGTACATTGAACTGTTCAGGAGTACAGCAGCTGAAGTTCAACAGGTTAGTCATATCATACTTTTGATGGTCATGTTAATTGATTCAAATCATGGAATGAAGAATTGAAAATGTCCTGACAGCACCTTTTTCAAGCTTTCTCTTTTTCATTACCAATTATTGTCTTTGAAGTGGTGAGTCACTTTTAATAAACTCCATCAATAAAGGTTATGTGTTGAATATCAGACCTACTCGTGGCTTTCCTGTTATTTGAAGTACCACAGTGAAGCGCAGCACGAAACCTTGTGTAGTTGCATGCTCTTTTTTGATATTTCTTTGAAATCATTTGCTTGTTCATGTTCTATTTCAGCATTCATGATTTCATTAGATGGCACAAAAGAAAAAATCATCATATTGTTTGTATATATATATTTGCAATGGTAATACCCAGATACAACAATGCAAATAGTCAACATGGCTTTGTGTGTGGGAAATCATATCTCATGAACTTGATTGTGTTTTTTGAAAAAGTAACAAAGAGGTTTGATGAGGGCAGAGCGGTGGACGTGATCCATGTGGACTTCATTCAGGCATTTGGCAAGGTTCCCATGGGAGATTGGTTAGCAAGATTAGATCTCATGGAATACAGGAGAACCAGCTGTCTGGGTACAGAGCTGGCTCGAAGGTAGAAGACAGATGGTGGTGCGGGAGGGTTGTGTTTTTCAGACTGGAGGACTGTGACCAGTGGAGTGTCACAAGGATTGGTGCTGGGTCCACTACTTTTTGTCATTTATATAAATGTGAACATAAGAGATATAGTTAGTAAGTTTGCAGGTGACACCAAAATAGGAGGTGTAGTGGACAGCGAAGAAGGTTACCTCAGGTTACAATGGGATCTTGATCAGATGAACCAATGGGCTGAGGAGTGGCAGATGGAGTTTAATTTAGATAAATACAAGGTGTTGCATTTTGGGAAAGCAAATCTTAGCAGGGCTTACACCCTTAATGGTAAGATCCGAGGGAGTGTTGCTGAACACAGAGACCTTTGAGTGCAGTTTCATAGCTCCTTGAAAGTAGAGTCACAGGTAGATAGGATAGTGAAGAAGGCATTTCCTTTATTGGTCAGATATTCAGTATAGGAGTCAGGAGGTCATGTTGCGGCTGTACAGGATGTTGGTTAGGCAACAGTTGGAATATTGCGTACAATTCTGTTCTCCTTCCTATCGGAAGGATATTATCAAATGTGAAAGGGTTCAGAAAAGATTTACAAGAATGTTGCCAGGGTTGGGGGATTTGAGCTATTGGGAGAGGCTGAATAGGCTGTGGCTGTTTTCCCTGTAGGCTGAGGTGTGACTTTGTGGAGGTTTATAAAAGGGCATGGATAGGATAAATAGACAAGGTCTTTTCCCTGGGGTGGGGGATTGCAGAACTAGAGGGCATAGGTTTAGGGTGAGAGGGGAAAGATATAGAAGAAACCTAAGAGGCAACTTTTTCACGTAGAGAGTGGTGTGTGTATGCAATAAGCTGCCAGAGGAAATGGTGGAGGCTGGTACAGGTACAACATTTAAAAGAACTAGAGGGCATAGGTTTAGGATGAGAGGGGAAAGATATAGAAGAAACCTAAGAGGCAACTTTTTCACGTAGAGAGTGGTGTGTCTATGCAATAAGGAAATGGTGGAGGCTGGTACAGGTACAACATTTAAAAGGCATCTGGATGGATATATGAATAGGAACGGTTTGGAGGGATATGGACTGGGTGCTGGCAAGTGGGACTAGATTAGGTTGGAATATCTTGTCGGCGTGAATGAGTTGGACCGAAGGATCTGTTTCAGTGCTGTACATCTCTATGACTCCATATGTGGTTTCCTGAATGATATGTAGTGCAGTGAATATTTGGCAAAGTTGAGATCCATTAGGCCAACTACATAGTTAAGAGATATTGTGCTGTACTCTAGCTGAGTTTGCAGCACTAACCCACTTAAAATTAACTGAGTAACAATCAATGATACAATTGAGAAAACCTACAATTTAATGCCTTTTCACTTATATTTGGATACTCTCCCTGAGAAGACTACCCACACCATGATCAGGATCAACACATGTCAGAAATGGGTCTAAAATAGGAGTTGGGCTCCCTGATCTGCATAGGCAATGGACAAGCTACATATTAAAGTGGATACATCAGCTTCAATTTCTTGGTCTAACTATCCAAACTTTATAAATGCAGAATGGCCATTTATTCAATGTACCAGATAACTAATATTAACCATGGAATTTTACAAAAGCACGAAGAACAGAAAGGAGAATATGTTGGTTAGAAAGCAAAAATATAAACCTGTTTCTGTCTCTGTCCATAAAAAAAACAAAGAGAATCTAATTTTAAAACCCACTCTAGTTGGCACTGAGTTTTCAGTAAAGAATGATAAGGCAGAGGCATCAAGTAATGGGTTTCGCGGTAGTGCTTTATTATGAATGGTTTGGATGGATTGTTAACCTCAATACCAACCCATAATTGCTTCGCCAGCTATATGAATAACAAAAATCTGCTTGCCAGTGTTACAAAAAAAATCTTTGAATCTTCAGGAGTACAATGCATTATTGCTATGTCGTGAGTAAATACCAGAAGCATGTTCAGCACGTCTAGCAACATTACCTACTTACCTATTCTTCCAATAAGGATACAACTAACATAGGGGAAAATGTAGATCCAAAGGAACACTGCTATATATTGGCAGTACCATGACATAAAGTAGTTATTGCAGCAGTCCTCCTTCCTGCTGTAATGATATGACAAAATATTTATTTATAGTGTATTCTATAATCAAGAATTTATAGTCATTTAGACACCATTTCAACCAGTTAATTGTTACTTTAGTTTTTTACAGTGGTAATTCAAATGCTGCTGACTGATAACAACAGATTGCACTGTAACACAATGTGATGTTAATTAAAATTTTCTCCATCGATCTTGCCAGTGGATTTGGTAATAATTTAACAGCAATGGATAAACATCCTGTGCAATGACTTAGTTTTGTTACATCTGCGGTTGGTTTGTCATAAAATCCTGACGATATGGAAGCAGACCATTCGGCCCATTGGGTCCACACCAATTCTCTGAAGACCTCCTCATCACTGTAACCCTGCATTTCCCATGGCTTATGCACCTAACCTGCTCATCCCTGGTCACTATGGGCAGTTTAATATTGCCAATCCACCTAATCTGCACATCTTTAGATCCTGAGAGGAAACTGCAGCACCAACAGGAAACTCACACAGACATAGGGAGAACGTGCAAACTCCACACAGACAGTCACCCAAGGCTGGAATTGAATCCGGCTTCCTGGTGCTGTGAGACAGCAGTGCAAATCACTGAGTCACCATGCTGCCTGACTAGTAGTTTAATATTTTTTGAAATGGGCATTGCACATCTGATTTTAATGAATGAGATGTGTGGGTGTCCCATTTAATTTCACGAGGTGACCTGAAACATTAAAGAGTGTGCCTCATATTTGTAAGAGCTGTTTTGTTTTAATGCCTTAGGAAATCCAGAAGCTGTAAGGAGAAATAAAGAGCTGAATCCTTCAGCTGAGTCAGGAAGAACAGCTATGTTTCCCCATCCATCCAACAAATGTCCCTCCATGCCAACAGATCCCTGTGGTATCCAACCTATGCCCTTTCACAACTGAAACAATAGGTGGAATCCTTTAATTTGGCTCATGTACAGTCTTAAAAGGCCAAGACACCTTTGTTCCTTTAGATGGAATGCCCACCGGACCTCCTGCCTGCTAGGTACTTCTGAGGGCACTGGCAGGCCTTCTTCCCAATGGAAGATTCCAGTATACCATGTCCCACTTCCCAAAAAGCTGTCAGTGTATTAGAGACAAACAGCTTTCAGTAAATGGCAGCATCATGCAAGCAATAGTGACCGCTGTCCATACTGCAATTTCTGTAGCCCCAGAATTGATGAGCATCCCAAGGAAAAGGGAAGAGTTAGAATAGAATCCCTACAGTGTGGGGGCAGGCCATTCAGCCCATTATGTCCACACTGATCTTCAAAAGAGCATCCCCTACGCTATAACTTTGCATTTCTCATGGTTAATCCACATAGCTTGCACACCCCTGCACACTATGTGCAATTTACCATAGCCAGTTCACTTAGCCTGTACATCTTTGAACTGTGGGAGGAAACCAGAGCAAACCTACGCAGACACGGGGAGAATATGCAAACCCCACACTGACAGTCACCAGAAGGTAGTATTGAAACTGGGTCCTTCAGGCTATCAGGCATCAGTAATAACCACTGAGCTACTATGCCAACCCTTTGTTGTCAGTAGTCACCCGCCCATTCCATGTCCTTGCCCTCGATCAAGCAGAAATTTATTGCCTGGTGAGAGCCCCTGCCCCTTTAACTAACAGACACTCTATGCAAAGTAGCTGAAGTGAGGCATTTGGTATGCATGCCTTTATTGGTCAGAGTACTGACCAATAAAGTTGGGAGATCATGTTGTGGCTGTACAGGACATCGGTTAGGCCACTGTTGGAGTATTGCGTGCAATTCTGGTCTCCTTTTTAATCGGAAAGATGTTGTGAAACTTGAAATGGTTCAGAAAAGATTTACAAGGATGTTGCCAGGGTTGGAGGATTTGAGCTATAGGGAGAGGCTGAACAGGCTGGGGGTAGGGCTAGATTGGGGTGGGATATCTGATCGGCGTGGACAGGATGGACCAAAGGGTCTGTTTCCATGCTGTACATCTCTATGACTCTATGAATAGAATAAATGCATTCAAGGAGCAGCTTGATTAGCTCATGAGGATGAATGAAGTAGAAGGACATGCTGATCATGTCAGGAGATTTAGAATAGACTAGCTATCCCAGTGGCCCATTCGTTATAGTTCAAATTTCAAAACTAAGTACATCGAGTCACTTTACTTCATCAAGCCAATTCATACATGCATATATTTTAGTTAAAGTTCTCTTTGTGCAGATTTTTAATATTTTAATTTGAACAGCAAAACCTAACTCAATAAGTGTACTGAATACAATCAAAGCTTGGAGGATGATGCGACAGGATGAGGGTAATTCACAGAAACCCTCTCCTTCTACTCTTATAGTGGGAATGTTGGGATTTCAGCCAGGCTTGACTGACGTTGGATTTAAAATTTGGGAGTCCAGAGGTATCTCCTGTTTGGGAGATCTGTTCAATGGGGAGGTTATGATGTCCTTCGAACAGTTGCGCCAGAAGTTCGCGTTGCCAAACAAGGATCTTTTTTGATATTTTCAACTACGAGATTTCATACAAAAAAAGACCACATTGATGACTAATCTGTACAAGTCAGATATGGAAAGGAGAGTGCTTCGGCCAATGGGTGCACCCTCGGTCAGTACTCTCTACCACTCGCTAGGTAATAAGGTATCGAAGGACATGGAATGATGATATAAAACCTGGAATCAAGAATTAGGGATGGAAATCTCCTTAGGGTGTGGGAGGATATCTGGGGAAGTGCTAGGTAGATCTTATCTGTAATAAACTCAGGCTATTTGATTGAAGTTACTACATAGGGCTCATATGGCACCAGAGCGACTTGCAAAGTTCAAGGCAAGAGCATCCACAATGTGCCCTAAATGTAAAATAGAAGTTGGTACTCTGTCATTGTCTGTGGACATGCCATAGGTTTCGTAGATATTGTGACAGTATAGCGAATGCCTTGGTGAAGATTTTGGGAACGGAGATTGGGTTGGACCCAGTGTTGTCTCTCCTTTTGGGCTTTCCAAATTTTCCTTCTCTAGATGCATACGGGAAGAAACTATTTACTATCCTTTCTGTTTGTGCGAGGAAAAATATTTTAGTAAGTTGGGTATTGGAAAGCCCCTCCGGGACTTTTGAATTGGCATAGGATTGTTATGGAATATATTCGCCTGGACTTCCTTACGAATATGGTGCACCAAAAAATGGAATTATTTTACAGAACATGGCGGTCCTTTTTGAACTACACCGATGCAGATGTACTGGCCATACTGTTTAGGGCCTTTGTTTTGCTGTAAGGATGATGTTTGTTGCTTCAGGGGCACCTGGGAGGAAAGAGTCCCGTATAAATACAGGTTTTGTTGGACATGGTAAAATTTTAGTTTGAATGTGTGTTTATTTATTTATTTACTTTTTTTCCCCCTTTTTTGTTGTCAATAATGTACGACCTGTGGTCTTTTTTTTATACGTAGAGTTTTCTTTCTTGTATCTTATTTTGTGTTTCGGTAGTTTGTAGAATAGATTAGTAGTTAGCTTTCTTAATTTTATATTGGTGCTGTTATTATATTGCAAAGTGGATACACTATTTTGTATTAATTTTGTAATTTAGTTATGAAAAACTCAATTTTTTTACAAAAAAAATCTCTACTGGGAATATATTAAAAGCATCACTTGAGCATGCTTTTCTCTGACACACTTGTTTTGGTGTTCGAGTTTGATGCCATGACTAGGAGGTGCCAGAATTGGACTGTGGTGGACAAGGTTGAAAATCACACCGCGGACTGCCGTTCCTTCATCAGGTGGTTGTGATGGGGAGGGCAGCGCTCCGGGGGCTGGTGCTTCCAGGTGGACCTGTTGGTCTGTGGCCTGGTGTTGTGTGGTTTTTTGACTTGCAAGTTTGGTGCAATAGCAAATAATTACTTCTTTCAGTATCACACTAGACCTCACAAAATTTGTATGGCACTCATTAGAAACCAAAGGCAAATTATGTGTGAGGAGAATAGCTTGAAAGTTCCAGAGAGGAATTGTTGCAAAAATTTTAAATGTGAATCAAACTTGAGTGGTCAGCAAATTCCACCAATAAAATGAAGTTGAATGAGAAAAAAGAATAGGCTGGGGTTGTTTTCTCTGGACCAAAGGCTGAAGGGTGACCTTGTAGAGGTTTATAAAATCATGAAGGGCATGGATAGAATAAACAGACAAAGTCTCTTCCCTGGCATGGGTGAATCCAGAACCAGAGAGCATAGGTTTAGGATGAGAGGGGAAAGATATAAAAGAGACCTAAGGGGCAACTTTTTCATGCAGAAGGTGGTACGTGTGTGGAATGATCTGCCAGAGGAAGTGGTGGAGGCTGGTACGATTGCATCATTTAAAAGGCATCTGGAGGGTTTGGAGGAATATCGGCCAGGTGCTGGCAAGTGGGACTAGATTGGGATATCTGGTCGGCATGGACGATTGGACTGAAGGGTCTGTTTCTGTGCTGTACATCTCTATGACTCTATGAGTAGTTATTGAACAAGTTTTACCAGTTTCAGAAATTTGAAATTTAAGGGAATTTTCTTTAGGTTAGGGAATATATTTGCTTTAGAAACTTAATATCCTTTTTTTATGTTTAACTTTTCTACAGGTTCTTAACAGATATACATCCACTCCTCTCATGCCCATAGCTCCTGCTCCTATTATTCCTATGATACCCCAACCATTTGTGCCATCTACTAATCTGCGTGACTGTATTCGTTTGCGAGGCTTACCTTACGCTGCTACTATTGAGGACATTCTACAGTTCCTAGGTGAATTTACTTCTGATATACGACCTCATGGAGTGCACATGGTGTTAAATCAGCAGGTAAGAAAGTAAATCAAATTTTATTGAGAATCTCGCATTAATTTTAGGATGTTGTGGTTCTGTTCGCCGAGCTGGGAATTTGTGTTGCAGACGCTTTGTCCCCTGTTCTAGGTGACATCCTCAGTGCTTCGGAGCCTCCTGTGAAGCGCTTCTGTGTTGTTTCCTCCGGCATTTATAGTGGTTTGTCTCTGCCGCTTCCGGTTGTCCGTTCCAGCTGTCCACTGCAGTGGCTGGTATATTGGGTCCAGGTCGATGTGTTTGTTGATCGAATCTGTGG
>NC_057713.1:40790450-40836747 GCF_004010195.1 Chiloscyllium plagiosum | reverse complement strand
GTAGTGTACAAAATCCCATGCAAGGACTGCACAAAACACTACATAGAACAAACAGGAAGACAGCTAATGATCCGTATCCATGAACACCAACTAGCCACGAAATGACACGATCGGCTATCCTTCGTAGCCACACACACAGATGACAAACAACATGAGTTTGATAAGCCAAACAGAACAGCCAGGGAATTCCTAGAGGCATGGCACTCATCCACAGATTCGATCAACAAACACATCGACCTGGACCCAATATACCAGCCACTGCAGTGGACAGCTGGAACGGACAACCGGAAGCGGCAGAGACAAACCACTATAAATGCCGGAGGAAACAACACAGAAGCGCTTCACAGGAGGCTCCTAAGCACTGAGGATGTCACCTGGACAGGGGACTAAGCGTCTGCAACACAAATTCTCAGCTCGGCGAACAGAACCACATCAACGAGCACCCGAGCTATAAATCTTCTCACAAACTTTAATTTTAGGATATTAGTAGAGGTATGTTAAATGCGATATATGTCAGGAAGTACACTCATTCAACATTAGTGAGTGATAAAATAGGATTACTTCTGCAATTGTGATCTAATGTTCTTTATCTAGATAGATTTTGTCTGGCTTATTCAGTTATGGAAAGTACGAATTGCTTGAAAATGTCATGCAGCAAAGATGATTTGGAGACATCGGTGTTGAACTGGAGTGTACAAAGTTAAAAAACACACAACATCACATTATAGTCCAACAGGTTTATTTGGAAGTACTAGCATTTGGAGCACTGCTCCTTCTTCAGATGATTGTGGAGAATAAGACTGCAAGACACAGAATTTAAAGCAAAAGTTTCCAGTGTGATGTAACTGAAATTATATATTGAAAAAGACCCGATTGATTGTTAAGTCTGTCAACTTTTAGAATGACCATGTTGGTATCAGTTCTGTCATATGTAAATCGCAAAACATTTTTTTAAAAGTTACATTCTCCAGTGCACTTTAACAATTAATGTCATGTTGGCCCAGATAAGGTATTGAAGGTGTTAACTCCCTGTGAGGCTGTCTGTGCCACAATGGTCAGACTGATTATAATCTAAAACACGGATTTCCAGAATCTTATTTGGATATATGCAGTTTTTGAGCAAAGTAAAATATAATTTTGCTATGTATGTGTGTGAGTGTGAGTGTAAAGGGGTTTAAGTCTGTGAGAGGGTGTGTGTGGGAACGTATGTGTGTGTACGAGAGAGAGTTTGTATGAGAGTGTGTGTGTATCTGTCTGGCTGTGTTCATCTATCTATGTGTGTGTGCATAGTGGAATGGAGTCACCTGTAGTGTGACATGAGGCCAGTTGAGGCCATTCCCATGGGTACCAAACTTGGCGATCATCCTCTGCTCGCCCACTTTTTCCTGATGAAGGGCTTTTGCGCGAAATGTCAATTTTCCTGCTCCTCGGATGCTGCCTGACCTGCTGTGCTTTTCCAGCACCACTCTAATCTAAACTCTGGCTTCCAGCATCTGCAGTCCTCACTTTTGCCCACTTTTCATTGTTGCCTGTCCCGAAGTCCATCTTGGAGGACGGTCACCCGAAGGTCTGAGGTCGAAATTTCTGGACCGCTGAAGTGTTTGCCAACTGGGAAGGAACACTCCTGTCTGTTGATTGTTCTGCAGTGATCATTCATCCATTGCCGTAGCCTCTGTTTGGTCTCGCCAACATACCATGCCTCAGGGCATCCTTGCCTGCAGTGTATGAGATAGACAATGTTGGCTGAGTCCAAGGTGGACTTTGGGACAGGCAACAATGAAAAGTGGCCAAGCAGAGGCTAATAGCCAAGTTCGGTACCCATGGGAACAGCCTCAACTAGGACCTTGGGTTCATGTCCCACTACAGGTTCATGTCCCATTGCACCACACACACACACACACACACACTCTCAGACTTAAACCCCTTTATAGTCACACACATACACATACCCTCTCACAAACACTCATAACCCCCACCATCTCTCTCCCCCCCACACACACCCCCACATGCACATAAAAGTTTGTGGGGTGAATTTGTACTTGCAGAATTACATTTTATTTTGTTCAAAAACTGCGTGAATCTATGTAAGATTCTGAAAATCTGTTTTTTAGATTAGAATTAGTCTGACCATTGTGGCACAGACAGTCTCACAGGGAGTTAACACCTTCAATACTGTATCTGGGCAGATAATGCTCAAGTGCAATTGTTAAAGTGCACTTGAGAATGTAACATTTTTTTAAAAAGTTTTGCAATTTACATATGAAAGAAGTTAAAAATCACACAACACCAGATTTTTAATTTTGTATACCCCAGTCCAACACTAGCATCTCCAAATCATATGAAAGAACTGATACCAACATGGTCATTTTAAAAGATGAGAGACTTAACAAATAATTGGATCTTTTTCAATATATAGTTTCAGTTACATCACACTGGAAACTTTTGCTATAAGTACTGTGTCTTACAATCTTATTCTCCACAATCACCTGATGAAGGAGCAGCGTTCCGAAAGCTAGTGCTTCCAAATAAACCTGTTGGACTATAACCTGGTGTTGTGTGATTTTCAACTTTGTAAGCAGCAAACATATCTCAATTTGTGGAAGACACTTGACAGGTCTTTAGAGTCAGCCTTTCTGTCTCAGCCTGAGGGCCAACACAGCCTCAGTAATTTAGTGGTCATAGTGATGGACTGGTAAATAATTTTCTTTACAGGTTTCCTCTAGTTTGAAGAACCCTTGTGTTCTTCCTGCTTTAGCATCTTCCAGTTCCTCTGGCTGGGCTGCAGGCAAGACTAATTGGCAAGTCCCCAAATTGTCTAATAATGGATGAGTCAACCAGGGACAGACCAGAGAATTTGTTGCCTCCAGTATGATTACAGACATGGATAAATAAGTATCAGCAGGGTTCAGGCCCACTTATGGTCTCAACTTCTGAAAATCTTTAAAGGAGGTAAGATTCCACTGTATGGAAAATGTCTCCCAATTAGTAAATATTAGATGGAAAGTACAGACTGACAAATTACCCAAAAGAACAACTTCTATCAAAATTAATTTTCTTCCAAGTAAAGATTAGATTAAAATAGGTCTGAGTTTATTACATTTCTTTTGTTTTCCTAGCGTGAGTTAATAAAGCTGTACTAGATCAGGGATTTCTTTCTGAGAAGGGAGATCTTTGCCAGACTTATTAACAGGAGCACAATTACCTCTTTAGGGCCGTCCTTCAGGTGATGCCTTTATCCAAATGAAATCATCAGATCGAGCATTCCTGACTTCTCAGAAGCGTCACAAAAGAACAATGAAGGACAGATATGTTGAAGTATTCCAGTGTTCAGCTGAGGAAATGAACTTTGTGTTAATGGGTGGCATTTTAAATCGAAATGGCTTGTCCCCACCGCCATGTAAGTTACCATGTAAGTTTGCTTAGCTCTTGATGGTGCTCTACGCTGCTTGCTGGTAGGTGCTGGAGCTTTATGACTCTTTACATTCCTGGTTCTTTGATTCGGAAGATTTGGTACTATGTTCTGAATTTCAGTAGCATGACTTGTACTAGTTCGTTCTGCCTTGGTTGTGGTTGGCTAAATTTGAGAAAATGTTATTCACATAGGCTAGCCATGGAATTTGACATAACATGTACGTTATTTAACTTTGTTCTTGCCAATTCAAATCAGGTCAGTTATATTGTTAAGTTCAAATAAAGTCATTAAAAATCATGATGACTCATTGAACAATCTTAATAGGTTAACAACTATTTCCATGAAAAAAACATTAAAAACACAGAAATAATGCAGAGTGTTAAATATAAACAAGTGCTTTCTGACGAAAAAAATTAACGTGCTGGTGTTAAATTTTACCAAAAGATCCCTAGTTGACTTGATAACTGATTTGTACTAATGCAGCTGGTCTCTACCAAGTGATCTTAATGTTATCCTCCTTCTCTCAGTACATACTTTCCAGAGTGACAGTGCTTGACAGGCTGAACTCTCCAGCGCTGAGTATCATATTGGAACTACTGTACTATAATCGAGTATCAACGTGCCAGCAGTACAAACATAACACACTAAATATATTGCCACTAGTACTCCACGGCCGGAAGTTAATGGTGAATGGAAAATCAGTATTGCAAATCTTTTGGTCACAAACAATTCTCCTACAATTGCCTCAAATTTTATTCAGCAGTCTTGTTCAAAATGGGTGTTCTACTTGAATGAAACTTTTCATATCACTCAGAAACTTTTAAATTCTTTGGTGACATTTGTAACAGTTAAATATTAACTTCCAAGTTGGTCTTAATTTATGTTTACAGACACTGATGTTTTAATTCCATGGCAAACCTATAACTAGTACATCTTTTGTTTCTGACTGGGCTTTTGCAATTCTCCTTTTTGAAGCAAAGGTAATCTTCTGAGGTAATGATTGCAGTGAGGGTTAGGTTGTGTCGTAGCTGTTCGGTGAAATAGCAAGAAAGTATTTAGTTCAAGACGGTCGGTGTAATTGGGAAGTGTGGGTGAGAGAGACTTCCCACTGTGGGACCGGGTAGGGGAGTCCAAAACTAGAGGGCATAGGGTTTAGGTGATTGGGGTAAGATTTAAAAAGGATTTGCAACTTTTTCATGCAGATAGTGGTGTGTGTATGGAATGAGCTACTACAGCAGGTAGTGGAGGCTGGTACAATTACAACATATAAATGGCATCTAGATGAATAGGAAAGGGTTTAGAAGGATATGTGCCAAATGCTGGCAAATGGGACTAGATTAATTTCGGATACCTGGTTGGCATGGACCGCAGGGTCTGTTTCTGTGCTGTACATCTTTATGACTATATGACTGTTAAGGAATCTCATGATGTGATTTCAGCAATTAAACTCATCCATAAATGTTACAGAAACATCTTGTTCTTTGCCAGTCAAATTAGCTTGCCAATGTTGATGCCTATTTTTCATTTACATGATGCCCCTAGTCAGCATTATCCAAGAGCACTAGCTGTTATGTCAATCATGATGATAGCTGGCTTCCTCAACAGTACTTCTTTTTAATTTATCCTCTGTTGCTAAGTTACAAGAATGATTATCTAATATTTACTATTGGGTTGTCAGAATTTTTGTCCAATAAATATTTGGAAGACAGTGAGTATTGTTTTTCATCCTCACATCAAACCTCGTCCCCTCGATACCAACTCAGTTCCTCTTCTTGGCAACAATCGGAGTTTAAGCCAGTCTGTTCACAAATTGAGTGGCATGTTTAAACCTGAAATGACCTTCTGACTTCAGTCATGCTATCGTTAAGACTGCCTCTTTTCACCTCTATTATATTGCCTGACTTTGCCCTGCCATCAGCTTATGTCCTGTTGAAACAGTCATTCATTCCTTTGTTATTTTGACATGCAACCATTCTGCTGCATTCCTGGCTGGTCTCCCACATTCTATCCTTAGTAAACATGAAATCATTCAAAACTCAGCTGCCCATGTCATAATCAATAAGTAGTCTCGCTGGCTGACTTTTGCTCACAGTCAACATCTGGATTTTAGAATTCTCATTGTTGTTTTCAAATGGGTCCACGGCCTGACCCTCCCAGTCAATAAAGATCCGGGCTCCTATCATTCTAGTCTATTGTGCATGTCCAACTTAAATTGCTGCATTATCGATGGCCATGTTTTTAATTGCCTAGGCCCCCATGCTCTGGAATATTTTCCTACATCTCTTCATCTTGATTTCTTCTTTTTAAGAGAATTGTTAAAATGCTCTTCTTTGACAAACATTTGGTTATCTGACACAATACATCCTTATGTGGCCCACTGTTATGATTTGTTTTATAATATTCCCCTGAAGTGCCTTGAGACATTCCATTAAGGCACTATAGTAAATGTAAATTGTTAGAATTAAACTAGATTGAAGCCACTAAACAAATGGAAAAAGATAGAAATATAACATTTTTGTTAACTTGTTTGAATCCTTTATATCAGGTTTCTGACAATCTGACATCAGAAACTGTTCCAACTAAAGTGACAGATGTCATTCTCTGTAATGAACTGTAATGCATTAAGTCTCTTGTCATCCTTGATTTCTCTACATCATTTGGCACATTGGTTACACCAGCTTCCTCAAAAATCTTTACTCCATTTTCCAGTTTTGTGAAGTACAATCACTTTGTTCTATTATTGCTATCTAAATGGAATATTTTGAGAAATGACATTCTACTCCCATGCCATTTGAAGTCCTCAAAAAATGTATTCTTGGCCCAATCCTCTTCCTGATCAAAGTTCTTCTTTTTGGTCCCCTTAAATCTCCAGACATCGAGTCATCATCTACCTCGACACCAACTGTTTGGATCTCTTCATTGCATCTGTTCTAGCACCCAGATTTGGGTGACCTATTACTTTCATCAGCTAAACATTTAGGTCAGATCATGCACTCATTGCCCTTACAATGGAATATTAAGAACTTCTAGCAATTAATTCATAGAAAGAATGGACACAATACAAGCACGAACAGTTAATATTGCCTATAAACTATGTACGTAAGTATAGACAAAAAAACTTAATTCATGACCTGACATCACTGTGACTTAGTTACTAAACGTGTGTATAATTTGTATAGTTAACCATTTACTCCATACTTTCTGCTGACTCCATTTCTCTCTCTGTATTGCCTCACTTGAACTGGACTTCAATAAAATGTTATGATTAATCTGTAATTACCTTACAATTAAGAAGCCTGCCAACATCCACCTCCATAACATTATGCACTTCCTTCCCTTTCTTGGCCAATCTGCTGTTGAAACTGTTCAATATATTGCCTTGTTACCTTCGCACACTCAATTGTTCAAATTATAGCTGATCTCTTTTTTGCATTGTGTTCAGTATTGGTCTCTTTACTTAAAAGAAATACCTGCCAATAGGTGGGGTGCAGCAAATGTTTGCCAAGCTTATTGCGGGGATGCTACGCTTGTTATGAGGGAAGAATGGGAGTTTAGATGAATGAGACCAAATCTCATTGAAATGTACAAAATTCTCACGGGACTGGACAGACTGGATATATGGCTAATGTTTGCCCTGGCTGAGGGGTGGGTGGACGTCATGATCTCATGATACACATTAGATATTTTTGGCAGAGATAAAGGAAAACTTCTGCATTTTTAGAATGGTAAACCTATAGAATTGTCTATCATAGAAGGCGTTTGAGGCAAAATCACTGGATATTTTAAAATCTATAAAGATTTCTAGAGGCCAAAGGTGTCAAAGAGTAAGGTGAGTAAGCAGGAGGATGGGATTGTGATAAAGGATCAGTCTTGGTTGTGTTGAATGGCAAAGTGATGGGCCTCCTCCTGTTCCTATTTTCTACTCTTTATGATATTCAAATACATTAGGATTCCAGAATCCCCCATCATCAACACCCTGGTGGTTATCATTGACTAGAAAGTGAACTTGACAAATCATATAAATACTGTGGCTATAAATGCAAGTTAAAGGCTAGGCCTTTTACATGAACACACTTGTCTATCATCTGCAAGGCATTCATCAGTCGAGTGATGGAATGGTCTTCACTTGTCTGAGTGACTGCAGCTCCTACAACACTGAATAAGTCCAAAACTATATAGAAGAAAGCTTCACAGTCACTGCATCTAACAGTTTAAACATTCACTACCTCTAATATCAATACACAGTGGTGAAAGTGTGTACCTGAAAAAGAAAGCCACCTTGGTTTCAACCTCTCATGTCCTTAAATGTCATGCACAGTTTCTAAGCCAAATAATGGTTTCCTGTATTAAGAGAGCTTGAAAGATTCACAATCAGGGCAACCACTCTGTCCCACCTAACATGTTTTAAAAATGTAGGATGCAAACCGTCTGGTTCTGAAGATTTGTCACTCTTTACTTGCATTACTTTCTTCATTGTTATTTTGCGAAACTTGAGTTGAGTTCCTATCTGTTATTCAGTATCAGTTCATTTGGGATGTATGGTGTGCTATTCTCTTCCTCTGAAAAGAAAATTATTTAATATATGCAAGGGCCTGTGCATGGCATTACAGTTCCTATTATTAAATTATATTTTCCACATAGAAATAAAATAAAGTAGGTTTTAAAATCTCTCCAGTGCAATCCTTTCTTTTTAATTTATAGCCTATTCTGGTCTTCAGTAAGCCACCAATTTCTTTAAACTAGTGGTTCTCAGACTAGGTTCTGCAGAAGTCCTCAGAGGACCTGTGATGCTGTTGACAAGTGGGCAATCATTCAGGCTGCCCCAGTCAAGCGTCAGCAAGTGACGGTATAATCTGCTCCGCCTGTTCTCCTGCTGTTCCCTTTTTGTGCTGAATCTAGCATTCTGCTGTCCATGTGGTGTGCTTCCCCAGTGCTCTGCTCTCCTCCTGCTCCCTTGGTGTTGTCGAGATGCTCTTATCTCTATATACTTTCGATGAGGATAGATAGACTTTTCAGAAAAATCAGGTTCAACTGTTCCACTGATCTTTGTAAGTAAATGCTATCTGTTTTCCCAAAAGTTTTATTAATATAGCATTCAAATGCAGTGGTTTCATGTTATGAATTCCATTATTAGAGTTGAGGTGGAGTTTCTGTTTGAAATGGTGTCCTTCAATCGAAAATATTTGAGAATTATTGTTTTAAACATCGTAAAATCAAGCTGGAATTGGATTGTGAACAAGAGAGTAGGAATGGACAGGGAAATTGAGGGAAAGCAAGGGATGGCCTAGGTTTCACTGATAGTTCAAAGATCTCGTGCAGGCATAATTCCTTTTTTTGCGCAGTGAAAATTCTATGAAAATGTATCTTAAAGATATTGGTGTATTCTGATAAAATGTGCAGATGTCTTCAAATAACATCAACATTTAAATGATACTAACGTATCTCTGATTTCATTAGCCACAGTGAATCAAATGTATTAATGTTTTCCCCTTCCCTCGATGTTTCATATTTAAAATAGTCATCTCTGTCCTGTTATGACCATGCCTGGACGATTGCACCATCACTGAAGTCCCACTATTCCAGAGCTTGTAACTTCTAAAAAATATTTTCTCATGCTCCAATTTTGGCTGAGTTAGACACTGTGATGCAAGAGCTAGGGGGAAAATGGATTATTTGTGCCAGGAAGCAGTCATACCCTTAGGGTTGGGTTGACTAATTTGGTTAGTATTCAGGCAAAGGGGCTTCAGGGATACAAGTGCATCAGACTTTGTATTATACAACCAGCTAATGGTACAGGGAATCACTTAGGAGGATGGAGTAAGAAAGAATATGAAGGTATTAGGTGATAGTATAGTGAGGAGGATTGACAACATCCTCTGGAGCAAAGTACATGAGTCTAGAGCATAATCTTTGCATTATTACATGAGCCATGTGAAATCCCTTAGGACAAATCAGAGAGATGAAAGCACAGTTCAGAGACTGACTTAGGAGAAGTGGGTTCCCGTTCATGGGTCACTGGCACTATTGCTGGGGCAAATGGAATTTAAACCAGTGTACCTGAGCCGTGCTGGGCTTGTGTACTTGCCAGCAGTATAATTAGCAAAGTAGAAAAGATTTTAAAGAGTAATGGAGCAAGGATTACATTTGAGAAGATATGGTAAATCAAAATGTAGTGTCAAGGCCAAAGGAAAATGTATGGGAAATTATAAACAGACTGGGACAGGATTGGATAATGAGTATGAACCTAAGAGTCATCCAACAGTAAGACTAAAATTTACAAAAGGAGTAAAAGGATAAAACTAAAATGTCTATATTTGAAAGATATTTGAAACATTCAGACAGAATGTGGAGGGGCCGGTGTTGGACTGGGGTGGACAAAGTTAAAAATCACACAACAGGTTACAGTCCAACAGGCTAATTTGGAAACACTAGCTTTCGGACCATCGCTCCTTCATCAAGTGGTTGCACTCAGACAGATTAGATGAGCTGATGAGACTGCAAATTGCAAAGAATAAATACAATATGGTCGCCATTAAAGAAACACTGCTGCAGGATGACATTAATTGGGACACAAATCTTTGAAAGGTACATTTAGGAATGAAAGGAAATTAGGAAAAGATGGACGGGGGTTGATCTGTTAATGTTAGCACAATGGAGAGGGATGACCTATGTTCAAGAAACCAAGGTGTGGAAATGGTTTGTAGAGAAGTGGGAAATGATAAGCATAAGAAATCAGTTGTGGGAGTGGTGAACAGGCCCCTTGATAGCAAGCACTCAGTACACTAGGTATAAAGGAAGAAATTTTAAGAGCCTATCAGAAAGGCACAATAAAAAACATGGGAGACTTTG
Organism: Chiloscyllium plagiosum; assembly: GCF_004010195.1. Taxonomy (NCBI): domain Eukaryota; kingdom Metazoa; phylum Chordata; class Chondrichthyes; order Orectolobiformes; family Hemiscylliidae; genus Chiloscyllium; species Chiloscyllium plagiosum. The sequence continues at coordinate 40,826,486 of NC_057713.1, read as the reverse complement.
GTCCATGTATCAATCAGAATAGTTAGATAGGCAAAGATAGCCTTATTAAAGAGTTCATAGAGTGTCTTCAGGATAGTTTCTTAGAGCAGCATGTTCTGAGGCCAACCAAAGAGCAGTTATGCTAGATCTGGTATTGTCCAATCAAATAGGATTAATTAATGATCTCATAGGGAGGGTACCCTGATGTAGTTTTACACTCAGTCTGTAAAAGACAGGAGTGGATCTGAGATTAGGAAGGGCAATTATGCATAAATGAAAATAAAGTGGCCAAAGTAATTGGGAAATTAGGTTAAAGAATAGGTCAATAGAATTGCATTGGCAGACATTTAAGGAGATTTCAGAATATAAAGAATTCTAATGAGTAAGAAAAGTTCTAGTTCCTCAATTCATGGTTAACTAGAAATGTAAAAGATAGAGACTGAATGAAAAGTAATACAATTGTGCAAAGATAGGTAACAGGTACAAAGATTGGACAAAATATAAAATAAAACCACAAACCTAATTAAGGAAAAATTAGATCATGAGTAAAAGCTAGCCAGAAATAGAAAAAAAAGATAGTAAGAGTTTCCATGAATATTTAAAGATGTGAAAAGCTTTAAAAAATAGAACACTAGTGATATAAAAAGTGAAACATGAGCATTGATAGTGGCAAATTAGAAAATGTCAGGAAGATTGGGCAGGTATTTTGCATTTGTCTTCATGAGAGAATACAGATACCATTCTAGAAGCAGCAATAAATTGGAAAAGGAAATAAGAAGGAACTCAGGAAATCACAATCAGAGATGTGGTCCAAAGTCTTAAAATAAATAGATAGTAAGATAGTTGATGCATTGCTTTTAATTTTCCAAAACATCCTTAATTGTGGAAGATCCAATGAGATTGTAAGATAAAGAATATGACTCTTTCAATCAAAAAGGAGGGAGACAGAAAGCAGCAAACTATAGACCAATTAGCATAATGTCTATCATAAGGAATGTGTTATGAGCTATTAAAGAAGTTTTAACAGGACACACGAATAAGTTCAAGATAATCAGCAGAGTCACCACAGTTTTGTGAAAGGGAAATTAAAATTGACCAATCTATTGGAGTTCTCTGGAAAAAGGGGAACTATACTTAGATTTCTACAAGGTATTTGATAAAGTGTCATATCAAAGTTTATTGCAGAAAATAAAACCTCATGGTGTGAGGGTAACTTATTGGCATGGATTACTGTCTAACAGGTTGCACCAAGTGGGTATAAATGAGCCTTTTCAGATTGACACAATTCAATGAGTAACATGCCATAGGGATTGATGCTGGGACTGTAACTGTTTACTGTTTTTGTAAATTACTTAGATGCATAATATTGGTCATCTTATTTGAGGAAGTAGTTCAAAGATAGTTTACTAGACTAATACCAGGAATGGGTTAGTTGTCTTATGATGTAAGATTACACAAACTAGGCTTGCATCCACTGGATAGATTGATTCACTTAGAAAAGTAAGAGATGACTCAGTTGAAATGTATAAAATTCTGAAGAATATTGATTGGGTAGATGTGGGAAGGATGTTTCCTGATATGGGAGAATGTAAAACTAGGGATCAAAGTATAAAATTGCATGTTTAAAACAGAAATGAGATTATACTTTGCCTGAGTGTCATGAGTCTATGGAACTCTTTCCTGTGGTGGAAGCAGAGTCCTTGATTATTTTTAAGGCAGAGATAGTTTTTCGTTAAGCAAGAGTTTGAAAGTTATCAGGGTAGGCAGGAATGTAGATTTGAAGTTACAATCAGATTATTCATGATCTTATTGAATGTTGAATGAGGATCGAACAACCAAATGGCCTACTCCTGCTCTGGATTCATATATCATATGTAACATAGTCACAAATTTAAATACCTTATCTATGTCAACAAAAAAGTTCTATGAATTAAATTCGTTAATATTTCTCAATCTTTATTATCAAACCAAATCTTCTCCAATAAACATGCATAATTGGCTAATATACACAGTCAGCAACATATAAGCATCAGTGCTTATCTCTATCAATATTTCCAAAACTCAAACACAAATGCACTCATTTCAGGTAAAGAGGAAGTAAAACAGGCTTTTAGAAAACGAAAAAAAATCTGTCTAATGGTTTATTCTTGAGCACAAAAGGATAAAATGTACCACATACTAGAGTCAGTTGCTCCTTTCTGGCAAGTATGGTCAAACTACAAATCTCACACTGTCTTGCAGACACAGCTTGCTCAGAGAGCACAATCTTCACATGTTCTCTCAATCGCTCTTTAAAAGGAACAAATAGCTTTCTCCCTGAATTGACATAGAGGGTTTATTTTCAGAAATGGGCAACTTGTTTATAGCAAGGTTTTTTTCTAACTTAGTTTGTTCATAGCAGGTTTCCTCCAACTGACCAAATTAAAAGAAGAACCTCTCCAAGTCGGTCAGTATACAGTCCAGCAGTGGTCTTCAGCAAAGAAACAATTATCACCAGTCAAATGATTTCTAGAAAACTTTGTTTAAAATAAACCTCTAATGTTCACGGTGAACTTTCAAAGACCTCTTTTAAAGAATTCACTTAAGGCATGTCCAATAAGTTTCAAATGAATTCCTATTTCTACAATCCTCCAAATCTCGAATCCTCCAAGCTGTATTAATTACGAAGCTTCTTCATAACAGTGTTTAACTTTATTTCATGTCATCACATCTAGAATTCTGAACAATGTTAAAGTTTATTGTCTCGGAGACCCACTGTTAACCATGAAATTACTCCAATTTCATTTTCATTACCAATAGACATCCCAACCAATTGTCCAGTATGCTGTTCCCTTATTGTTTATTGGCAGCAGTAGTTTTTGTTAGCTTCAAATTTTGGCCTTTCCCAAAGAGGCTTCTGCGTATATTTAATAAGAGTATGCACTAAATACAATTTACTGAATTACCTTCATATTCACTGCAAAACACTCATCTTCTGTCATTAGCTGTCTGTGGCTCTGTATGGCTCTATATATCAAAGAAATATGGCTCTGAAGAGAACAAAATTTTGAAGGAAAATAATCTAAATTCTATGTCTTAATTTTATACAAATTTATGAACTGATTCTATTTGATGATTCCGCTTGTGTGTAATTTGGAGTGACTTGATGATCCCCAGAGGGCTTTACTTAATTTTGATTTGGTCTAAATGAGGACTGCTTGACAAGTACTAAAATGTGTTGGCTTTACAAAGTAGCACAATGATAAGAATGCATCTTACCCAATCATTAGATTGGGCACCAAATCCTGGAAAATAATTGATGGAGCTTTGAATTTAGCTGTTTGTATTTGCTCACTCAGTAGTGACCATGAAGCAGACCATGTTTGCTTTAAATGTTAAATCTGAATTAAGACTTTCAAGATATACAGAAAATATGTTAGCAATTAGAGAAGCAATTAAAAAGCCTTTTTAAGGACAAACATGTCCTTTAAAAGATGATATAAAGTGTTAATATAGGATTTCAATTTTATTAATCAGAGTACTTCCAAGTTATCTATAAACACTGAAAGCTTTTTTTTGTTCATGAATCCATTTATTTGTACGTTATGTTACTGATACTGAGCCAAGTAAGGATGTTAGGGCCAGGGACTGATAGCTTTGTGAAACTAATAGGTTTTCGAGAATGTTCTTGAAAAAATGTAAGAAAAACAAAGTTTCGGGTGGGATTTCCAGAGATTAGGCCTAGTTGGCCATAAACCTTTCTTCCAGTGTTGGGATGAAGGTAAAAGAGAAATTTTGAGAGGCCAGAATTGGAGTAACATAGAGCTCTTGGAGGTTTGTAAGGTCAAAGGTGGTGATGGAGGTGGTGAATGTTGAGGCCATGAAGGGATTGAACATGACTCTTGCATAAAGGTCTAGTTACTTGGTTAAAGTACTAGTGTTTTCTTTGTCGCCTAGAAACCCTACTGCTGTGAACTATTGACTTCAAAAGGGGTATGGGAGAGAAAAAAAATTTCTTCTTGGATATTCACGAGGTGGCTAACTATGCATTATGGGCAAAGTGATCTAGAAGTTTACAGCTTTTACAGCTCTTAACACATGAGCAAATATTATGATTTCTCTGTTTTCCTGTCTAGGCTTGTCACCCTCAACATACAATACATTTCCAACACCGGCAACTATTATTTCAGCCGAATCTGCAGCTCTGTATCAGCAACCTGTGTTCATCAGTCCCCGAGCTCTCCCACCTTCTACAGCATTCTACCCAGCTGGTGCCCAGTTCTATATGAACTGTTCTGCATTATGTCCAAGGTGAGAATTTACATTGAGAAGCTTGTGATAAACCAAATGGTGTAATGTCCAATTAATGAGTCACTTAATCATGTACTGTAGAATGGTTATTGCAAAACCAGAAAAAATAAGTTCCTTCTTCAGTGATACACTCAATTCAGCTGTTGCTGTTGTTTAGACTTAGTCAAAGCAATTTTCCGTGAACGAATAGTACATGTGTTCAAGCCATGTTCCAATGACATGAACACAACCTAGGCATATATTTCTGTGCAATGCTAAACAAGTACTATACTGCTGAAAATGCTTTTCTTTAGATACAACCAATGCCTGTTCTCCCCTCTTAATGAATGTAAAATATCCCATAATATGACTCAAAAAATAGCAACAAAATATTCCTTGCACCCTGGCTATATTTACCATTCAGTTAACATCTAAGGTAGAGGATCTGGACATTTATTTTGTTGCTGTTGATGTGAGCTTGCTGTATATAAGTTTGATGCCTTGTTTCTTTGATTACAACAGTGACTGCACCTCAAAATCTTTCATTGGCCATTACGGACTTTAGGACATCTTAAGTTCAAGAAGAGTGCAAGATTAACTGATATTTTTTCTTTTTTTTTTCTTATGCAATAGTGAGGAAGTACATTAGCTCTGACAATGTGGAAGCTATATGGGAAGAGCTGAGAAACACTCAGGGCAAAACACATTAGTGGGCATTGTATATAGACCCCAAAACTCTAGGGTGTATTAGGGATGACATTAAATAGGAAATAAGAGATGCATGCAATAAAGTAACATCTTGTATTTATGTGTGACTTTAATATTGAAATAGATTGGGCAAATCGAATTGATAACAGTACCATAGAGGAGGAACGCCCATATACAGGATGGTTTTCTAAACTAAAATGTTAAGGAACCAATCTATTAGAACAGGCCAGATTAGACTCTGTCTTGTGTGATGAGAAACGAATAATTGGAAATCAAGTTGTGTGAGGCCCGCTGGGGATGAGCGACCACAATATGGTCAAACTCCTCATCAAGATGGAGAGTGATGTAGTTGATTCTGCAAATAGGATGCTTAATGTAAAAAGAAAGCCATAGAGCCAGGCATGTGATTTCCAGAAAAAAAAGTCCAGCCAATTAGCTTAAATCACATGACTTTCAAGAAATATCTTTAAATCAGCATTTGAAGGGAAATGGTGTGGGGAAATTGATCAGATTAAAGGCCAATAAATCCCCAAGCCCTGATAATCTACATCCCAGAATACATAAGAAAGTGGCACTAGAAATAATTGATATATTGATGTTCATCTTCCAAGATATTATAGACTGTCAAGCAGTCCCTATAGACTGAAAGGTAGCTACTGTAATTCCTCTATTTAAGAGGGTGGCAGAGAGAAAACCAGGAATTCTAGTCCAGTCAGCTTGACATCAATAGTGGGGAAAATGCTAGAGTACATTATAAAAAACTTAATAGCTGAGCATTTGAAAACAGTGGTAGGACTGGATAAAGTCAGCTGTGTTTACAAAAAGAAAATCGTGTTTGACAAATCTACAGGAATTCTTTGAGGATGTAATTAGTAGAGTTGATGAAGCAAAGCCAATGAATGTTGATTACAGTATTTGGTGTTTCAGAAGGCTTTTGACAAAGTCCCACATAAGAGATTAATGTGTAAAATTAAAGTGCATTGAATTATAGTGTCTTGAGATGGATGGAAAATTGGTAGGACTTGGCAGAACAGGAAACAAAGAGTAGGAATAAACAGGTCTTTCACCAAATAGCACACAGTGACTGCAGTGAGGGATACTGCAGGGATTTGTGCTTGAACCCCAGCTATTCACAATATATATTAATTATTTGGATGAGGGAACTAAATGTAATATCTCCAAATTTGTAGACGACACAAAGTTGGGTGGGAGGGTGAGCTGTAAGGAGGATGCAGAAATGAAGTGTGATTTTGACAAACTGATTGAGTAGGCAATGTAGTCTAATGTGAGGTTATCCACTTAGGCAGCAAAAATAGGAAGGTAGATTATTATTTAAATGGCTGTAAATTGAGAGAGGAGAATTTTCAATGAGACCTGGATGTCCTTGTATACCAGTTGCTGAAGTAAAGGACACAGGGTGCAACTGGCAGTAAAGAGATCAAATGGTATTGTTATGGACCAGTCCAGATCCCCTCAAAACATTTCAAGAAGGTAGCCCAGACCCTAACTTTTCTAGTTGTTTTAAGCAGGTGTATGGTGGATATTCCAGGAGTGATGCAGCTGGTCAGAGCACTCGGTTTTAAATAAAACAGAATTTATTTACAGATGACTGAATGAAACATAAGCAAAAGGAAACAGAATTTAGAAAACAACTATTTGAAAACCCGACCGACATGATATCCCTCGCAACTCAACAAAGAGCTGTTCCGATTTCCTGCAACATCCCATAAACACACCCCTTGGCCAAAAAAGTAAATTCAAACACAAGTTCTTACAGGGGAGAGAGATTGCAGAGACGATCAGCCAGGGATCATTTGCTAAAACATGGAACCTCTTCCACTGCAGCTTCTCAGGGTCCCCAGGTAAGACTAAACTAAACTAGAAAAATCCTCAAGTTGGGAGAATGGCCACTCTCCTTTCATTGTACAAGTGTTTACAAAGAAAAAGCTTTTTCCTGATTATTGCCTTGGGTGGTATCTGTTAGCTATAATCAAAGCGGTCTAATCCCAGACAAATCAAAACATCTGCCTTTCACAAGCACTCTTGAAAAAAAACCAGGACAATATAATCTTGTTAAAGGAGCAGCATCATCACAGTATGTTGACTTTCATAGCAAGAGAATTCGAGTACAGGAGCAAAGATGTCTTGCTGCAATTATACAGGGTTTGGTGAGACCACAACCTGGAATATTGTATGCTCTTTTGGTCTCCTTATATCAAGAAGGATGCTCTTGGTACAGACTGATTCCTGGGATGGCAGGGCTGACATATGAGGAGAGGTTGAATGATTAGAATTATATTCACTGGAGTGAAGCGGAAACAAAGCTCTAAAATCCTACAGGTAAATGCAGTAAAGATATTCTCAATGGTGGGGGATTCCAGAACCAAGGGTCACAGTCCGAGGATACTGTGTTAACAATTTAGGACTAGATAAGGATAAAGTTCTTCAACCAGAGAGTTGTGAGCTTGTGGAACTCGCTATACAGAAAGCAGTCGAGCCCAAAGAATTGTATGATTTCAAGAAGGAATTAAATAGAACACTTAGTGCTAAAGGGATCAAAGAATATGAGGGAAAGTGGGAACAGACTATTGAGTTGCTGATTAATCATGATCATAATGAATGGCCTATTGATGCTGCTACTTTCTGTGTCTGTATGTTTCTTTGTTTGTAAATAGTGCACCCAGCTCAAGTCCAGCATTATTTACAAAAGAAGGATAATCTTTTGATGGGGAGGGGGCAGGGCGGTATGTGAGGGAGTTGCCAAACAGGGCATAAATTAATTTAATTGGCGTTGTTCTTCTTCTAGGCAGTGCATTCTTGTGAATTTTGTCTTATGAGCAGACGTAATTCTGAACTTGGTGAATGGATTGCTTTTTCTATAGGCCTACAAGGCAGGAATCCCAATTTGGGTCACTTTCCAAAGTTGTGATCTTGCCTCCTACCTGGGAAGTTTTTGGAATGCTCATGCAACTGTCAAAATAGACAAACAGTCATTCAACTTCACTTGGGGGAAAGCCTTTAATTCTCTTAGATGCTCATCAAACTGTTAAATCAAGTACAGTTATTCAAATAAAAGCAAATTACTACGGATGCTGGAATCTGAAACCAAAAGAGAAAATGCTGGAAAATCTTAGCAGGTCTGGCAGCATTTGTAAGGAGAGAAAAGAGCTGACATTTCGAGTCTAACTGACCCTTTGTCAAAGCTGACAAAGGGTCAGTTAGACTTGAAACATCAGCTCTTTTCTCTCATTGCAGCTGCTGCCAGACCTGCTGAGATTTTTCCAGCATTTTCTCTTTTGGTTACAGTTATTCAAATTTTTACTTGGAAATGTAATTCCTAGTCAGTGGTCATAAACTTGTCAAAGTAAACCAATATTCAAAAATGCTTCCAGAAAACATAATTCTCTTGTGAATTCATTAAACTGTTGATCAAGACAAACTCACATTGAAGCAATTCAGACTTTAGCCAAGTATTCATAATGTGATTCAATTACATAACTGAATTAACAAAACCTTATGTCAAAGGGTGAATACGTAAACACCTTTGAAGTAATTGAACAGATACTAATCTGAGTGAAAGGTTGACTCAAATCTTTCAGACAAAGAAAAGGTTAAAGCTTGGGTGTAATTGACAAGGTGGAATTAAAATTCCACGTTATTCAAAATAAAAGAGCACTTTATCCAGTGGATAATTTAGTGTGACTTGTCCAAATACTTTTTGGCAATTATGACCACTTTTTAAACAAAGCCCTACCAAAAATCAAAATATTGACAACATATTTAACTTGTCATATAGCAATGCATTATGATGAAAAGTTGGCAACTTCTTTTGAATGCAAAACTAGAATGTCTCCCATGATTCATGACTCCTGAGTTGCTGTGAACAATGTTCCATCAACAGGCTCAACTTCCTGAAAATGCAAGCAGTCTAAAATGACTACCCCAGCAATGTGACCAAGGTAACAGACGTATCCTGTAAATACCCAGTGATAGAAATAGGGGTAGGAATCCCCATACCATTTTAAAGGCCACTAACCTCCATTCTGACACGGATGCAGACATGAAAATTTGGTCCTTATATCTGTATTAAGCATTTTGGTGTAAGCTAGGATAGGTTAAATGCATTTTAAAGCTTTGTTTTGTATTTAACATCATACCTTACCTCCGACATGTACTGAACCAAATGGAATTGTTTCTTCTCCAGTCAACATGTGATCTTTTGGATTGGAGGTGTCAATGCTGTGCATTTATCCCCACAATTAACTGAACTGAGAGAGTAACCACAATCACTTTATGTAGACTCCTTCAACCAGTAGTTTGTTTATTATTTTAATTAACTTGATTTGGATTTTTACACCTTCCATACATGAAATTGAAAAAACAATCTGTAATATAAACTTCGACTAGAACAATTGGTTTTATGCATGTGTCTCTCTGTGTTAGTGTATGTTTCAATTTTCCTGATAAGTTGCATGACCATCTGAATTTACCAACTGGCATGTGGACACATTGAGTTGTGTTTCCAGAAATCACGGCCTCGCAGAAACCTTGCAAGTCAGCGCAGTGGCAGGAAAAATTAGACAGAACAGAGTTACATTTGTGCACCTCAGAATATTAGCTCCAGTATTTACTGAAGTGTTTACAAGACTCAGCCACTGCTGGCAACTTTTGACTGGAAGATAGGACTGCTAAAATTAAGCCAAAGATTGACTTTCTTATATAAGTAATTTATTGTGACACACCTATTAAATTAGCTTGCCATTCAGCATTTTAAATAAAGAAAGAAACATATGAGTTAATTATTTTGGTCTGACTGTATCAGAATCTGACTTAACCATTTAATGACCCAGTTATCTTGAATTAAGATCTTTAAATTCATGAACATGGAAAAGCAATAAAAGTATTTATAAAAACAGAGCAAGTTAATAACTAAACTGCAACCAATAAACTAACTGTGTTAGCTTTATCATAATGTCAAGAATGTTTTGACCCTTCATACAGTTGTGAACTACTTCTTGCTTTACACTTATAAGGTCATATATTATTGAGCATTGGTTCAGATTATCCTCGACTCCTAATCTCTGGAAATAAGCAAGCAGCTTTCCTCAGTAAATTGTTTTTGTGTAGATGATTATTCTTTAAGTAGAGAGAATGTAATAATTGATAAGTTTACTAAAGCTCAACATGCATGGAATGCTATAGTACAGGTCTGTACCTGTATAGCCCACAAAGTGACCTCAGTTATGTCAGTGTTGGGAAGCATCCAATTAGAAGCCAATAGGAAAATATAAAGCAATTGCACAACAGTACCTTCTAAAGGCTAGTAATTGAACCAGACCAATGTGGCACATATTGCACATTCAGTCCTGAGGAAATTTTGCTGAAGGGGTTGGATAGTTGGAGGGTTGATCAATACAGAAGAAGAGGAGAAAATAATATTTATTGTACAAAAATAGATGAAAACGCTGTGAAGTCTTTTCAAATGATTATAAGATATATGAGCAGAAGTAAGCTATTTAGTCCCTCATAAGCCTGCTCTCCCATTCAATGAAATCATGGCCAATCTGGTAATCCTCAACATCACTGTCCTGCCTTTTCCCCATATCCCTTGATTCTTTTACTGATTAAAAATCTGTCCGTTTCAGCCTTGAATATCCTTAGCAACCCAGCTTCAACAGACGTCTACAGTAAAGAATTTCAGATTCACTGCCCTCTGAGAAATGAAATTCCCCTTAAAAGAGTAACACGTGATTATTTGAGATTATACCCTCTAGTCCTAGAATCTCTCACAGGAAAACTTTTCCAAATCTACACTGTCAACTCCCCTAATAACCTTACATGTGTGAATAAGTCAGTTCTCATTCCTTCAAATTCCAATGTGTACAGGTCCAACCTCTTCAAACTCTTTTCACAAGAGTTTCACTCCTTCCTCTATACCTGGGGTCAGCATAGTGAATCTTCTTTGCACTGCCTGCATTGCTAGTATATCTTTCCTTAGAGAAGAGTCCCAAAATGGTATTCCAGCTGGTGTCTCACTCGTGCCTAGTATAGTTTGAGTAAGGCTCTATTCTCCTTGAAATGAAAACCATTTCTATTTGCCTTTCCATTATCTGCTGAACTCATGTGCTAGCTATTTGAGAGTTATGCAAAAGGACTCCTGAATCGCTCTATTCGTATCTTTCTGTAGTCTTTTTCCATTTAAATAATATTCAGTTCCTTTTCTTCCTGCCAAAATTCACAACGTCAAATCTTTCCACATTACATTCCATCTGCCAAGTTTTTGTCCACTGCTTAAACTGTTTATATCCCTCTGTTGAGTCTTTAGTCATCTTCACCACTTGTAATCCCATCTAATTTTGTGTCATCTGCAAATTGTCTACATTCACTTTCCTCATCCACATTATTAATATTTTATAAATAATTGTGCTCCCAACTGGTCCTATGATACTGTCTTAGTTACAGTTTGCCATCCTGAAAATGCTCCTCTTATTCTATAAGTATATCTTCTATTAGTTGAATAATCCTCTATCTGTGCTGATATGCTACCTCCAATAGCATGGGCTTATCCTATTAAGTAACCTAACGTGCTTTATCAAATGCCTTCTGAAAATCCAAACATATCATACCCCCTTCTTCTCCTTTATGAAACCTGCTCGTTATTTCCTCAAATAATTTAATACATTTGTCTGACATGATTTTTCCTTTATGAAGCATTGCTGACTGCTTGATTATATTACATAATCCTAAATGTTCTGCCATTGCATCCTTTCTACCAGAAATCATCATTTCCCAAGAACAGGCATTATCCTAACTGACCTATAGTTACCTATTGTCAGTTTTCCAGTCCTTTGGGACTTGTTGGAATCTAAGGATTCTTGAAAGATTACCACCAGTGCAGCCAGTAGCTCAGTAGCTACTTCTTCCAATATCCTAGGATGCAACCCATCAGGTCCAAAGGACTTATTGGTGATGTGCCCAATGGTTTCCTGAGCATTTGTTTTCTCTCGGGTTAGTTATTGAACCTATTTCCTCTCCTCCTTCTGCCCCTCAGTATTTAGTAATTTTGGAATACAACTGTGAAGCCTGATGCAATATATTTAATCAACTCCTCTGCCATTTCCATTGATATTTCCCTAACCTCATTCTCTAAGGAGCCTATGTTCACTTTGGCTTCTGTTTTTCTTTATATATTTAAAGAAGATCTTGCTGTTTGTCTTGATATTACGTGCAAGTTTACTTTCAAAGTTTATCTTCTCCATTTTATGTTGATTATATGGTTTTTTTCAAACTTTCCCAATTCTCAGCTTTGCCATTAATTTTTATCATATTAATACAAACAGCATAGAACAGTGCAGCATAGGAACACAGGCCCTACAGCTCACCATGTCTGCATTGACCATAGAGCCATTCTGAACTAATTCTATTTCTTTCAGTTTGATCCTAGCCTTAACTTCTCTGGTTAACCATGCTTAGTGCTTATTTCCTTCCCACATTCCTTTTTTCTCCCTGGGATGTAATTTTGCTGTGAGCATCACACTATTTTCTCAACATCTTCCTTTTTTGTCTCAACTCTTTGCTGCTAAATGCCTGTCCCGCCCACTCCAGCTTGCTCTGCTCTCATTCCTTTGTAATTGCCCTTGTACAAGCTTAGCACAGTTCTTTCCAACCAAAGATCATTTCCACTGAATGCTAAATTCTACCATATTATGGTCAGTCTTTCCAAGAGAATCTTTTATTTTGACATCATTTATTGTATTTGCCTCAGCGCACATCACCAGATCCAAAATAACCTGTTCCTCTTTGGATTCACAGCATTTTGTTTTAGGAAATGGTGTCAAACACTGTCTATAAATTGTTCCTAATGGCTACCTCTACCACCACTTGCAAGATCCCCCCCATGCCACTCACTATCCTGACTTAGGTATATATTGCTATTTCTTCAGTGTCATTGGGTCAAATTCCTGAAATTCTCTCCCTAAGGCCATAGTGGGTCAACCTACTGCATGTGGATTGCAATGGTTCAAGAGGCAGCTCACCATTACCGTTTCAAGAAAGCTCAAGACATGCAATAAATGCTGGCCAGCCAGCGACACCCACATCCCACAAGTGAATTAAAAAAAAACTTACAAAGCCTCATAACTGTTGGACAGTTGCAGGGACCAAGTCTTCTCCATTACAAACTCCAGGTCTCATATATGCCTCACCTGTAGTTACACCTTCCTGTTCCTATTCATCAACCAATTTTGAATTACTTAGTCTGTGTCCTACTGCCCTTTGGAGCAAAGTGCTTAGAGAACTTGTCCCTTCTCTGAATGCTGAGAATGTCTGCAATGTCTACAACTCAGATTCCAATTCCTCTTCTCAGATCTGAAGATCTCTGGGCTGCAAGCACTTAGTACAGATATGTTCACTCTCATCATATTGTTGTCCAGCAGCTTCTGCATGTTAAAGCCTGCTATCATATTTGATTTAATTTCCAAATTAATGGCTCTGAATTTCCAGTTCTTGACATTTTACTGTAATGTTTTACTTATAAAAGATTTTTAAGAAGTTACCAGTATCAATCTTATTCTTATGCAGCTATTTTTAAAAGAGAAGAAGAAAAACACTGGAGATTTAACCACAAACTGAAGACATTAGTTTCACTTTAAAGACGAGAAATATTCACCAGTCAGCTTCTTTCCCTGCACTCAAGTCGCACTGTGGATTGTACATCACTCCACAGCTGCATACTGTTTTGACATTTCCATTGAAACATTGCTTTGAATAAACCTTAAATACTTCGTTGAGTCAATAATCAATAGTTAACTAATAATAATTACAAAAAAAAGTTTGCATATAATCACTTTTCAGTTGCGTAGCTGAACTGTATTGGTAAAACCATATCCAAGGAACCAAGACTCTGTTACTTTGCAGCATTACATTCTTTTTCTCTCTCTCTCTCCTTTTCATCTTTTTATCTTTCGTTTTTTCAAGATGATGCATCCTTCATCATCTTGACGTCATGGGGAAGCTGGAGCGGTGTGTTGGCAGTGAGTCCTAGCTTGTAGGCCCGATGTGTGGACTCCTGATGGCAGAGCAGAGACTCCTAGCTGCAGTAGGCCTGGAGTGTGGACTCTTTTGGGAGCAGTGGGTTTCCAATTACAGCGGTGTCTGTGCCTGGAGCGTGAGCCCTGGCTCTGTAGGCCCAGAGCAGACACCTTGCAGAAGTCCTGAAACTGCATTTGGGACCCCAGTCAATGAAGATGAACTCTAGTTAAGTACTTTCTTTTTATCCTTTGGAGCCAGATTGTAGTGACAGAACATTTTTAAGTGTATCTCCCTCGATATATGTAACAATAAATCATTCATTCATTAAGTCAGTATTAATCTGAGATTGCTACCCCATTTACATGATGCATTCTGGAACTGCCTCTCTTCCCGTTGCATCAAACAGTGGTCAAAGAGCTTTTTTGGGAATAAAACAAATTACAGCAATGTAAATATAAGCGCATTCAAGTAACATTTCCATCTTTTGCAAATTTAGTTATTTGACAGGATCCATCAGTGCAGGTAGTCTGTCTTTTACTGGCACAAAGCGCAACTTTGCCCTCAGGTTTCAATTCTGCATAAACCTATCACCAGCTGCGCCAATTTAGAATATTAGGCTGAGCCTGTTTTCTCAAATTCTGATATGATACCATGAATACAAAGAATTGGCAACCTGCAAATAGGAACCCCAGGAATCAGTGCTGCGTTTCACCATTGTTTTCAATATACCTAAATGATTTGAATGAAGAATGTGAATGCACTATAGCCAATTTTGCAAATGATGCAAAAATAGGTGGTGTGGCAAGTAGTGAGGGTAACACAGAGTCTGAAGAGAAATATAAACAGGTTAAGTGAGTGGCAAAAACTTGGCAGATGGAACATAATGTGGGAAAATGTGAGGTTGTGCTCTTTGGCAGGAAGAATTGAGAAGCTGACTATTATTCAACTGAAGAAAAACTGAAAAAAGCCACAGAACAAAGTGATTTGGGAATCCTGATCCATGAATCTCAAAAACTAGCATCCATTCAGCAGGTACAGGGAATGCAATTGAATGTGGGCCTTTGGAGTAGTATAAAAGCAAGGAGGTTTTGCTCAAACTATACAAGGCACTAACCAAAAATAAAACTGTAGTCAGACCACAGCTGGAACAGTTTTGGGCACTTTATTTAAAGAAAGATATACTGACATTGGAGACAAAGCAGAGAAGGTTCACTATGTTAATACTAGGTATTGCTTTCTGAGGAGAGGTTGAGTAGGTTAGCACTGTACTTGTTTGAGTTTAGAAAAATGATAGTTGATCTTATTGAAACATACAAGATTCAATAAGAAAGGGGTTTGACAAGGTAGACCCAGAGAATTTGTTTCCCCTTGTTAGGGAGTCTGGGACTGAGAAGGTATAATCTCTGAATAAGGGGTTCCACATTTAAGACAGTGATTATAGTGATGAAGCAATGTCAGCCAGGTCAATTTCATAGCATATGAGTTCCCTAATTGGGGCTGTTAACCTGGTCTAATTAGTGAGTCCTGGCTGATAAATATAAATGCAAGTGTCAGGGGTTTTCTCACTCAAGAAGCTGGGTCTGTGCCACTGGATCAGTGTTACGTACTATGTACATGTAAGTAAAGGGTGACTGGATACTAGCCTTCGTGGAGTTATTCCAGGGATGAGGTGGAATTTCTTCACTCAGAGGGTAGTGAATCTGTGGATTTTTTTTACTGAAGAGCTGTATTCCAGGCTGTAATAGATAGATTTTTAATCAGTCAAGGAATCAAGAGTTATGGAAAAAAGGCAGGAAAGTGCAGTCAAGGATTATCAAATCAGCCATAATTTCATTGAATGGCAAAGCAGTCTTGATGGGCTGAATGGCCTACTTCTGTTCCTACATTTTATGATCTTTTGATTTTAACAAAAACTAGCCTGGGCAAAGTAAAAGAAAGGTGTATATAAAAACAAAAATGCAGGTATTTATTAGAAAACTTTCCAAACTACTCAGTTTGGAATTGAGATCTATCATAGTGCTGTTACATAATTAAAAGCTAGAAACATAGTTGATGGAATCATTATTTAACAGGATAAGTATTTTTACAATTCAAAATGTTTAATCAATGTTGATTCTTAAAAATGCTGTGTCTCTGGGTGAATTGTTCGAGATTTGTAGCAGAATTGCTGGATATTTTGGGTGAGTTCTCAATAGTTTATACCTGCATTGTTACTATGCATAATCATCTTTTCCTGACTGAATACTTTTTTAACAGAAATCATACACAATATTGTGGAATAAAAGAAGTATAAATGCTGTGAATTTGAAGTCAATGTATAATGTTGTAAATGACTGCGACCAAACAGGAAAAGAAAAGGCTTAGTATTTCAGATGTAATCTTTAGTCAGAACTGACATAAATAGCAAGGGCATAAATGTGGAAAATAAATATATTGCTATTTATTTTCATGAGAAATAATAGTTGAAATGTTAACCCGTTTCTAAGATGTCAGTCTGCCTGATGATATTTTCTATTTCTGTACAAATGTATGCTTCATGTAACCTCGTGAAGCATCTTTAATCTTTACTTGTCATCACTTTATTTCTAGTCCTCCTGGTTCCCTAACCAACATTGGCTATTTCCCATCGCCGACTGCCACTTTGCCAACCCAGCATGGCACCATCGTCAGGATGCAAGGACTAGCTTACAACACTGGAGTCAAGGAAATCCTTAATTTCTTCCAGGGCTATCAGGTTAGTAGCTTCATTATAAAAAAAGATCAGTGTACATATTTCAGACTGAGATAGATAGATTCTTGATCAGTGGAGAAATCAAGACCTACAGGGAAAAGGCAGGAAAGTAGACTTGAGGAGTGTCAGATCAATCATGATCCTATTGAACGATTCCAAGGGACCGAATGGCCTACTGCTGTTCCTGTTTCTCATGGTCTTTCAATTCATGGGACTCACATTCAGATAAATTTAATTGCTTCTGCAAACTAATTACAGGAAGATGTAGAATCTCCATCCCATCATTGGATCTATACAAAGTCATTGCAATGTAGCTAGTTGTACAAAATATGTTGAAACAATTTTATTGGTTGGCATTGGTTTCATCCTCAGTTTATTTTGAGATAACTGATCTCAGTTGACCACAGTAGGGTGTGTTTCATCGTGGTATCTGTACAGTTGAGTGACCTGTTAACACACTCAGTCCTGGAGTATTGGTGATAATAACCAGTGGGTGGGGTACTAGAGGTTTACTAGCTCTAGTGCAGCCGGATTGTATTAAGCTCATTAAGGAAAAGCGGAACAAAGTGGAGACAGACAGAGCTGGTGAATCGTATTTGCCTTTTAAAAGTGTTCATTGGATGATTTGATATGGTAATGGGTTTATTCACTGTTTGACTATTGGGGCATGAACTCTTCACAGATTTTGAAACTCTAGCTTGGATTTGATTGTGCTGAAACCCTTTTGGCATTTTCATCAGCAAACTTTGGAAACTAGTTACCAATGTAATCATCAGATTTTGTTGGTGACAAATGGTTTCTTAAACATTTTTAGAAATAGAATATTAAATTGCAACAGAACAAGAAACATTATAGCATTAGTGAACAGACAAAGGATAACCAGAGATTACTTGTCACAATGCTTGGATTCACTTAAATCTCTAATGACCTGTGATATATGTTACATTGGTATGTGTGAAAGTCAGTCAACAATAACTGTAGTAATACCATACCTTTTAGCCTGTTTACAGAAACATAATCATGAAATTGATATTTGCTATCAAAGTAGGATAATTTCATATTTACAGAGTACAACGTTATTGGAGCAGTATACTCTACTGATTACTTATGGCAACATGACTGCATGCATTATGTTTCTCTTATTTAAGAATAGGGTGGAATCCTCAATGAATCCTGTACTACACTTCTTAAGATTGGCTCAAACTGACAAAGAAAGATGCAGATGTTAATTACTATAGTGTCTCATTGACCCATAATTAAGGTGAAATAGCCACAAGAATACCAATTATTGCTAATAGCCTAAGTAACAATTCTTCATATTGAATATTGACTGACTTTTGGGTTTGTTGATATCTTATTCCAAAGTTTATTATTCAAATAAGCATTTCCAACAAGTTACTGGAAATAAACTAGAAGCAGAAACACCTGCTGACTGTCTATGTGTCACATCTGAGACCAAATATTGTATTTCTTTTGCACTATGCAGGTGAAATTACCTTGTATAAAGCAGAGATTCTTCCCTGGTGTGTATTATACAGTGTCACCTCATGCAGTGCACATGCTCACTCTGTTTCTGATGTTGTTTGTGTCATCACTCTCACCCCACCTTTAAGAGGAATGAAATTTTTTGAAATACTTCAATGATAATATCTTGTTACTTATGTGAGATAGATTATAACATACTCATTTAATAAGAGGAGAGCAATGTCAGCCATATTATCTCCTCACTGGACTGGCTGATCATGAAATGTGAAATGATTTTTTTCAATGATTTGCATTTTATCTACCTTAAGTCAAATGAGTCCGCAGTAAGCTGACAAGATGGATACAAAACTGGCTTTGTCATAGAAGACAGAGTTGGGGTGGAAGGGTATTTTTCAGATTGGAGATCTGTGACCTGTGGTCTTCTGCAAGGATCAGTGCTGGGACTTTCTTGTTTGAAATGTATATAAACAACTTGGAGGAGAATGTAGATGGCCTGATTAGTAAGTTTGCAGATGACACAAAGACTGAGGGAGCTGCGGATAGTGAGGAGGATTGTGAGAAGATACAGATAGGCTGGAGACTTGCGTGGAGAAATGGCAGGTGGAGTTTAATCAGAACAAGATGATGCATTTTGGGAGATCTAATGCAAAAGGGAAGTACATGGTAAATGGCAAAACCCATAGAAGAATTAACATATGGAGAGATCTAGGCATACATGTGTACAGTTCCTTGAATGTGAAAACACAAGTGAATAAGGTGGTCAAGAAGGCATATGGGATGGTTGCCTTCATTGTTTGGGGCATAAGTATAAAAATTGGCAAGTCATGTTAAAGTAGCATAGAACCTTAGTTAGGGCACATTTGGAACATCATGTACACTTCTGATCACCACACTACCAGAGGATGTGGAGGCTTTGAAGAGGGTACAGTAATGGTTGAACAGGATGTTGTTTAATTTGGTGGGTATTATCTATGAGGAGAGATTGCACAAACTTGGTATGTTTTCACTTGAATGTCAAAGGATGAGGGATGAACTGATAGAAATTGATAAAATTATGACAGGCATGAATAGAATGGATATTTGGAGTCATTTTCCCAGGGTAGAAATCTCAATTAGTAGAGGACATAGGTTTAAGGTAAAAAGGGATGGTAAAGAAATATGAGATGCAGGTTTTTTTACACAGAGTGTGGTAAGTGCCTGGAATGTGCTGCCAGAGAAGGTAGTAGATGAGGATACAAGAGCAAGTTTAAGAGGCATCTTGGTAGACATATGAATAGGCAGGGAATAGATGGATAAGTAGATTAGATTACCTACAACATGGAAACAGGCCCTTCGGCCCAACAAGTCCACACTGACCCTCCAAAGAGTAACCCACCCAGACCCATTCCCCCACCCTATATTTACCCCTGACTAATGCATCTAACACAATGGTAATTTTTCTCCCAGTTCACCTGGGAGAAAACCATGGCACCCGGAGGGGACCCACGCAGACATGGGGAGAATGTGCAAACACCACACAGTAACCCGAGGTGGGAATTGAACCCAGGTCCCTGGCACTGTGAGGCAGCAGTGCTAACCACTGAGCCACTGTGCCACCCCAAGTACTGCATAGCGGCAAAAGGTTTTTGATTTGGAAGGGCATCATGTGTCGACACAGTCTTGGTGGGCCAAAAAGCCAGTTCCTGGCTGTATTGTTCTTTGCTTTTTATTACTGTGGTAATATTTCAAACAATCAGCTGAACAGAAAAAGTAACAAATGAAATGTGAAGGAGAGTCAATAAATAAATTTGCTGAATGCATCTATGTAAAGGCAGAGAGCCTAGGAAAGACACAAGTTCAGAGGGAATGAACAAGTAAGATATATCTATGGAGGGAAGATTTTTTAAAAAAGGATTTTTTTCCCTTGTGTGTGAATCCAAAACAAGGGGGCTCTTTTTTAAGTTTATGTCCAAGCTTGATGGCTTGCAAATTGAAGAAAGTTATTGGAAAATGATAAGACTGGCAAAGGATAGAAACAATGAGAAGACTGAGTTAAGGATTTATTTTGGAGGACACAAGAAAATGATGTTGTACAAACCATATTCTCTCCTCTTTCACAGTTCTTTGTCAAAGTATTTTAACATATTAAAATGCTTAAACTGCCACCCCAATCTCATGATAATTAGGATTTAAAATTATGTTTGGATAATTTCTTAGAATTCCAACTTTCTTGAGAATGGGAGCTCACTTCACTTTACTGGTGGCTTTACGTTCATTGGCTCGTTATATCAAATCTTCTTTCCCATGCTGAATTGTCTCTTTTTTTTACAGTTTTTCTATGTTGTGCATGAGAACGTTTCTTGGTTTGACCTAGTTAACTTTAAGAATAACACTACTTATCTCTGATAATGTTTGAGGCTTTCAGGGACTAGCAACTGGAAATAGTAAATCCAGGAGAAATACACAGTCATAATGTTTCTTGCCCTCTGGAGTAATTAATCCTTTTCTTTTTCTTTTTCTTTAAATTCAGACACACTTTGTCATCAAGATATTGCCTTTTTAACACAATCTTTGAGCCACCTTTACTCCTGACCTCCATTTGCTTCCATATTTGCAAGATTTTAAATGTAAAAATCGAAACAAATCTTCAAACAGCAAAATATATGAATCATCCTCCATGTGTTTATATGTGGGATAATTTTTAACATTAAATTCATTTCCAAATTGTAAACTTTACATTCTTTTTCAGGAGACACTTGTTACTAAGGGGATCAAGAGTTACAGGTGAATTCAGGAGAATGGGGGTTGAGAAACATATCAGTCATGATTGAATGATGGAGTAGAGTCAATGGGCCAAATGGCCTAGTTCTTTTCGTGTATCATATGGTCTTAACACTACCTTTGTATAAGCCGTTTGTTATTTAGTCAAGGTAGATCCTCATTACTTTAAAAACTTTTGTTTTCAGGTTACGTTACTAAGATAAAATATCTTCATCTTTCTAGATAACTCATGAACTTATTTAAATTTCTGTGCTTTTTTGTTCACCCATCAGCATCCGCATTTTTGTTTAGCAGTTCTTTTTGCACAACTGTTAAAGCTTTCTGATGAGTGGGTTGATTTGATAGAAGTGTATAAGATCCTGAATAATCTTGATTAGGTGGATTTAGAAGGAATGTTTTCCCTTGTGGGTGAATCCAGAACAATGGGTTCTTTTTTAAAAAAGAATTAGGAGTCACACTTTTAGGCCAGAACTGTTTTCTGAGGGTTGTGTGATTTCAGAACTCTGCACCAGAAGGCACGTCCGGTGGGATCATGAAATATTTTTACAGTAGAGGCAGATAGATTCTTATTCTGTAGGCGGATTATGTGGGGGTTGGGTGTGAATAGGAATATGGAATTCGAAACACACAATCAGATCAGCCATGATCTTCTTGGATGGTGGAAGGGCTGAAGAGTCAACTTTTGTGATAATTTTGTCTTTCATTATGTTCATATGTCCATCATTTTGAAGTTTTAATGTATTATTGAAGAATATACATCAGCAGCATCTTTATTGATGCATAGCCGAATCTTTGGTTTCTCTGCAATCCTTCTCTTTTATTTCATCATTAGCTTTGAAGATTGCTACTACCTGTCCTGAAACCTCTCAATCAGATTCTGCGGGCATATTTAAATCAAACAGGTTCAATTTGGCTCCAACCCTTAACCACTAATTGACAGTCTGAGGTTGGAATGTTCCTTTAAAATCAACAGCTTGAGCTTTTTTAACTCTGAGCAAATCAAAGATTGAAAATATTCATTTTCATAACAGGAACGCAGGAAGTCTTAGATTTTTACACATCACTTGATTCTCCCTTGAACATTTTCAGTTTCAGCAGTTTCATTGATCTTTTCTGAAACCATTTGAATGATAACACCTTACATCCAGCCAGGTTATTTCCCAATATAAAATCAGCATCTTTCACGGGCTACTGAGACACAATCCCCATAATTGTAGTTCTGGAAAAATGCTACATGTTAAGTTTGATGTATGCAATAGAGCAATTAAACAACTTCCATTAGTACACTTTATCAATTTTTTAATATCTAATTTTCTGACCTGAAATCCCCTTCACCTGACTTTATCATCAATTGATCACATTCCATATCTGTAAGAATATTAATTTGCTTGCCTGTTTTTATTGGACTACTTATCTGGTCTCACAGAAATTAGATTTCATTCCTATGTTTTGTCACAAGCTCCCCCTTCAGATACAGCGTGCCCTCAAGACATACTCTCACAAATGCAACTATTTTGGCTTTTATTTTGCAACACTTAGTGCTTATATGCAGTATTAAACAAAATTAACATGGTGATGCACGTAAGTAACTCTTATCCTCAATTCTGTATTTTTCACTGTTTTAAGGAATACATGTCTTTTCGTTTCTGCTATCTTCCTCACTGCAACCAATATTCTGTTCATTATCAGATTGCTGAGCTCTCCAGTTTCTGAGTGGGTTTGCAATCAAAGGTTTACAGCTACTCATATGTTTGAGATCATTCATAATCTCCAGCCATTATTGCAGTTTATACAATTTCTGCTGATTTTAGAAGTGGTATTGATTTCTGTGTGGGATCTTGTTCCTAAAAGGATGCACATTTTTTCACATTCTTCCATAAGCATTACCTAGCTAAGTGTTTCAGAATCCTGTTCAACCTTCAAAGATCTGTACCACTTATGAAATATCATTTGAGAAAATGTCACAGGAGTTTGATTCTGTTCTTTAAATTTCTAAACTTTTGCCTTTAAACTTCCAGAATTCACTTGTGGACATTGAGAACTACAGTTCTTACTGTACAATAAACACAAGACAATATATTTGAAAGAAATGAGTATATTTCTAATACTTTGCCCAGAACCATAATTTGCAATGAAACTATCCAGAGAAGTGGTAGATGGAATAAACTGTGGAAAAATGTGAAGTTATGTGCTTTAGTGGGAAGAAGAGAGGTATAGACTATGTTCTAAATGGGAGAAGGCTTTGGAAATAGAGTCATAGAGATGTACAGCACAAAAACAGACCTTTGGTCCAACTCATCCATGCCAACCAGATATCCTAAACTAATCTGGTCCTATTTGCCAAAATTTGGCCCATATCCCTCCAAACCCTTCCTATTCATATACCCATCCAGATGCCTTTTAAGTGTTGTAATTTTACCAGCCTCCACCACTTCCTCTGGCAGCTCATTCCATAGATGCGCCACCCTCTGCATGAAAAAGTTGTCCCTTGGGTCCCTTTTAAATCTTTCCCCCTCAACTTAATCCTATGCCCACTAGTTTTGGCCTCCCCTACCCTGTGGAAAAGACATTAGCTATTCAGCCTAGCCCTGCCCCTCATGATTTTATAAACCTCTTTAAATGTCAGCTCTCAGCCTCCAAAACTCCAGGCCAAGTAGCCCCAGCCTACTCAACCTCTCCCTATAACTCAAATCCTCCAATCCTGCCAACACCCTTTGTAAATCTTTTCTGAAGTTCAAGTTTCACAACATCTTTCCTGTAGCAGGTAGACCAGAATTGAATGCAATATTCCAAAAGTGGCCTAACCAATGTCCTGTACAGCCTCCCAACTCCTACACTTAATGCACAGTCCAATAAAGGCAAGAGTGCTGCATGCATTCTTCACCACCCTGTTACAACATAGAGAAAAACAGCTGACATTATGCTTCTCAATCCCATTTTCCTGCCTTCTTCCTGTAACCCTTGATTCCCTTACAAATAAAAAATCTACAAATCAGAAACCTGTACCCAAACATTAATTCTGTTTTCTCTCCACAGATGCTGATAGACCTGCTGAGTTTCTTCAGCAATTTCTGTTTTTGTTTCAGGTTTCCAGCATCCTCGGTTTTTTGTTTTTGTTTTTGTTTTTTTTTAAATAGGAAGCCCTGTTTAGTCGTGTAAACAAAAGAAGAATACTGCCGATTCTGGAGATCTAAAATAAAAACAAGTTCTGGAGAAACTCAGTAGATCTGACTGTTCCTCAGAATCATTATGTAGTAATAGTTGGACTCTACATCAACTCTATTTCTCTCTCCACAAATGCTGCCAAACCTGCTGACCTTCTCCAGCACTTGCTGTTTTTCTATTATTCAGTCTCAATCTTCCAGTGTTAGTACCACAGAGTATTAAGCTCAAACCTGTCTTCTTCATAAACCATATTTGCCCAGTGTATAACATGAAGAATAAATTGACTCTGTCAAGAAAGTTTGTCAAGCTTTCCTTCTGGAGGAGAACTGTGGTATCAATTCACTGCAAGCAGAAACATGGTCTTGGAGGGAGGGGTGGGACACAAAAAAATCTTACTGATAAACAGCTAAAGTTAACTTTGAGAAAGTGAGGACTGCAGATGCTGGAGAGTCAGATCTGAAAAGAGTGGTGCTGGAAAAGCACAGCAGGTCAGGCAGCACCCACGGAGCAGGAGAGTCAACATTTCGGGCATAAGTCCTTCATCAGGAAAGTGGGTGAGGGGAATGGGGTGGGGGGGGAGGGGTGGAAGAGGGTGCATAGGGGACTCAGAGATAAATAGGAGAGTGGGGTGGGACTGGGAGGGATGGTAACTGGGAAGGTGATAGATGGATGCAGGTGGAGGTTGATTGTGATAGGTCAGAGGGGAGGATGGAGCAGATAGGTAGGAAGGAAGATGGACAGGTAGGACAGGTTAAGAGAGCAGTGCCAAGTTGGAGGGTTGGATCTGGGATGAGGTGGGGGGAGGGGAGATTTGGAAACTAGTGAAGTTGATGTTGCTGCCATGTGATTGAAGGGTCCCAGTTGGCAGTGGAGGACTTCAAGATTTGCATGTCCTTGGGGGAGTGGGAGGGGGGCAGTTGAAGTGGTAGGTCACAGGGTGGCGGAGTTGTTTGGTGCAGGTGTCCCAAAAATGTTCCCCGAAACACTTCACGAGTTGGCATTCGGTCTCCCTGATGTAGAGGAGACCACATCGAGAGCAATGGACACAGTAGATGAGGTGGGTGGATTTGCAGGAAAATCTCTGCCAGATGTGAAAAGATCCTTTGGGATCTTGGACGGAGTTGAGAGGGGAGAGGTGGGCGCAGGTTTTACATCTTATGCGGTGGCAGGGGGAGGTGCCGGGAGTGGAAGGTGGTTAGATGTGGGGGCATGGACCTAACAAGTGAATCGCTGAGGGAATGGTTTCTGCAGAACACAGAAAGGAGTGGGAAGGGAAAACTATATGGGGTTCTGCAGAGACCATTCCCTCCGTGACTCCCTTGTTTGGTCCTTGATGGTGGAGTCTGACTGTAGGTGGCTGAAATGGCGGAGGATAACGTGCTATATCTGGAGATTAGTGGGGTGAAAGGTGGCGACCGGGGTAAGGGAGTGGGTTTAGGGGGTTCTATTCTTGTTGTGGTTGGAGAGATAGGGTTTGAGAGTGGAGGTGCGGGAAGTGGAGGAGATGCACTAGAGAGCATTGTTGATCACGTGGGAGGGAAGATTGCGGTCACTGAAATAGGAATCCATTTGGGATGTCCAGGAGTGGAATTGTTCTTCCTGGGAGTAGATACAGTAGAGGTGGGAGGAATTGGGAGGAAAGGGTTTGTGAGGCGGTGTAGTCGAGGTAGTGTGGGAGTCGGTGGGTTTGAAATAGATGTCCGTGTTAACTTTGAGTCTAATGATATTAATCCTGATCCCCCAACAAATGACTAAAGCAACTCACAAAGAAGATTAAAACAAACCTTAAAAATGCAAATCCGGGTATGACTGTAGAGTTTAAAAAATTATTTTGGATGGAGCCTCTGACTTAATTTTACATAATTTTTCCATAAAAGTTTAATTATCATTAATCTACTATTGTAATGACCATTTATTTTCAAAAGTATTTGTGGGTACATCATTCAGACATGTCCAATAATTCTTTACAGTTAGGTCTCTTCATGAGCACTCCGTTTTCTGTGCATCTCAGTGTCAGTAATATTGACGATATGGTTTACTCTGTGATATAATGTTCACCCCTACAAATCAATCATGCACACAATTGTGGAGTCATGAGGCTTCTTTGAAATCTCTGAACTTGAGTAGTGCAGTGCTAGAACAGTTCGAAATCTGCCTTCCTATAGCCATGATTTTTGCTCATAAGAATATTCCAAGCAAAATCTTCTGATGGCTGAGTGCTAAATGGTATTGGAACCATCAGTTGTGAGGGAATCTAAATTTTCTTTTGGTGTCATGTACTAGTTCTGGAAGCCCATGGGGAATAGGTAACCTGAATGCAAAGAGGAGTTAGCAATGTAATTAAATTATTAAAAATTGGAAAATAAAATCTGTGCTTCATAATATAAAATGTGCAAGCATGGATTTAGAATGTTCATTAATGAAAACTAATATGGAAGTGTTTACAGTTTATACACTGTGACTAAATCTCGAGTGTTATCACTATAAACTTTTTCTCAACTGTGTATGTGCCAGATGATATACTAAAAGATAATAAACTTGCAATGAAGGAGACAGTACAGATTACTAATCCTCAGAAACCTACACTTACTGGTTAAAGGCACAACTTAGGTGACATGTGACATGGAGGTGATGAAACATTGGTCTTGGATGCCTTGATTGTTTCAGGTCAAATGCTCATTTTCTAATTAATTCATCAAAGGCAGGGCACTGTGCCCTGGTGCTTTTTTCCTTAAATAGTTATTTTCTTCAGAGTGCCATTGTTTTTCAGAGCATGTTGCCATGCCATTGAACAAATTACTGCCTTGTGATTATCTGTATATGTGCCTTTTCCAAAATTTAACAGATGACCACTTTTATGGTTGTTCATGTGGAACACTAAAAATTCAATTGATGAGTGAAGGAATACTTAACTACTAGAGCTACAATCCTAGTGATGCATCTTGTATGAGGTAAATTAAATTCATTTTAACTTCAGAACAGTCTTTTTAAAGCTCACTTATTCACCTTCTGTTACTGAGTACAACATTAAAATCTTAAACGTCCTTGAGTCAGAAGGGTAACCTTGCCAAGGTTTCAAGTTGCAGACTGCTATTCAGTGACTATGTTGGGATTTATGGGGATGTCTGTTAAGAGCAGGACCGTATTCAGCTATTAATGAATTTGACTGCATGAGATCTGTCTGCATCCGAGGATGCATCTGGGTGAACTGGGTGGAGTTGACCAAGAGGTGGCAAGCATCTGTTGGTCTGTAACTATTTAGAAATGACAATATTGAGGAGAGGTAAATTAAGTGAAATATTGATAAGTGCTTCTTGCTAATATTGATAATTTCAGCCATTCCAGCTGAGCACAATTTTTCAATCATATATTTTGATCTTACCAACCGAGGTATCCGATCCACTTATTTATATAGACCTGATTTGTATGCTAGAAATTCTAAAAATGTCTATGCCGTAGATGCATGATTTTCCATTTTCTCTCCATCAGTTTCTAGATGAAAATAAATGCAATTCAATCTGGTATATTTCCAATGACTAATCTATTTCAGTGGCAGCTGGTGATATTTTTGACAAATGACAGATAGCTATACATGCATAGTTAATACAGCATGTTACCATGACAATTATCCCTTCCAATATACTTCTAGCACCAACCTGATTTATAAGTGATTTATACTGCTATCAAGCACAGGAAAATACTTTGTTACAAATGTGCATTTTTTACAGAGTTTTTGATATTACTGATGTATATGTGATTTGCAGTGTGTTTAAGTAAGGGCAAGTTGTAGGTTTTTAAATCATTTTTTCCCATACAGCCATTCCTTAATCAAAAATCTGCAGGTTGATTTAGAACTTATTGCTTACTAATGTGACCTGTTCTCTTTGGAACCCTGGCACTCTAGTCTTTTGTTGCTTATCTGAGCACTTGGGCTTTTACAACTCCACCTCCAATTGCAGTACTAGTTGATCTTCAGGGAAAGCAGCTGCAATTTCAATTTAATAGTCTCCACCACTATTTTGTTACCTCCTGAATTCTTCACTCTCTCCTTTTTAAATCGCAAAAAGAGCAAAGACTCCCTTATGCCTACCTCAGATTCAGATTTCAGATATCTAGGTTGTGTATCTGAAGTATCTGTTGGAGTATTTGCAAGTAGAAAGGCCTAAGGCCTATTTTAGACTATTTTCCAAAGCTAGGCTGTACTAAATGCTGTTACTGGTGTTTGGCTTCAGGATAAGAAGGTCTGTTTATACTGTTTAAACAGCGACATGGGGGCCTCTGCCAGAAACTTAAGTATTGTTTGAAACACTTGCCTGATGGTGTAGACTAAATAAATAGAGTATAGGTGTGTACAAAAATGTGGGAAACTAGAAGTGAAAGCGACCATAAAGTTTTGAGTTGCAATTTAAAAACTAAATTGATGCACTTCTATCCTTGAGAAAGGAAACCTACTGTTCATGTAAAAGCAAAATACTATGGATGCTAGAACAGTAAAACAAATAGACAATGTTGAAGAAACTCAACAGGTCTGGTAACATCTGTGAAGAAAAATAGAACAAATATTTTGAGCTTAGTATGACTTCTTCAGAACAAGAAAAGGTGAGATGAAGAAATCACACCAGACTCAAAACATTTATTCTATTTCACTCCACAGATGCTGATAGACCTGCTGACTTTCTCCAGTTTCCTTTGTGTTTAACTTACTGTTCTTACCCATCCTGCCTGTTGTGTGTGTGTGTCTTTAGTCCTACACCAATGTATTGTGATTCCTTACTGTTCTCTGATGGAACCTCATAATCCAAACTGCTGCCAATAATTCAAGATGATTTGTTATAATACAGGGTAAATCCCCCCCTCACCTGCTAATTTTAAACCAACAACACAGAAAAGATCTATCCTGTGCAATAATTTGCAAAAATTTGAGTGGCCAAAGTAAAAATTAACAAATTTATTTCTTAAAGTAAAGCAGAGAATAATTAACTAACAAGTATTTACAACTCCTTCCTCTAACCTATCTTTTACTTGCCCTTCTATAATTCTAGTCCAATAAAACACTCCAATTAAGACTTACTGAAAAACTCAAATTTCAAAACCAGCCAGCTGTCAAATCTCTTTGTAGATTTGCTCTCCAGGTCAACATTGATGTTTTTCTGTGTGCAAATTCCTTCTCTCGACAGGTACCTCTCAGAGAGTTCTGACTAGCAGCCTACAACTATTGGTCCTTTGGCAGTTCTCCCTCAACTGTTCAATTTTTCCCAGTCTTATATCCCCAAAGCATTGGATTGTGTCATTGGCTTTTGATATTGTCAATGTACTAAATTCATACTTGATTCGAGTTTGGTTATTTTGGGGGTTATAATTTAAACTGATTGGCCTAATTCAAATTGGTTTTTGTCTCCAGGCAACTAGATACCCTGGCTGCTGGACCACATGTTCCATTGTATCTTAATCAGAACACTTGGTGCTGTCAGGTAGTTCTGCTAGCTTTTAACTCTCTTAAAGGTACAGTGCAGCCACATCTTCATAACACCTCTACCCTTAAGAAAAAATGAAACATTATAATGAAAATATGGCTTCATTTTTTTCTATTCTTTAAATATATCATCCTAACATACTGATAACTTTAATCTAAGTTCACCTTAACTTCTTGCCATATAACTGTGTGTGTGTGTGTGTATATATATAAATAAATAAATACAAATCTCATCTAAACTTTATCAGTTAAATCCGTGATAATGCATCTGTGATTATATTCTTACAACCCGCAACGTGTATGATTTTTAAATTAAAAGTCTGTAACATAAGACTCCAACTAAATAATCTCATATTCTTGCCTATAAAGCGTTCTAAGAATGTAAGCGGATTGTGATCCCTGTACACAACCGTCTCTGACACTTTGTTCATGACATACATATTAGAATGTTCTGAGGTCAATACCAAACGCATTAGTTCTTTTTTGATCGTGGAGTACTTCCTCTGGTGGATGTTGAGCTTCTTCGAAAAGTAACCAACTGGCAGTTCAATCCCATCCTCAGGTTCCTGTAGGAGTACAGCTGTAACTCCTATGTCACTAGCATCGATGGCAACTTTAAAAGGTTTTGAAACGTTTGGTGTAGCTAAAACTGGTTTGGTGGTTAATATCGATATAGCATCCATTCATGGTGATTAAGGAAGTTCAGTAGGCACAATACCTAGATTTCAACAATGATTTTTTAAAATCTGGTTAAGAAACTGGT
This sequence comes from Chiloscyllium plagiosum, assembly GCF_004010195.1. Classification (NCBI taxonomy): domain Eukaryota; kingdom Metazoa; phylum Chordata; class Chondrichthyes; order Orectolobiformes; family Hemiscylliidae; genus Chiloscyllium; species Chiloscyllium plagiosum. Next base: position 40,796,123 of record NC_057713.1, on the reverse strand, counting down.
GTTTATTTTTGGAGAGTGTATTCATAACTTGAGATAATTGAGTACTTTGAAGTCTCAAAGTAACTAATGTCATTCAGAATGTTGTTCAGGGGCCCTATAAATATTCCCATGCAGACATGGTGGATGTAAATCCAAAAATCAGGCTATTTAGGGTGGCATGGCAGCCCAGTGGTCAGCACTGCTGCCTCACTGTGCCAGGAACCTGGGTTCAATTCCAGCCTTGGTCAACTATCTTTGTGAAGTTTGCACATTCTCCCCATGTCTGGGTGTGGGTTTCCTCTGGGTGCACCAGTTTCCTGCCACAGTCTGAAGATTTGCAGATTAGGTGGATTGGCCATGCTAAGATGCCCATGGTGACAAGGGACATGCAGACTGGGAAAAAGGGGGTGAGTCTGGTGGGATGCTGTTCGGAGGGTCAGTGTAGATTTGATGGGCCGAATGGCCTGCTTCCACCCTCTAGGGATTCTATAATATTTGAACTAATTTAACCTGACTATACAACTGTATAAGGCCTAGCTTCTGGACAGTGTCGCCAGTAAAATATGGGGCTATGGAATATTGTTAAGAAGTCATACAGATATAATGTGTCCTAATTCTGACATTTCACCTATTCTTATATCTTCACTCAAAAGTTACTGTCTGAGAATTGAGAATTATTGCATTTAATGCAGCAAAGCACAGCAGCATTTTAATTTTCTTTTTCTTTGATGAGACAGAAGTTGTTTGAGTTTAATAGATATTTTATATATGTTCAACCTTGTATCAGTATCCAGCTGAGGAATGCCAAGGACTTGTACATGCGCATGACCAAGCCAGAACAGTGTTCACACATCCCAAAGAATGGGTCTGTATATAAATGGCTCATAAGCTAGACTTCTTATAAGAGAAGGTAGGTAAGGAAGTACTATATCCACCTAACTGGGTCACTTGACCTGTATTAAGGATGCTTTCACAAATCATGTGGTGTTGGGAAACCTGATGGTGTACGTGTGTGTAAAGCATTGTGGATCAGCTGTCTGCTTTTTTCATTTGTTTGGGTTTAAGGATTTTCAAATATTTTTGTTGCTGCACTACATTAGGACATGTGTTTAAGTATCTGTTTCAAAATATACAGTTTCCTTTTTAAACCTTTTAGATGCTTCTAAATTAACATTAGTCACTGTAAAGTAAAATGTGAAGAATTTATTTTGAAAGCTGATCAGCAAAATAATCTTGAATACATTCGGTGTGGTCAGTTTAGAGGTACAATGGGAAAATAAGTCAGAATCCTTTGATTCTGTAAACTACTAGAACAACAACTAGGAATTTTCTCTGTCTTCTGATATTTATTGCTCAGTCAAACTTGCCAAAACTGTTTGTGTATATTATTTAATTGCTGATTGTGGGACTTTGCTTAATGGAATTTAGTTTCTGTATTTCCCTAATATTAAGACAGTAGCTACACTTCAAAACTGGCTGTGAAATGAATTGAATATCCAGTGCTTCCATAATACATGTTTTTCTTTCGGTGTACACACATATTGAAAAGATTAACAATTGCTTCAAAACCTTTACTAGTTCCAAGGAGTTGCACAGGCCATTTGGAATGGCTTCGTCTTTGGCTGTCTTCTCTCACTCGAGAGAAGTGATATGCTTTACTTTGACTCCACAATTTCTATTACAACACTTCTAGGATGAGCAATATGGCAAGCATAAGTCTTTATTTTTTAAAATATAGCTGCCTGAGATAAAAGTAAGATGGCACTTGCACAGCACTGGCATATAATACAGAAATGCTGTATGAACATTCCTTATTTACACTGTCTCTGCATGATCACTTAAAATTCACTTAATTTTAAAAATCCCATTTCTTTTGTAGCAGCTTGATTCTGATCTTGCAACCGATTTGATGTTTACTTGCACATTTCCCTGTTGTTCAAACTTTAGAGTTCTAATATGGGAAATGTGTAATTCAATCACAGCAGTTACTATAAAAATCATTTGCCATATTCAATAGTGATATTATAGGGCATTTTAGCCTACCCCACAAGATCTCATTCCATGCATGATTCTGTAAATTAGGAGTTCCTCATTTTGTTTATTGTACAGTAAAGATCATCAGAAGATACCAGGCACTTTCATACAAAGAATACATCAGAAGCATTAACAGAGGCTTATTATTACCAGCAAGATTAAATCTGAAGCTCAGTCTTGGGATGTAACTGTGAAACTGTTTTGAGTTTGTCTTTCTTTCACGACTTCTGACTATGATTTTCCATCCTGACATTAAATTGTTGTGATTCCCTGTATATGTAACAGATACTTATCCATATGAAACACAATTGCAGCAGCACTTTGAAACAGAGGTAGGGTTTATTGGAGTGTTCTAAATTAGCAACAAATATGGACAATAGCAAAATGAACCTTAAGGTGATGGGAATTGCAAATAACTGAATAAAAGAAACCTGTCTGGTGCTGGGACTTTATGTGTTGAATGGCTCATGTTAATGTGGGCTATGTTTCCAGTTATCTATTATTACGTTCCATTTATTTATTTGATGCAGATTCCCCCTGAGTCCGTGCTGATCATGTCCAACTTGTATGGACAATCTGGCGATGCTTTTGTGATATTCCCATCATTGGATGCTGCCAAGCAAGCTGTGGTAGAGAAGAACCACCAACACATTGGCAGTCGCTATGTGGATCTTTATTTGTTGTAAAATCTGATATGGAATACTCAATATGAAACATAGGTCATAAGCATGCAAAACTAATAGCATTTATAACAAAAATCAAGAATGAAGATGTTTCTTAAGATAATTTTTTATAACCACAAAATTAGAACTGTGCCATGTTCATTCTATGCTAGAGGATAAGTGAAGCAGGACATTGAAAGAATTAACAATATCACCAAACAATAATTTGGTTTAGTTAGCACAACCAATAAGGCAAAGGCTTTTTAAAATTAAAACTTTGATGCCATTGTGACATGTACATACAGGGTTCTCCACTTCAAACAATTTTGTTATGGATGATGTATATAGTAATGATCCAAGCTGACCCTTACTATTGTGCAAAATATATTCGGCTCATCCATGCCAGACATTATTGTAACACCTCAACCAGGCCATTTCCAAGTGATACAATAATACACTTGTGCAAAGTACTTCCTCACTAATTATTGCTGTAACATTCTGCAAGCTTTCGCATGTCATTTACTGTAGCTGTTTTATGGGAGGTCTGCTTTGACCTATTACACAGCAGTACAGGAATCATCCATGCCAATCATTACCATAGCTTGCTGGTAAAGATCAGTATACTTAGTGTAACACATCTATACTGGGAATTTCCATATCATTAACATAAGAAATCGCTTGTTAGGAATCACCTATGTTTTTGTTACAGTAAGACATCTGAAAAGCACTCATCTATACCAAATATAAATACAATAGATATGTACAGAAAACTTCTACTTTGTTAAATGCTTTCACATTTCTTTAGAAGCCTCCACAATGTCTCTGTGTCACACCTGTACAAGGGCTCTTCCCTATCACTTCCGATTGTAACATTCTTTTTTAAAAAGGCTCATTTATTAAAATCATTGCTGTAACATAACATAAAAGATTCTTTGACTCTGATAGTACACATACAGGATGATCCTAGAATAAGTGTTGGAATGGGTGACATTATCAGACACTGCTTCATCATTATTCTAATCCAAATACAAGCCTCATATCTGCCAATGGTTACTCTGACAACCCAATTTCATGCCAATGTTTTTCTGCAGTTGGAAGTTTATTTATCCTGCTATTTAACATTTAAAAGATTTAGTCCGTGAACTATCATTTTCTTTTCTAAGTCTCATAAATGTATCTTTTAAGTTAAATGAAAGTCATAAATATAAATTTTATATGTACGAATAGTTTACAAACATAGTTAGCTCTATTAAAGCTGTGTGCCTCTTAAAATAATCAGGATGAAGTATTGACTAAAATGTTCCAGTGTGCATTTTTTATTATCTTGGAACTTTGGTAGCCAAAATTACATACTAACACGCACACTCTTCTGACTGGAATTTTATCCTAGTTACAGTCAAATCTGAATATCAGTGTCAGTACAGACAAACAAATGAAATGGCCAAAGACATAGATAGTGTTAAAGCATAATTGTTTGATAGTACAAAGCTTAAACATTGTTAAGAAGAGACATAAAGCCAAAAAAACCTTTGACCTTGTTCTCATCAGGACTGGAATGTGAGAAACCAATTTTTGAAAGGGAACATCAATTTCTACAGCACAAGCAACAGTGCACATAGGTGCTATTTGGTTGGCATGGAGATGCAGCTGGATCAGTTAATTTAGTTTAGTTCACTGATTAACCACAGATTAGGCAGGTAGACTATGATTAGTCAGTTTCTGTAACAATGCCACAATTAAAAAGATACAATATAGGCATTAACTCCTTTTACCTGCACAGAACAGGGTCCTGTGTGTGAAGGTATCTACCTTCTATTAAATGCAAATTAAATACACTGCAAGCTCAACTGATAATTTTAAATCCATGCTAACAGTGATTCAGCCAATTAGCACCCGCAACTCATATTGTATAAATTAGTGCTCCAATTTTAATGTGTCCTCGTCCTGATGAGTGCTATATGGGATGCTTTGCCTTGATGTATCTTTTTAGCAAATGTTGCAAAATGTATAGGCATGATTAGATTATCAATTACTAACTAATAAATATTATACATAAAATATTGTCAATCAAATATTACCAGATAACTCTGATATAAAATATTAGATATTAATGTCTATGAGCAGTAAAATGCTGAATAAATATTTTTATGTGGCAAGAATTAACGCAAGGAGTGCAATACTTGAGGATAATTCTGCGAGTTACAGTATGTGCAACCAGTATCCTAATGTTTGATTCAATGAAATGTCAAAGGAATGACTTTTTAAAGAAATACTGTAAATGCATACAATTATATATTTCAGTACATTTATATATTAAATTCAGTGTTAAATAAAATACTTCAAATATATTTGTAATAGTTCCTGGTCTTTTATTAGTCATTATAGATTTAGAAGTCAAATTGAATCCTTAAGATTGTATAGTGCCTAAGTGGAAAATGAGGTGCAGTTCCTCCAGCATTCATTGGGCTTTGCTGAAACAGTGCAGCATGCCTAGCCCAGAAACATTAATATGGGAGCAAGATGGTTTACTGAAATCGCAAGCAACTGGAAAGTTGGGTCATTCTGACAGAGTGGAAATATTCAGCAAAGCTGTCACCCAGTCTGCTTTTCATCTTACCAATGTAGACAAGACTGCCTTTTGAGTAATGAACACAATAGACTATATTGAAAGAAGTACAAGTAAATCCCAGCTTGAGACTGATTGACACCATGGACATTGAGGAAAGAGAGGGACAACTGTGAATGTTATACTTCCTGAAGGCTGTGCCTATGTGCAAAATGAGGTGCTATTCCTCCACATTTGAGTGACTTAACAAGAATTTTTTCTCTTCTCATGTCATAGATTCACAGAGTCATAGAGATGTACAGCATGGAAACCCGTCCATGCCGACAGATATCCCAACCCAATCTAGTCCCACCTCCCAGCACCCGGCCCATATCCCTCCAAACCCTTCCTATTCATATACACATCCAAATGCCTCTTAAATGTTGCAATGTA
>NC_057713.1:40780166-40789418 GCF_004010195.1 Chiloscyllium plagiosum | reverse complement strand
ATGATACAAATATTTCAGCAAGAGGCCCAGCAATCACTTCTCTAGCTTCGCACAGAATTCTTGGGTATGCCTGATCAGGTCCTGGGGATTTATCTACTTTTAACCGTTTTAAGACGTCCAGCACTTCCTCCTCTGTAATCTGGACATTTTGCAAGATGTCACCATCTATTTCCCTACAGTCTATATCTTCCATATCCTTTTCCACAGTAAATACTGATGCAACATATTCATTTAGTATCTCCCCCATTTTCTGTGGCTCCACACAAAGGCCACCTTGCTGATTTTTGAGGGGCCCTATTCCCTCCCTGGTTACCCTTTTGTCCTTAATATATTTAAGAAGGTGTTAAGAAATGCAGGCTTGAAAAGCTCACAGGTACCCATACTCTTCTGGATACTTGTTTCCACCTGACTCCATCCCTTCTAATTCCATCTCTTGTGTTCACTCTGTCCTATCCATTTTGACATTGAATTATATGAACTCATCAAAGAACTCCATTTTATCCCATTATACCCACAGAACAATTAAATTTGGATATGACCTGAAGATGAACTCTTTCAATTGCCTTTGCCTCTGTGCCTAGTTCTGTGTCCTCTCTTCGCACCAGTGGTCTCCAATACTTTTCCTCCACCTGGACCATTTCTTCCAGTTTCTTACCTAGCCTTAATCTTTTCATCAAGACTGTCAATGTGACAGTAGCCACCATAATTTTTTTACTCACCTCATCAACTCTAATTGGTCTCCCTCTGAACCTTCTGCCCTCCATTCTCTCCAGTCTAACCCTGACTTTATTATCAAACTTATGATAAGGGTTGATTTGTTATCTGGTATGCCAATCTCTTCCTTGCCAAGGCTAAGAACCCACTGTCACACACTTCCTTCTGTCTCACCCTGAACTATGGGCTTCACCATTGAACACCAAGCTATTATTTCTAGGACTGTCACTGACCTCAACTCCTCCGTAGCTGCTTCCCATCTCAGAGTCCCCCAAACCACTCAGTCTGCTTCGACTTTCCACCAACAAGACTGTCCTTGAAGATCCATTGTTTCATCCTATTCCTTCCCTGCTGGATGTATTTCTTCAATCTTGACTCCAACTTTTCCACTCCTTCCTTGAAAAGTAGCATGAACAGTCACCATCACCCTCCACCTGGCTGAGATCATCCCTTCCAAATAAATAAAACCTTGCAGATTTGCTCTTATCAGAGCTGATAAATTTTCTGCTGCTAACACCTGCTATTAATATCTAAAGTTCATCTATATCACTCCACTGCTACCTTAAGCTCTTCTTTTGTCTTTTGCTCTGGATGACTTTACCATCTTGCCCCTCCTCCACCTTTGTTAACAGTATAAAAACCATTAATTTCTAGACCCTACAGTTCCAACTGAGGGTCATATTGGACTCAAAATGTTATCTGTTTCCAAATGCTCCAGACTTGCTGAGTTTCTGTTTTTCTGGCTATATATACAAGTTTTTTGATGACTCAAAGTTAGGCATCATCATTAGCAATGTAGATGGAAACATAAAATTACAAAGAGAACTTAATCAAATGATTAAGCAAATTTGTGGCAAATTGATTCAATGTTAAAAATCACACAACACCAGGTTATAGTCCAACAGGTTTATTTGGAAGCACTAGCTTTCAGCAAACTGCTCCTTCATCAAGTGGTTGTGAAGACTAAGATTGTAAGACGCAAATTTTATAACAAAAGTTTACAGTGTGATGTAACTGAAATTATACAGTGAAAAAGACCTGGAATATTTGTTAAGTCTCTCATCTTTTAGGATGAACATGTTGGTTTCAGTTCTTTCATACATAAATCGCAAAACCTTTTTTAAAATAAAGTTACATTATCAAGTGAACTTTTAACAATTGGTGTCATGTTGGTCCAGATAATGTGTTGAAGGTGCGAGCTTCCCTCTGTGAGGCTGTCTGTGCCACAATGGACAGAAAGCTTCTAATCTAAAAAGCAGATTTACAGAATCTTACATGGATTCATGCAGTTTTTTGAGCAAAGTAAAATGTAATTCTGCAAGTACAAATTCACCCCACAAACGTTTTTGTGTATGTATGCGTGTGGTTGTGTGGGGGGGGAGGCAGAGGGATTATGTGAGAGATTATGTGTATGTGTGTGAGTATGAATGTAAAAGGGTATAAGTCTGTGAGAGGGTGTGTGTGTAAGTGTATGTATGAGCATATGAGAGAGGGTCTGCGTGAGTGTGTATGTGTAGGAGTATCTGTGTGTGTGTAGGTCTGGAGGTCTGTGTGTGTATATAGTGCAATGGGGTCACCTGTAGTGTGACATGAACCCAAGGTCCCAGTTGAGGCCATTCCCATGGGGACCGAACTTGGTTATCAGCCTCTGCTCGGCCATTTTTCGTTGTTGCCTGTTCCAAAGTCCGCCTTGGAGGATGGTCACCCAAAGGTCCGAAGTTGAATGTCCCAGACTGCTGAAGTGTTCTCTGACTGGGAGGGAACACTCCTGTCTATTGATTGTTGTGCAGTGTCCATTCATCCATTGCCATAGCCTCTGCTTAGTCTCGCCAATGTACCATGCCTCAGGTACATTGCCTGCAGCGTATGAGATAGACAATGTTGGCTGAGTCACATGAGTACCTGACACATACATGGTGGGAGGTGTCCCCACGTGTAATGGTAGTGTCTGAATCGACATTCTGACACGGCCTGCAGCATCTACCGTGACAAGGTTGTATGGTATTGTCCTGAAAGCTGGGCAGTTTGTTACAAACAATGATCTATTTGAGGTTTGGTGGTTGTTTAAAGGCGAGAAGTGGAGGTGTGGGAAAGGTATTGGCGAGGTGCTCATCCTCATTGATAATGTATTGCAGGCTGTGAAGAACATGGCGTAGTTGTTTGGCTCCTGGGAAGTACTGGACAAAGAAGGGTATCCTGCCGGTTGCAGCCCGTGTCTGTCTCCTGAGGAGGTTATTACGGTTCCTCGCTGTGGTACGTCGGAACTGGAGGTCGATGAGTTGAGCATCATACCCCGTTCTTATGAGGGCATCCTTGAGTACTTCCAAGTGCCCGTCACGTCCTCCTCATCTGAACAGATCCTGTATATGTGTAGGGCTCATCCATAGCAGATGGTTGTTTTAATATGTTTCAGGTGGAAGCTGGAGAAGTGTAGCATCATGAGGTTATCTGTGGGTTTGCAGTTGAGTGAGGTGCTGAGATGCCCATCCTTGATGACACAAAGTTATCTTGCATGTGTCCAAGAATGAGATAGATAGTAGGGAGTTGTGTGATTTTTAACTTTGTACACCCTAGTCCAACACCGGCATCTCCAAATCATGATTCCAATGTAGACAAATATAAGATCATTCATTTTGGAGCCAAAACGTATAGAACAGAGTACCAGAAACAGTTGTGGTTCAAGGAAACTAGGCTGGATCCAGGTGACGAGTAGGAAAGCACTTATCTCGAGGGTGTTTGTAACAGATGGTCCATTTTGCAGGAGTCAGCTGCATCCTGCCTCATGACTGGAGGAATAAATGCACCCAGTCATTGGCACTCATTGAGGTTCTTATTAGTGGCCCCACATAACTTCCTGTGCATACATTCTGTATGGTTCATATAGCAAGCTAGATGAGGGTAGCATGTGGGCTGGTGTCCACATGTATAGGAGAATACCTATCTCTAACCACTCTGTTAGATCTCATATTGTCCAATGAAAGTCCGAATCATGGGGCAGTGTCAGGTAACCTTTATTGCAGGTTTAATTTTTAATACAGCTTAATTTCTCCAGAACAATAAGGCATACAAAAAGCTTCAGAATGTCTTAACTTATACAGTTTAAATTTAGAGCCCATGCCCCCTTCCCACCTTGTTTGCTATTGGTCAGCAGCACTGAGTTATCCCTTTGTTATTGAATCTCTGGTACAACATCTTATAGAGTTCAAGCTTGTCTCAGCAATTTCAATGTGTTTCCAATTAAGCCATTCATATCACTAAACAACAAAAACAGATGGACAGACTTATGGTCCACCCTTTCCTTCATAATGTTTCCCAGACACTCTCATCTTCTCTCTTGAGGCTTTTCACAATGGATACTATGTTCAAGTAACACTTGCGAGCTGTACTGTGTTTACTGCAAATTAATTGAATAATTGCCCATTACTTCGGGCCCTTTTAAATTCCTCAATACAGGAAATATAAAATAATATTGATTTTTGATCAGTTCCTACAAAGTTATGTGGTTACACCTAATGTTAGAATTCTTTAGCTAACAAGTTGTATCTTTGGTAAAGTTTCCCATGGTAGGCTACTGCATAAAATAAGGAGGCATGGGGTTGAGGGTGATTTAGCAGTTTGGATCAGAAATTGGCTATCTGAAAGAAGACAGAGGGTGGTGGTTGATGGGAAATGTTTATCCTGGAGTTCTGTTACTAGTGAGATACCACAAAGATCTGTTTTAGGTCCACTGCTGTTTGTCATTTTAATAAACTACCTGGATGAGGGCGCAGAAGGATGGGTTAGTAAATTTGCGGATGACACTAAGGTCAGTACAGTTGTGGATAGTGCCAAAAGATGTTGTAGGTTACAGAGGAACATAGATAAGCTGGAGAGCTGGGCTGAGAGGTGGGAAATGGAATTTAATGCAGAAAAGTGTGAGGTGATTCACTTTGGAAGGAGTAACAGGAATGCAGAGTATTGGGTGAATGGTAAGATTCTTGGTAGTATAGATGAACAGAGAGATCTTGGTGTCCATGTAAATAATCCCTCAAAGTTGCCACCCAGGTTGCTAGGGCTGTTAAAAAGGCATATGGTGTTTTAGTTTTTATTAGTAGAGGGATTGAGTTTCAGAACCATGAGGTCATGCTGCAGCTGTACAGAACTCTGGTGCGGCCACACTTGGAGTATTGTGTGCAGTTCTGGTCACCGCATTATAGGTAGGATGTGGAGGCTTTGGAAAGGGTTCAGGGGAGATTTACTAGGATGTTGCCTGGTATGGTGGGAAGGTCTTATGAGGAATGGTTGAGGGAATTGAGGCTGTTTTCATTTGAGAGAAGAAGGTTGAAAGGTTACTTAGTTGAGACATACAAGATAATCAGAGGGCTAGATCAGGCGGAAAGTGAGAGCCTTTTTCCCAAGATAGTGATGGCTAGCATGAGGAGGCATAGCTTCAAACTGAGGGGTGATAAATATAGGACAGAAGTCAGAGGTAGTTTCTTTACTCAGAGAGTAGTAAGGGTGTGGAAGGCACTGCCTGCAGTAGTTGTAGACTCGCCAATTTTACGGGCATTTAAATGATCATTGGATAGGCATATGGACGAGAATGGAATAGCAGAGATTAGATGAGCTTCAGACTGGTTTTGCAGGGCGGCGTAACATCAAAGGCTGAAGGGCCTGTACTGCACTGTAATGTTCTATGTTCTAATGTGTTCATTTAATCCACATTCTAATGTCTGTTAATTTCTATACCTATGATTCAATTTCTCCCTCTAATGATATGGAGCTGCTGTTGCTGTCTGCAACTGGTTTTAATCTTTTCCTGAAATGCTTTTAGTGACTTTTTCATATAGGTGGATCTATAATTACTTCAGAATTTCTATCAATGATCATCTGAATTCTCTTAACTAAAACCTACTCTTAATATTGTAACAGATTGATTAAGTAACTGAAGAGAAACAACTAATTAGTATGAAATGTTCTTATCTATGTCTTATGCGTAAACACTGCAGCTGGATATTCTATCTCAGTTCAGTAATCCTGAGTGTACAGAGCTACTATTCTTCTCCTTGTGAAGACTACATTAAGCAGATGTTTTTCCCAGCCATGTTCTGCTGCATTAGCCATGGCATCCATTGGCCATCTTGTGCCATTCAGTCATGGGCAGCCCGAACACACACTTTCTCATGGCACAGATCATTATCTTGATGGATGAAACAGAAGAAATGGTATTCCATACTGTTACAAAAAGCTACAGCGCACGACTGCATGGATAGCTGTAAAGCCTAATTACACGGGCACTAATGGTGTTGAAGATAATCCACTGCAAATAACCACATCTCTGATAATTATGACTTGTAAACAGACATGAAAGACTAAGAAAATGAGGCTGGCCATGTACAACCCATTCACAATCATACTAATGTAGAGTTGTTTCCTCTGTCCAGACCTCATCAACTCCCTCACATTCATTCCTGTCATATCTGGAAATGCACTTCTTTAATATTCACACAGGCAGTAAAGCATCTTCCAGTCAAGACAAGAAGAAGAAGAAACAGAAACTCTGCTTAGCTTCTTGGATTGTATGAACTTGACTTGATAAGGATAACAACTCCTGAACCCAGCAGAGAACAGCTCTGATTGACTTGTGGCTAGCACTGTAAGCCAATAAAGCATTCAGCAAAGTGCCACATAAACAGGCTACTACACAAGATTGTACTGGGATTAATGTATTAGGATAGATTGAGGATGGGTTAACACAGACAACAGACAGTTGGAATTAATAGATCAATCATAAAGTCTCAGTTGTTTATTATGTATATCAGTGACTTGGAGAAGAGGCAAAGAGTAATGCATCCAAATTTCCTGGTGATACAGAAATAGATGGTAAGGAATTTTGCCTGAGGACATAAGGAATTGCAAAGGTTATCCATTGGTTGAGTGAGTGGGCAAAACAATTTGCAGATGAGTTTAATGTGGGAAAGTATGAGGTGGTACACATTGGTTGGAAGAAACAAGAGGTAAGCTATTATTCAAATGGTGAGAGGTTTCAAGAAAATGCAGCACAGAGGATCCGAATGTTCTTATGCAAGAAATACAAAACATTAGCATACTGCTGCAGCAAGTAACCAAGAAGATGAATGTAATTTTTGGCCTTCATTGCTAGGAGGTAGAGTTTAAAAATAGGAAAATCTAGTTATAACAGTAATGGGTGTTGATGAGGCTTTACCTGGAGTACTGTGACTCATCTTGGTCCCTGTATTTAAGAAAGCATATAATGGTACTGGAAGCAGTTCAAAACAATTTACTAGATTGATTCCTGGGATGCAGGTGTGGACCTATCAAGAATGGCTGAATAGGTTAGGCTTTTATTCATTAGGGTTTAGAACACTGAGGGACAATCGTACTGAAACATTCACAATTCTGAGGAGGCATTTTATTTACTTATGGGACTTGGGTGTCACTGACTGGCCAGCATTTATTGCCCATCTCTAGTTGCTATTGAGAAGATGGTGGTGAGCTTCACAGGGTAAATGTTGAGAAGCCATTTTCACTCAAGTGTGGAAATCTTGTACCTGGGGACACAGTTAAGAATAACAGGACAATCATTTAAAACTGAGATGCAAAGGAATTTCATCTCATGGAGGCTGGTGAATGTTATAGAGTTTCACAGTGTTGTGGAGGCTACCTCACTGAAAGTATTTAGAATTAGATTTAGGTTTACGTCATATGTACTCAAGTTATAAAAGAACAGGAGTACAGTGAAAAGTGTAGAATGTCATCCACATGTGGCACCATCTTAGATACAAAGTACCCAGTTACAAAAAAATAGAAAAAAATAAAGAAAAAGTTACACTACATGACAGACAGCGTAGGTTAGAAAAATAAGAAATAAAACTACAAACATAGAGATTGCAGTCTTTCTATAACAGCTTCCAAGTGGTCTGACCAGGCTCCACCAGTGCCCAGCCAGTAGCCAACTTCACTCCAGGCCCGCAGTCCACCGTCTCCAGTCTGCTCTGGGTCTCTGGCCACCCACTCTGGGCTGCTGGTCACCCCTGTTCCCAAAGGTGGCCACCCCCACTCTGCTCCGACTGCTGGCTGCCCTTGCTCCGCTCCACTCTGGGCTGCTGCTTGTCACCCCTCCACACACACACACACACACAAAACCTCAAACCGGACTGCTGGCTGCCCCTGCTCTGCTCTGGGCTGCTGCTGCTGGTCACCCTCCCCACCATGCTCCCACACTCCCACACAACCCCACATTGGACTGCTGGCTGCCCCTGCTCTGCTCTGGGCCGCTGCAGCTGGTCACCCCTTCCCACCATGCTCCCTCACGACCCCACATTGGACTGCTGGCTGCCCACACTTTCCTCCAAGCTTTTGGCTGGCTCTGCTCTGGACCACTGGCAAGAGAGGAAAACAACAGAAGAGAAAAAAAAGGAATGGATTCCGCCATTATCTTGGATTCACTCATTAATTTAAAGAGGAGGTCAGTAGACGTCTGAAAAATTGAAGAGTTGAGGGCTTTGAGGATGAGAGAGGAGTTAAGGCATGGAGCAGATAATCCATCATCTTAAAGAATGGTAGGGTAGTCTTGAGGGGCTGAATGTCCTATTTCTACTTCTATTTTTTATGGTCTTATGGTTTTAAATGTTTTTAGATTAAATATACATTTAGAATATATGGCGGTAATACCCCTGCCCCTTCCTACCGCATGACATTAAATGCTTTGACTTCTCACTGTTTGGGTACTGTCAACATGAAAAATAATTTTCCTGAAACATAATGAACGTCCCTCTATAAACACTATATATACACCCCCACCTTTCTGAAAATGCTATCTCCATTGTACATCCTGTCCATTGTTCTCAGTTTAAAGGCCTCCAAACAGTGAAATAGTGATAGTGGATTTTGTTGGCTTGGCTTTGCAGACATAGTTTTGATAAACTCTTTGTGTAGTTTGTAAACGTGATCTACTTTGCCAGAGGGCTACAGGATTCAGAGATTATATTAATTACATCAATCATTAAAACATTACTGATTGGCAGTAAATATGGGGTTTGTTACAGCATTGTTCAAACAGACTTAGATATGTTATTGAAAGTTTTCACAGTAAATCAGCAAGGATCCGGTGTAAATTAAGTCAATTTTGAAAGGAATGGGCTATGTTTGCCAGCTATGCCTGTCTCTTTGTTGGCTACGTAGAACAGTTGATCTTCCGTAATTACACCGGCACCACTCCCCACCTCTTCCTCCGCTACATTGATGACTGCATTGGCGCCACCTCGTGCTCCCGCGAGGAGGTTGAGCAATTCATTAACTTCACCAACACATTCCACCCTGACCTTAAATTTACCTGGACCATCTCTGACACCTCCCTCCCCTCCCTGGACCTCTCCATCTCCATCAGTGACGACCGACTTGACACTGACATCTTCTACAAACCCACCAACTCCCACAGCTACCTGGATTACACCTCTTCCCACCCTACCTCCTGAAAAAATGCCATCCCGTATTCCCAATTCCTCCGCCTCCGCCGTATCTGCTCCCAGGAGAAGC
>NC_057713.1:40764923-40779474 GCF_004010195.1 Chiloscyllium plagiosum | reverse complement strand
ACTCTCTCCCCACCCCCCCCCTCCCCTAGCTTATCTCTCTACACTTCAGGCTCTCTGCCTTATTCCTGATGAAGGCTTTTGCCCGAAACGTCGATTTTGCTGAAGCTCCTCGATGCTGCCTGAATTGCTGTGCTCTTCCAGCACCATTGATCCAGAATCTATGTTTGCTTCTTGTCTGGGTTGTCGGGAGTGCCTCTCTGTTTTGTACTGTTGATTTGGTACAGGTGTAAGTACTGGCAGCTATTGAAGTGCACAGAGTAATGCTGCAGAATTACCTTTCACTCAAACCACTGTGTGACTGCGCAATGCTATGGCAAAATCTATGAGATCAGTTAGCAACTCCTACTCAGTAAATTTACCAAATGCTGTGATGCTGAGCTTCTCAGAAAGCAAAGTTTGAGTTTCATCATTACATTATTGACAATCAGTTCATTTCAGCTATAAGGCAGCATTAATGGGCTTGAAGCATTTCAAATCTCAGAGTTGAGATGGGTCCCGGTCCTGGAGACATGGGACAGTCTCCTGGCTATGGCAGGGCTGAGTATCGGCAGCAATGAGATGACGGGGACCCCTTCAGTGTGCTTCCTCTTTGGTGTCGTATCCTCGGGGAATGATTTGGCAGTTGCAGAGTGTGGCAGGGCCCGCAGCCAGTTGGGAAATCAAAAAGCTGTGTATGGAATAAAAAATGAAATTTGTCTGAACTTTGTATGATTTATTTCTTCTTATAATTTGTGTAATTAAAATGGCGCCAGCTTATGGCAATTTATACACATTTTACTGTATTATCATAAATATATGTAAGAATAAATTACCATTAATATTACTAATCTGTCAAAGAATTCTGTGACCGCCCCATTTGCTCATGACTCATGCTAGAACCATAGCAGGTTCTGATGCTGATTTCGTATCATACCTTTTCACTTCAATTGTTAATCTAATCCAGAGGAAAGTATCTATCAGGATTGCTCCCAATTAGTTAATGACCCTAACGGAAACACCACTTGGGTAAGGTTGGAAAGAGAGGAATAGGAGCAGGGCAGTAGGTTGTATAACCATTTAATTGCTAATTGGTACCTCAACTTTACTTATCTGCCTTCACTTTATGCCTTTCAATGTTTTTAATCTAACAAAGAAAATTGACCTCAGTTTTCAACACTAGGTTTTGATTAGTATTTCCAATTTGTACTATGGTCACCCAATCACAGACTGAGTACAAAGTTCAAGCTAGGAGTTCACTGTTGTGTTCTGTCTGCCATTGTAATGGTTCACAGGGCTGTTCCAGGTTGCAGTTCTTCTTTTGTTCTTTCCGTGTCTTTCTTCTTTTCATCTCCAACTACTTTTGTATTTCTAGCCAATAAATTCAGAACAGAATGCAATGCCATAAATTTGAATTGGCTGAAAGTAAACACTATGAACTTGTGATTTATTTGGAAGAGTTATCACAAATATGTATATATGTAAATAACATCAAATATTTTTCTTCTTCATGCAGTGCAAATTAATTATAGAATGTAAATATATGCACAGTACTGTGATACCATATTGATATGCATGTACAAAAAGCTAATATGTTGATTAATTCAGGGATATTAGATTTTAGGTCTGTCTGAATTGCAGGCTTTTGGATTTCTGAAGTTGGATTGCATTCAAAGCAATTTCAATATGTTTACCTTAAAACATTTCCTTCACCATTCCATTACACAACTGTACTTGTATAGGTGTGAGTTGATAAGCGATGTTTTCTATGGTTGTGGAATGGGATGCAGCTATACAAATTGAAAACATGACTGTAGTCAGGCTTTAGATGTAGTTTTACAAGCACCATATTCTGTGAATTTAACATGTTCAAGAAAACTTCAAATGTTGATTGATGTTGATTCTCTTGAAAATGGGAAATTTCAAGAGAATACAATGTGCGACCTCAAAGTGATCCAACTGTGTTCCCAGCACCCTCGGGTCACAGGTGGTAGAAAGGAAAGCTAAAGCAAAACAGAGTTGTTTGCTAAATATCTTTTAACTCTTTCAAGCCTGTTTCACCACTTCTATAGTACGTTTGAAATCAACACTATTTTAACTTCTTATTGTCAGCTTCCTGTCTATAGTTGTTAATTTGTGCAAAAAACCCATAAATTTTATGGGTTATTTAGACTGAAGTGCCAGAAAGTGGATATTTTCTCATTTACAACAATAAGTTATATTTATGTGAATCCTTTAATATAACTAAACCTCTCATGGTACTTCACACAATTGCTTTATAGCACATTTTGTCACCAAGCCACATAAGGTGTGTTACAATCTCTAATGAGGGATAACATTTTAAAAGAAGTTAATTCCATAGCAATTAATGGAAATAGCCTAACTACAAGAATTCATGTTTTAAGATCTTTAGTAAACATAACAAAATCACCACAGACTAAACAGAAATCTAGGCAATTAACGCATAAACTTAAAAAAAAGTATTTCCCACCACAACCACAACATACTTTATGATATGTTTTTGCCTTGCAGCATTCTACTTGTGATCTGTTGTGGGGGGGGGAGTGGAAAGGGAGGGGGGACCAGTGGCTCATTGGTTAGCACTGCTACCTCACAGTGCCGGAGACCTGGGTATGATTTCACCCTTGGGCAAGTGTCTGTGTGGAGTCTGCACATCCTCCCGTGTCTCTGTTGATTTTCATCAGGGTGCTCTAGTTTATCCAAAGATGTGCAAGTTGGATAGATTGACAATGTTAAATTGCCCTTAGTATCCAAGGATATGCAGGCTAGGTAGATGTGAGACCAGAACTCGAAAAGTGCAGTTACCTCAGAAGGTTGCAGAAATTACAGTGATAAGTAGGGAGTAAGTCTATGAAAGGATTTTGAAGCACGGATTAGAATTTTTAAACTGAGACATTAGCAGACCAGGAGCTCACTGAAATCAGCCACTGTCGAAGTGAGCATGATTTAGTGTGACCGCTCCCTATCTCTAACACATGATGCTTTACTTGGCTGAAATTAAACACTGGATAAGCAGATATTTCTTTCAAATAGTTATCAGGGAGAGTGAAGACATTATCTTCATGCAGGTTAAGAAGTACAAGGAGGGAAAGTTTACCATGGTCACCTAGGTTGCATTTGTGACTGAATCCATTACAGTACTGTAGCAGGAGTCGACACTTGGTTGAATGAATTCAGATTGCAGCATGCTGTCATGCAGAAGGACCTGGGAGTGCTCGTACGTGGCTCGTTAAAAGTTGATTTGCTGGTGAAATAGGTAACCAGGAAGGCAAACAGAGTATTGGCTTTCATTGCTAGAGGAATTGAATTGAAGAGCAGGGAGGTTCTGCTCCAATTGTATAAGCTGTTGGTGAGGCCGCAGCTGGAATATTGTGCGCAGTTCTGGTCTCCTCACTTGAGAAAGGATATACTGGCTTTGGAGGCAATGCAGAGGAGGGTCATCAGAGGAGGTTGATTCTGGAAATGCGGGGGTTACGCATTGAGGAGAGGTTGAGTAGCTGAAAATGTGTTGCTGGAAAAGCGCAGCAGGTCAGGCAGCATCCAGGGAACAGGAGAATCGACGTTTCGGGCATAAGCCCTTCTTCGGGCTTATGCCCGAAACATCGATTCTCCTGTTCCCTGGATGCTGCCTGACCTGCTGCGCTTTTCCAGCAACACATTTTCAGCTCTGATCACCAACATCTGCAGACCTCACTTTCTCCTCAGAGCGGTTGAGTAGCCTGGGACAGTACTTGCTAGCATTTGGAAGAATGAGAGGGTATCTTATAAAAACATATGAAAGGGATAGATAAGATAGAGGCAGGCAAGTTGTTTTCACTGGTGGGTGAGACTGGGACTAGGGGACATGGCCTCAAGATTAGGGGGAGTAGATTTAGGACAGAGATGAGGAGGAACTGCTTTTACCAGAGAGTATTGAATCTATGAAATTCTCTGCCCAAGGAAGCTGTAGAGGCAGCTTCATTAAATATATTGGATGGGTGTTTGCATGGTAGGGGAATAAAGGGTTATAGGGATAATGCATGTAGGAGGAGCTGAGACAATGGATAGATCACTATGATCTTAATGGCAGAGTAGGCTTGACGGGCCAAATGGCCCATTCTTGCTTCTATTACTATGATTCTTTGCTTCAAACATGAATTGTAGGAAATTTGCTCATTTGGGAGATGAAAGTCATAAAATCAAATTGGAGGGAAAGGTAGGTTGGGGATGGGTGATATTTGCAAGGGTCTAAGGTGGGCTTTGAAGAGAGGGTTGATGTTTTGAAAGGTATAGGGGCAGAATTTATCATATTACATTATGAAATGATTTAAACAGCATGCAATTGTTAAATGTGTGAAATGAACATGTTTCACTGTTGAAATACAGGGCAAAATATTGTTTAGAAATCAAGAATGGTCTTCAAACAAAGTTGAGAAAACAAGAATGATCTAGACTTTGCTCTTCAGTCAGATCTCTTTTTTTTTCCAATATAAGAACACATGAAATAGGAGCTTAAGTAAACCATACAGCCATAACAAGCCAAGACTGCTATCCAATACAATCATGGCTGATCTCAACTACCATAGATATTAATGTGGTGCATGTGTCCATAAAGCTTTAGATATAGTGCCTCATAACAGATTGTGTGCAAAGTTAAAGCTCATGAAATAAAAGGGGTAGCAGCAACTTGGAAACAACATTGGTCGAGTGACAGGAAACAAGAGTAATAATGAATGAAGGTTTCCCATTCAGGCAAAGGTTTAATATTGACCTCCCTTGGGACCAGTATTGGAGCCCTTGCTTTTCCTGATCCACATTAATGATCCAGACCTTGAGATACAGGGCTTCATTTCAAAATTTGCAGATGGTACAAAGCTCAGATGCATTTTAAACTTTAAGGAGGCTAGTGTTAACTACAAAAGGACATAGACAAGTAGAATGGGAGATAGGTGGCAGGTGAAGTTTGATTTGGAGAAGTGTGAGGTGAAAATATTTCGATATAAGAACATGGAGAGGCAGTATAAAATAACATGTACATCTCTATAGAATGTGTAGGAGCAGAGAAAATTGGGCATGTATGTACAGAACCCATTAAGAGTGACAGGACATTCTTTTTATTTCATTCTAAGGATATCAGCTTCGCTGTCTGGGCACTAACCCTGACTGCCCTTCAGAAGATAGTGGTGAACTGCCTTCCTAAACTGCTGCATTCTCTTTATTGTAGGCACAACCACAATCCTCATTCCAAGATTTCAACCATGGATACTGAAGAAACTTTGATATATTTTCAAGTCAAGATGATGTGTGGATTGGAGAGGAAGTTGCAAGTGGTAGTTTTCCCATCTATTCACTGCCTTTGTCTTTCTAGATGGCAATGATTATTTATTTGGAAGGTGCAGTCTGAGGAACCTTTGTGAATTTCTGCAGTTCATCTTTTAGAAGATACACACTGCTGCTAATGGATATTGTTGGGCAAGGGAGTGGATATTTGTGCATGTGGTGCCAAACAAGAGCTTGCATTGTCCTGGATGGCATCAAGCTTTGGGGAGTCAGGAATCCTACTTGCTGTAGGATTCCTAGCTTCTGATCTACTCTTGTAGCCACTCCATTTACATGGTGAGTCCAGTTCACTTTCTCGTCAATGGTAACCGCCAATGTGTTAATAGTAAGTGATTCAGCAACGGTAATGCCATTGAATGTCGAGAACAATTATTCAATGCTTTCTTTTTGGAGATGGTCATTGTCAGGCACTTGGTTAGTTGCCAATGATCTTCTCAAGCCTAGACATTATCCAGGATTTGCTTCTTTTGAAAACAAACTGCTTCAGTATCTGGGGAATGGTGTTGAATTTGTGCAATTGTCAGCAAACAGAACAACCGAGAGACAACAGTTTAAAAAGCATATGGTGTCCTAGACTTTATTTAATTTATTATTAGGGGCATAGATTGCAAACACAAGAAGGTTATGTTGTGTTTGAGATACTAGTTTAGCTTCAGCTGCAGTATTGCATTCAGTTCTAGGCACTGTAATTTAGGAAGAATATGAAGGCAGTGGAGAGGAGGTTTATAAGAATGGTTCTAGGGATGAGGAATTCTCATTAAGAAATTGATTGAGAAACTGCAAATTTTCTTGGTGAACAGAAGGCTGAGCTGAGATTTAATTGATGTATCCAAAATCATATAAAGACTACAGAGTAAATAGGAATAAAATATTGGCACTTGTGAATGCACTAAGAAAGAGTAGGCACACATTCAGAGTAATTAATAACAGAAGCATAATGGATATCAGAAAAAACCTTTCCATGCAGCGAGTGGTTAGGCCTGTAATCCACCACCTGCCATGTATCGGAGGGAAGTTCATTCAAAGTATTCTAAAGAGAATTAAATGGTTAATTCAAAAGGAGCAATGTGCCAGAACATGAGGAGAAGACAGGAGTAAGGCATGAAGTGAGATGTTTGATCGGAGAGCCAGTGCAGACATAGTCTTCGTCTGCATAGTGTTAATTATGTGATAAGGAAACATCCTTCAGTTAAGTTGCAAAATTGTGCAGCAGCAACAGAGGTTATTCCCAGTCACATTGCTTTGCCTCCATTTGAAAATATGCTAAACTGTGAGTCTGTCAGTGACTCAGGGTCTGAACTATTAAAAGTCAAAGCCAATTGCTGCAAGCAACCTGTGTGAGTCAGGACTAACCTACTGCCCACTTCAAATAGGATTCTGCAGAACCTGTCTTTCCACCCTATGCTGTGAATAGGAGTTATCTGGCTCGTAATTTGACAGAACTTGTTCACCAGAGCACCTTTGCTTGTTATTCTGTTGCTCCTGAAGGAGTACTTTGACATCAAGCCACAGGTGTGTAATGAGAGCTTCAAGCTTATTCTAGTTTGCTTGGGAAATGTTTTTTCATTCCTTAGCAATGTCAATCAAAATATAATCAGGAGCCTGAGGACAAAAACAAAATACTGTGGATGTCAGTGGTATGAAATAGCAATGGAAAAGGTAGGAAATATAGGAAATATTCTACAGGTTAGGCAGGATCTGAGGAGAGAAGCAGCAGATTTTTTCATCTGAATTGGAAACAGTTCAAGATGTACCAGGTGTTAAAGCAGTACAAAACTAGAAAAGGTGTGGTTTGTTGGAGGGTGGAGGTGAAGAAAGAACCAAAAGGGAAGGTCTTTGATAGTTTGGGAATTGGCATTTTTCCATTCTTCCAAGGTGACAAGGATATGATGGGCCAAGTGACCTCCTCCTACGCCAAGAATCTTTCTTTGATTGAATGAACTAGCAACAGTTTACCAAAATGTGGTTACCAAATGATTCCTAAACTGGGTGTGCTTTAGGTAGTGTTTGTGATCTCAGAAGGAGCTGTCAAGCACTCCCTTCCATGGAATGGTTAAAAAAAAGGCAAATTGTTCTGAGCTGCCACTCATAAACCTGTTAGTGACAGTCCAAGATTAGTGTTGGAAAAAGCCAAGACCTGCTTCCTGCTCTGTTGCTGAGGTAATGTGCACTGATTAAACAGGCTTTTTTTTCTGCAAACAGCTCTCCTTAACCTGCTTTTCAGTTTTCTACCAAAACCTTCAGAAAACCCAATTCATGCCACAGTATAGACTCAAAGGACTCATGAATGGATATTCTTCATTTTTAAGGTATTGGCAGATTAATCAGCCTATTCACAATGAACCCAGAAGGTAGAATTTCTTCTTTTATTCATGAAATATGTTACTTTTAGTATAAAACCTAATTCCATTTGTAACTTCTACTTTCAATCAATGAAGAACTACTGGATAGCATTCAGGAGCAGAAAATGACCCTTTAGTTCATCCAGTTAAACTTCTGTTTAGTTCATGATCTCTAATTGCATCTGCTAATTAAAGTTAGTCAATATATTGCATACAATTCCAGTCTCCTTCCTATCAGAAAGATGTTGTGAAACTTGAAAGGGTTCAGAAAAGATTTACAAGGATGTTGCCAGGGTTGGAGGATTTGAGCTATAGGGAGTGGTTGAATAGGCTAGGGCTGTTTTCCCTGTCGTGTCAGAGGCTGAGAGGTTTATGGAGGTTTATAAAATCATGAGGGGCATGGATAACATAAATAGACAAAGTTTTTTCTCTGGGGTGGGGAGTCCAGAACTAGAGGGCATAGGTTTAGGGTGAGAGGGGAAAGATATAAAAGAGACCTAAGTGGCAACCTTTTCAAGCAGAGGGTGGTACGTGTATGGAATGAGCTGCCAGAGGAAGTGGTGGAGGCTGGTACAATTGCAACAGTTAGAAGGCATCTGGATCGGTATATGAATAGGAAGGGTTTGGGGGGATATGGGCCGGGTGCTGGCAGGTGGATCTAGATTGGGTTGGGATATCTGGTCGGCATGGATCGAAGAGTCTGTTTCCATGTTGTACATGTCTATGACTCTATAATACAGATTGCGAATCAATGCCAGGAATTTTCTGAAATAAAGAAAATCCGAAGAAATTCAGCTGGTCTGACTATCTTTGGAGACAGGATCAGAATGGATGTTTCGAGTCCAATATTATTATAGAATCCCTACAGTGTGGAAACATGCCATTTGGCCCAAGTCCACATCAATCCTCCGAAGAGTAACCCACCCAGACCCATTCCCTTAACCTATTATCCTACGTTTATCCCTGACTAATGCACCTAACCTACATCTCCCTTAACACTATGGGGCAATTTAGCACAGCCAATTCACTTGGGCTGCACATCTTTGGATTGTGGGAGGAAACTGGAGCACCCAGAGGAAACCAATGCAGACACTGGGAGAATGTGCAAACTCCACACAGACAGTCACCAAAGGCGGGAATCAAACTTGGGTCCCTGGCATTGTGAGGCAGCAGTGCTAACCACTGAGCTACGTGCCATCCTATAAGGTTATATTAGGCGAAGTTGACATAAAGGTTGCATTCCAAATTGTTACAGAAGAAGGCCATTCAGCCCACTGTGTCAGCACCAGATCTCCAATGACCATTATGACTTAGTGTTCTCTTTGCTAAAGGAGTCATATGCTTTCCTGATTTATCGCAGTTCCGAAATTTTCAAACTAGCTACACGCATATTTTTGAGAATTTCAAACTGTTGACATTTTTTTGCCTTTGTGTGAAAATTCATCGATGAAGAGAAGTTGGTTTCTTGCCTCTGATTCCCAAAAAATTAATGTTTCTAACTTGCATGCCATGGAAGAGAGGTATGAAACAAATGTAATGGGTGAATGTATTTCAAGCAACCTATGCTTTCTTCTCAGGTAAAGGTTATCTTGAATTACATTTTGGAAAAGTATGTAAATGTTATTAAAAATGATCATTTAAATAGTTGAAACAGAGAACTAATGTATTCTTTGAAAATATATAGTGGTTCATTGTTTTATTCTGAAGTACAATCACACATTCTTAAATATTAATTGGATTTTGAACCAAATACTTGAAGCAAAGGAAAACAACCCTATTTAGTTAAGCTTAAGAGTTCAAACTTAATATTTCAGTCAAGTTGCACCACAGTCAGAAGACCATGGGAAATAGGAACAGTACAGTAGTAGGTTATTCAGTTCCCTTGATCCTGCTCTGTTATTACATTTGAGTCGAAAAGGGTGGTGCTGGAAAAGCACTCCAGGTCAGGCAGCATCCAAGGAGCAGAACGTTCAACATTTCAGGCATAAGCCCTTCATCAGGAATCCCTGACCTGCTGTGCTTTTCCAGCACCACTCTTTTTGACTCTGAATCTCCAGCTTCTGCAGTCCTCACGTTCTCCCCGTTACACCCAAGTTCATGGCTGAACTATACCAGGCATCAATTCCTCTTTCGTGCCACCCTTCATAGTCCTCAATTCTCCTGTATTTAAAAAATCTATCTGCCTCCTTTTTAACAAATCCAGCCTCCACAGCCATGGAATCATACACTTTGACAGTACAGAAGGAAGCCATTCAACCCATCATGTCTGTAATGGCTATCCAGCTAGTCTCATTCTCCAACCTGATCTCCATGCCCTCTAAATTCATCTCTTTCAAATGTATAACAACAAGTTATAGGAGCAGAAGAAGGCTATTCAGCCCATCAAGTCTACTCCAGAATTCAGAGATCATGGCTGATCTGATAACCCTCAAAACCACTTACCTGCCTTTTCTCCATAGCCCTGATTTCCTTACTGATTATTTATCATCCATCATCCAGCCATCCATCCATCTATCCTTTTAATATATTTAATGGCCCAGCCTCTAAAGTCATCTTTTGGAAAGAGTTCCATATATTCCCCTCTGAGAGAGGAAATTCCATCTCATGTCCATCCTTACTGGGTGACACCTTACCCTGAGATTATACCCTCTGGCCTGAGACATACCACAATGGGAAGCATCTATCCTGTCATGTCCCTTCAGGATCTTGAGTATTTCAATAAGGTCACCTCTCAATCATTTAAACTCCAATGACTGTAGGCCAAGTCTACTTAACATCTCCTAAAAACTGATGTTAACGCCCTTGACAGTCAAGAGGTGGTGATTAGAACGTCTCTTATTGGATATGATTATTGCCTGGTATTTGTGCAGTGTGAATGCTATTGCCATTTGTCATCCCAAGCCAGGATATTGTCCAGGTCTTGTGTGTTTGGATATGAGCTGGTCCAGTATCTGAGGAGTTGCAAATTGTGATGAACATTTTGCAATAATCAGCAAACCTTTGACTTTATGATGGAGGGAAGGTCATTGTTGGAACAGTTGAAGGTGGTTGCACCTAGGACATTACCCTGAAGAATTCCTACAAAAGATATCCTAGAGCTCAGATAACTGACTTCCAACAACCACAACTATCATCCTACGTACCAGGTATGACTCTAACCAATGTAAAGTCCTCTACTTGATACCATTTATTCCAATTTTGATGGGGGCTCCTTGATTCCACATTTGGTCAAATGAAGCCTTGACAGCAACAGCAGTCACTGTATCCTCAACTTTTATGTGACATCTTATTAAATGCCTTCTAGAAATCAAAATGCACTACATCTACTGGTTCCCCTTTATTAACTCTGCTTGTTATATCTTCAAAGATCTCTAGAAAACTTATCAAGGATAGTTACCCTTTCACAAAACCATAATACAATGTTGACTCTGACTGCATTTGGTTTTTTGAAATACCTTGCTATTTACTCCTTAATAATAAACTTTAGCATGTTCCCAATGTCAGAGGTTAGATTAGCTGACCTGCTCCCTGTCTCCCTCCATTCTTGAACAAGATTGTCACATTGTTTTTTATTTTCACTGGATTCCCCCTGAAATCCAGTAAGTTGTCTTTATCCCAATGCCGCCACTGTCTGTACAATCCCCTTTCCTTAAAATCTTTTCCACACCATCAAGGCCTGGCAACTTGTCCAACTTCAGTCCCATTAGTTTGACAAATACTTTGTCCCTTTGATAGAGTATGTTATATTCCTTTTCTTCTAGCTAGCACTTTGCTTATATAACATCTTTGGGATAATTATAGTGTCCTCCACCATGAAGATCAATGCAAAATATTTGTTTAAATTACCTGCCAGTTCCACATTATTAACTCCCCATTCACATTCTGCAAGGATCCCACACATTTTAGTAATTCCCTTCCAATGTATCTAACCGTAGGATCCTTTTTTGTCTTATAATTCTTGCCAATTTATTTTCACAATCAATTTTCTCCCTTTTTATTAGCTTTTTAGTCATCATTGCTGGTTCTTAAAATGTTCCTCTGGCCTGTCACTTGCATTGTTGATCTAAGGTTTTGATTGGATAATCTACTTGACCACTGTTGTTAACAACTTTGGTTCAACCTTCTCATAGAGTCCTTCTTTTTGATTGGAGCAAACTTTTGCAAAGCCTTATGAAATATCTGCCACTGCTCATTTACTGACCTTTCTGTGTCTATTTTCCCAGCCTGCTTTAGTCAACTCTTTCTTCATACATCTGTCATTACCCTTATTTAAGTTGAGGACATTGTTTTGAGCCTCAAGATGTTCTCCCTCAAACTAAATTTGAAATTCTGTCATACTGCAATCATTGCCCCCTACAGGATCCTGAAATATGGATTTCTTATTAGTCTGACCTTATTACTCATTAATAGAAGTAAACTAGCCTGGTCCTGGGTAAGTTGTGCAGTGTACTACAAAACAATCCCTGATGCACTGTGCAAATTTATCTTTCATTACCCCATGTCCATCTGATTCGTTCAGTTGAAATTCTATTAAAAACGCTGTGTGCATTCAGATACATAGCCCTAGCTTTTGATTTTTTGCTATTATTATTTTTCTGCTTCTAACTTCCATTGCACTCTTTTATTTATATTTTGTGTCACATTTTGAATATTGTTTTCCTCTTCATTACTCTGCATCTCTGCTGTCTTGTTTCTTTTTAGTTTTAAACTATTTTTCAATTGAACCCTCCTCCCCTACCAATAATTAGTTTAAAGTTCTATCTACAACTTTAGTTGTACAATTTGCCAGGATACTGGTCCTAGTGTGATTCAGATGGAATCTGCCCCAACAGAACAGCTCTCACTTTCCCCAGTACTGGTTCCAGTGACCCATGAATTGGAATCCATTTCTGCCGTACCAATCTCTGAGCCTTGCATTAACTTTCTAATTTTATTTATTCTACACCAATTTGCATTTGATTGAGGTAGGATTCCAGAGATTGTTATCTTTCTGGTTCTCTTTTTCAATTTACCAAGCTGTTCAAAATCCTTCAGCTGGACTACTTTCTTAATTGCACTCGTGTTGTTATCCTGAGGAGTATAATTGCTTCCTGAATCACAGTGTCCAGTTACCTTTCCCCTTTCTCAATCAATATGTAGGTGGTCCTATTACAGAGGGGGCAAAACTCAACCTCCTCTTGGGAAATATGGCAGAGCAAGTGACTGAGGTGTTAGTGGGGGAGCACTTTGGGACCAGCAAGTAAAATTCTATTAGTTTTAAAATAGTTACGGAAAAGGATAGGTATAGTCAACAAGTTAAAGTTCTAAATTGGGCAAGGGCAATCTTAATGGTATTAGTTAGGAACTTTCAAAGGTTGATAGGGTGAAGCTGTTCATAGGTAGAGGGACAACTTGCATGTGGGAGACTTTCAAAAAAGAGACAAGAGTTCCAGGCTAGCATGTTCCTGTTAGTGTGAAGGGCAACACTGGCAGGAGTAGGGAACACTGGATAATTAGAGATATAGAGGCTCTGGTCAAGAAAAAAGAAGGAGGCATATGACAATTATAGGCAGCTGGGATCAAGTGAATCCTTTTGAGGAGTACCTGTACAGGGGTATAGGAGTACATTTAAGAGGGAAATCAGGAGGGCAAAAAGGGAACATAAAATAGCATTGGCAGATAGGGTACAGGAAAATCCAAAGAGATTCTACAAGTATATTAGGGCAAAAGAATAAAAATGGAGAGAATAGGGGGATGGGTGCGATCCTAAGCGAATATTTCTTGTCAGTATTGCGGTGGAGAAAGGCATGGAAGCTAGGGAACTCGGGGAAGTAAATGGTAATGTCTTGAAAAGAGCCCACTTTATAGAAGAGGAGGTGCTGGAGGTCTTAAAACAGGTAGATAAATTCTCGGGACATGATAAGTGTATCCCAGGACACTGTGGGAAGCTAGGGAAGGAATTATGAGACTCCTAGCAGAGATATTTGTTTCATTCACAGCCACAGGTGAGGTACCAGGAGACTGGAGGGTGGCTAACATTATAACATTATTTTAAAAAGACTGCAAGGAAAAGGGTGAGCTATTGACCGGTGAACCTAACATCAGTATTGGGCAGGATATTAGAGAGGATTCTGAGAGACAGATGATACATGCATTTAGAAAGGCAAGGCCTGATTAGGGATAGTCAGAATGACTTTGTGCGTAGGAAATCATGTCTCACAAATTTGATTGAGTTTTTTGAACAGTTAATTAAGAAAACAGATAAAGGAAGAGCATTGGACGTTGTCTGTATGGACCTTAGCAAGGTTTTCAACAAGGTACCACATGGTAGATTGGTTAGTAAAGTTAGATCACATGGGATTCAGGAAGAGCTTGTAAATTGGATACAAAATTGACTTGACAGTAGGAGACAGTGTAGTGATTGTAGCTATTGTTCAGACTGGAGGTCTGTGACCAGTGGTGTACCACAAGGATCAGTGTTGGGTCCACTGTTGTTTGTCATTTATACAAATGATTCGGATGAAAATATAAGAGGCATAGTTAGTAAGTTTGTGAATGACACCAAAATTAGTTTGATTTATTTATTGTCACATGGCATTTATTACAAATATAGTGAAAAGTGTATTTTAGCATCACTACTCTCTGGCAGTATAGTGGACAGTGAAGATTACAAAGTGATCTTGATAACTGGGCCAGTTGGCCAAGGAATGGTGGATGAAGTTTAATTCAGATAAATGTGAGGTATTGCATTTTGGTAAGACATATCAGAGCTGGACTGGCACAGTTAATGGTATGGCCCTGGGGAATGTTGTCGAACAGATAGACCTAGGGGTGAAGGTACTCAGTTCCTTGAAAGTGACATCACAGGTAGACAGAGTGGTAAAGAAGACATTTGGAACACTTACTTCGATTGG
>NC_057713.1:40695136-40764423 GCF_004010195.1 Chiloscyllium plagiosum | reverse complement strand
ACTGAAGAACATGAGTGCCCAGTCTTTATCCAGACCTTCAAGTCTTCATTTTGCTTCTCTATATTCACATGCAATAATAGCTATTTCCTGGCTGTGATTACCCAGTTATTTGACTGATTTAATTTCCCAGAATTATATCGACTTGTGCTTGAACAAGAGAAGTGAAATCTTCAGACCAAGATTTTCTTCTTTTCTTCCTACACGAGCAGGAATAATCACAATGACAACCATTTGAAAATCAATAGGAGTGAACTGACTTACTACAGGCAATGAGACTGCATACTTCTTCTGAAAACATAGCAATTAATGCAGAGAGTGAGAGAGGTAACGCCTTTCCTTTCTGCATAGTTTTATTTGTTCATTCTTTTTACTTAGCCAGCCTAAATGTTGTTTTAATACAACAAGCATTATCTTTTAGTTCCGTCTTGAACATCTGCACCAAGCCTATAACCAAATACAACTTCCTCAGACATGCAGGTTCAGTGGGTGGTCCTCTCTATTACTATTCTTCCCATTACTTACAAAATGTTACTGAGTTCTGCTATATAATTACAAAACATAAAAACACTTAACTTTTCATGTCTGGGCAGAAATGCCTTGAAATAATTTCCACAATGCGAAAGGCAGGAAGAAATCAATAAAATATGGACAAATACACATGGTAAATGTCCTGTCAGTGATTAATGCAGAGTTTAAAGTTGTTGATGTACTTCCAATATTTTCTAGCCATCTAGCTGTAGCTTTCTTTTACATCTTCATTTTTTTCTTTTTCTCCTCAAGGTGATTACTTTGATGAGTGTAATAGAACGTGGTTCTGAAAAATGAGAGTGAAGGCAGGGGTGGGACAATTCACAAAGTCAAACTGCTGTGTCCTAATATGGAACACATCCAATGTGTTGTCCTTGTCCCATCCTGAGATCTACACTCAGTGCCATTGGTTGTCATATGCACACTTTCAACCTCTCTCTCCATCAGCACTACCTCATGTTGGTTCAGAGCTGCACTAAACCCCAGTTCCACTTCATCCTCTGGCTGATTCAACATTCTAATGAGAATCATTTTCTATTCCTTTCAGACTTTAAGGAACATAAGACGCAACAACTTAGAGTTACTAAAGACCTTCCAGAACCTTCCTCCCCTCCCCTTCCCTCTGACTCTAGCACTTCTCTCAACCCCACCTCCTATTGTGCATTTACTATCCCTTCAGACCTTCCACTTTCTGGTGTTGAATGTTCTGGGGTCAGCAAAGGTCTCCGTTTAATCCTCCTGCATTCCCACCTTAATAAATTTTGGACACGACATGATGTGGAACTTTTCTTCTGTCGCCTTCACCTCTGTGCACATTTCTTTAGCCGGGAGTCCTCTCCCCATTCGACAGCCCCCTTCACCCACCTCCAACACTCTCCCTCAACCTGGACCCCTCCTTCTATCCATTAATTTGCACTCGACCTGTTCATAGAGAACTGTCAACATGACGTTAGTTGCCTCAATTTCTCTGCCCTCTTCAACCATTCCAATCTATCTTCCTCTGAACTGACTGTACTCCATACTCTCAGATCCAATCCTGACTTTGTCATGAAGCCTGCTGACAAGGGTGGTGCTCTTTTTGTCTCGCATGTGGAAGCTGAGCACCAGCTCTTGGATACATCCTCTTATCTCCTCCTGGATCACAACACCACCAGGGAACATCAGGTCATTGTGTCCAGAACAGTCACAAACCTCATTTCATCTGGTGATCTTCCCTACACCGCACCCCCCCCCCCCATCCCACTGCCTCCAAGCTAATGGTCTCCCAACCCTGAACAGCTCGCTTCGATCTCTTTTCCAAATCCACAAGCAAGACTGCCTGGGCAGACCTATTGTTTCTGCCTACTCCTGCCTACTCCTGCCTACTCCTGCCCACTCCTGCCTACTCCTGCCACACAGAACTCTTCTCTTCCTACCTCAACTCAGTTTTTTTCTCCCCTTGTCCAGTCTCTTGCCACTTACATCCACAATTCCTCCGACTTTACGCCAGTTTGCGGATTCCAGCTGCCTCCTCTTTACCATGGATGTGCAATCCCTTTTCATGTCCATCCTCCATCAGAATAGTCCACTTCTTCCAGGGAAAAAAGGCCCAAACCGTCCCTATCCAACACCACCCCCTTCCTCACTCTGAACAACTTCTCTTTTAACTTCTCTCACTTTCTTCAGATCCAAGCGATAGCCATGGGTACCTGCATGGGACCTAGTTATACTTGTCTCTTTGTAAGGTATGTGGAATATTCCTTGTTCCAGTCCTATTCTGGCCCCCACCTACAATTCTTTCTGTTATATCAATGACATTGTCAGTGCTGCTTCCCTGTCTCATTTGGAGTTGGAAAAATTTATCTATTTCACTTACAACTGTCTACCACCCAACTCTTACCTTCACCTGGTCCATCTCTGACGCCTCCATTCCCTTCTTTGATTTCTCTGTTTGCCTTTCTGGGGATATAGTGGTCATCAATATCCACTACAATCCACCAACTCCCACCGTTACCCTGACTATCCATTCCTGTAAAGACTCTGTTCCATTTTTCCATTCCTCTGTTTCTGTCACAACTGTTCTGATTATGTCAACTTTGGCAAGGGGACCTCTGAAATATCTGCCTTCTTCATTAACTGAGGATTCCACAGCACTTTAGTTGACAAGGGTCTCAGTCCGGTCCGACCCATCTCACACACCTTGACCCTCAGTCCGTCTTTTCCCTCCCACAACAGTGATAGGGTCCCCTTTGTCCTTACCTAAGATCCCACCAATATCCACATGCAAAGGATCAATAGCTGCTATTTCTGCCACCTCCTGTGGGATACCATATTCCCCTCCCCTCCCTGTCAGCATTCTGCAGACCTTTCCCCAGGACACCCTAGTACACTCCCCATTTACTCCCAATACGTTCCCACAGCCTCCCAGCACCTTCACCTGCTTCTTAAATGTGCCAGTAAGTTGTGAACTCCTGTTTTAGGACGTAAATCAGAAATTCTAATGAGAAGTGTTCGGACTCGAAATGTTAACTCTGTTTTCTCCCCACAATTGTTGTCAGACCTGCTGAGTTTTTCCAGCAATTTGTGTTTTTGTTTCAGAAATTGGTCTGTCCTGAACACAGAAGCTCATTGATCCCTGAATGCACCTCACCGAAAAGCTACATTTAAAAAAATATATCTTGCCTAACAGTGGAGCCAGAAGGAATGGGAACTCCAAGTAGCTGACACTAATGAAGCGATTTTGGTGTGTGGTGGTGCCATTGGTTAAATTAGATGGGTTCTGAAAAATAAATAGTTTTATACTCTCATATATTGGCATATGAGGCTGACAAAATGCGTACTTACTTTTGTTTCCACAGCTAGATTGCTAGCCTGTCACTAGATCTTAAAGGATGCCATTCTACATCAAACATGGCTGACAAGGAGACTTTCTCACTGCCCTCAGGATTTGCTGGAAGATAATCAGCCTGCTTTGTCATGTTACAAATATAGCATCCCAGCCATCAAGCTCCAAAGGGGAGACTTGAAAATGGAGTTTCTGGTTCGGAAGCCAAGTTGATGCCAATGCACTCCAAAACCTGCATACAAGAGACAGCATGCTGTTAAAATTATTAACAGCATTTATAATGCTTACATTTGCACTCATATGGTTACCAGTGCTTTCTGGCAACATTCATTAACTCATGTAACCATAATTAGATGTAAAGGAATATTGATGAATGGCAAGAGATTAGATCAGTTTGGAGTTTGGAAGAATGGGGAGATTTCAAAGAAACCTATAAAATTCTAAAAGGATTATATCAGGTAAGTACAGCAAGTATGTTCCTGAACAGGTCCACATCCAAAGTCACACTTGAAGGTTATGTGATAGGGCGTTAGGACTGAGATGTGGAGAATGATGAGCCTGTGGAATTCTCTACCACAGAAAACAGTTGAGGTCAAAACATTCAATGTTTTCAAGGAGGAGTTAGGTATAATTTTTTGGGCTAAAAGAATCAAAAGGGATGGGAAGAAAGTGCGAACAGTTGGATAATCAGCCCTCATCATATTGAAGACAGAACAGATCATATTGAATGGCCTATTCTTGTTCCTAGATTCTCTATTCTTATGTTTCAATGAAAACATTGATACCCTTATTTGTGTAATACAATTTCTGGATCTTTGCCCAAATACCCCATCAAACCACATACTTTTCTGACTTGAAACTATATGGATTTTCCTTCATTCACTGGCTCAAAACTCCTGTAAATCCCTTCCTAACAGCAATTTAGGAGTCCCTAAGTCGAGGACTGCCGTAGTTAAAGAAGGCCTCTGATCACCACCTTCTCCAGGACAATTAGTGATGGCTGGTTAATGCTTGCCCAGCCAGCATTGTCCACATCCAATTAAGCTCAACAGCACTTTACCCAAATGGTCTTTAATTATGTGCAAACCTAAATGGTGAGTCCTGGTAGGCAGGATGCAAAATAGCCCAAAATGTTCCTGTATTAACCCCCTTCCATTATATAGTTAGTTGATCTCATCCTGAAAATTAGAGGTATGAAAATTGGCCTCAATACTCTGGACTAAAGATGGCTAAAAGATCACAAACAGTCAAAGAACAATCCCTGTGTCCAAATAGCAATGCATTTCAAATTTTGGCCTGTATTCTTAGGGTATTAGCTTGCAGGCGTTGCCTGTCCTCCAAATGCCTTATCTAAATTATTGTTCTTCAATGAGAAGCCTAAATAATTACTTACAGAGTCATAGAGTCATACAGCACTGCAATATATCCTTCCATCCAACTCGTCACGCCGACCAGATATTCAAACTCATGTAGTCCCATTTGTCAGTATTTGGCCCATATCCCTCTAATCCCTTCCAATTCATGTACCAATTCAGATGCTGTTTAAATATTGCAAATGTATCTGTCTCCACCATTTCCACTGGAAGCTCATTCCATACATGCCTCACCCACTGTGTAAACAAATTCCCCATCAGGTATTTTAAAAAATCTTTCCCCTCTCAACTTAAAAGAGCTCACCTTTAGTTCTGGATTCTCCCACCCTAGGAAAAAGACCTTGGCTATTCATCCTATCCATGCCCCTCATGATTTTATAAACCTCTATTAGGTCACCCCTCAACCTCCTATACTCTGAGGGAAAAAAGCCCCAGCCTATTCAGCCTCTCCCTCCAACCTTGGCAATACTCTTGCCCTGAGTCGGCCCTGATTTGCCTTACCTTGCAACATTTCACATTTATCTAAATTAATCTCCATTTGCCCCTTCTCAGCCCATTGGCCCATCTGATCAAGGTCCTGTTGTACTCTAATCTTCTTCACTGTCCACCACTTATTTAGAGCCATAGAGTCATAGAGATGTACAGCATGGAAACAGACCCTTCGGTCCAACCCGTCCATGCCGACCAGATATCCTGAATCAATCTAGTCCCACCTGCCAGCACCTGGCCCACATCCCTCCAAACCCTTCCTATTCATATACCCATCCAAATGCCTCTTAAATGTTGCAATTGTACCAGCCTCCACCACATCCTCTGGCAGCTCATTCAATACACGTACCACCCTCTGCGTGAAAAAGTTGCCCAAATAGTGTAAAATTAAGTTTTAAAAGGCATGGGCAGCATGGTGGCACAGTGGTTAGCACTGTTGCCTCACAGCGCCAGAGACCCGGGTTCAATTCCTGCCTCAGGCGACTGACTGTGTGGAGTTTGCACGTTCTCCCCGTGTCTGCGTGGGTTTCCTCCGGGTGCTCCGGTTTCCTCCCACAGTCCAAAGATGTGCAGGTCAGGTGAATTGGCCATGCTAAATTGCCCGTAGTGTTAGGTAAGGGGTAAATGTAGGGGTATGGGTGGGTTGCACTTCAGCGGGTCGGTGTGAACTTGTTGGGTCGAAGGGCCATGTAATCTAAAAAAAAATGTAATCTAAAATCTAAGTTGTCTGAATCCTAACCAAAAGGCCCAGCTACAAAATGTATCTGTTCTCTTTTTCTGTTGTGAATGTGTTTTCAGAATTAGAAGACAAACTTACATTTATATAGCACCTTTCTGAACCTCAGGATGTGCCAAAGCACTTATTGACTGTTTTTTTGTGTGTGAATGTAGAGAAACACAACAATGTGGAACAATAGAGTTTCAAAAACAGCAATGCCTTAATTTGTTTTAAATGTTAAGCAATAACTATTGACACAAGAAAGAACTGCCCTGCTCTTCTTCTAAGTAGTACAATGAGATCTTTAACGTCTGCACAAGAGGGCAGACGGGATATTTATCTAACACTTCATTGAAAATGTGGCTCTATTGTCAGTGCAAAATTCCTTCAGTGCTGGTCAGGAGTGTCCGCCAGGTGCTCTTCTCTCTGCAGTGAAACCTAAAGCCGCAATTCTTTGATTCAGAGGTAATGATACTGCCATTGACTCTATGACTCTATATAGCTGACATCCAGTTAGTGAGGGAAGTGAAAACTGCATTAACATTTAAGAACAAGCTGAATGAATGGGAATAAAGGGATCAGAGAAGTAAGTAGATGATTGAAATTAAACTTTTGCTTATGTAGAGCTTAAACAACAACAGGAACTGTTTGGCCCAAATGTTTGAGCATGTAATCCGACTGTAGTGGTAAGAAGTAGATTAAAGTTGACATTCTACAAATCTATCTAATTTGTTTACATTCTTACAACAAACAAAACAAACACTTAGGAAAGTGCTGCTGTGGATTTGTTCATCAATGAGTGACTCTCCTTCTAATAGAAATGCTTGCAAATGGAATATTGAAGAAATTATCATCAGAACTCGAGGCATGAAAACACTCATTGTAATTTTCAATTGTAAAGTGACAGTTTACATCTCCCAACTTCCCCACATGCTACAATACATATTAATGAAATGGTATGATATACACAGGTGGAAAAAACAAAGAAAGAAGAGGAAAAGGAAAGAAGAATTAACATTCCTTGAGGGTGATAAGAATGTAACCTGTGAGTCACCACATCTCAGACAGGGCATGAGGTTGAAAAGGTGAAGCTTCATGGTCACATTGGCCAGTGCAAAAACTGAACCCTTACTGTTGACATTAAAATGCATTGCAATCCAGGCTAACAGTATCTCTTCTGATTCTGACAGACCCATAGCTATTTCATGCTCTGAGGAACATTAATTGACTCAGGATGGGACTGACTCCAGAGTAAGACCTGCCTCAAAGAGCTACTAGCCAATCCAACTTATTGACTGCTCAAGAACATCAACAGTACTATCATGAATGTGACCACTGCTGAGAGAGCAAGGAGCTCTTCGGCCTGGAGAAATTAGACCAAAACTATTCTTTTCAAAAATTGCCACTGGTAAAGGACACACCCTTACAAGGAAAACTTGGGGACCATAGGCACAACCCCATGACCATCACCACCTGCCAAGCTGCTGTTGGCAGGTGCCTATATTTAGCTGTCTGCCTCTAGAGAGCTTGGTTGATTCATTATCAGCACTTTTTCTGACAAAATTGCCCTTAGTTATGTCTTGCAATTTCAAATTGGCGCCCTGCCTCCTTGTAGTAGGTAGCATGTCTAATCCCTTACCCTCCATCAGTAAAACTTCCCTCTTATAGGACATGAAAGAAACAACATCGTTCCTATAGCAGGGAGATCAGAATTGAACGCAATATTCTAAAAGTGATCTCACCAATGTCCTGTACAGTTGCAACATGCTTTCATGCAGCAAGACCCGAACAGTATTCAGATTAGAACAGACGGTGCCAAGTAACATTCACCAGCATGTCTCAGGCAAAAACCATCTCAATAAGTGAATCTAACCACCTGTCTTTGATACATAAAGGCATTGTCATCATTAACTTCCACACCATTAATATTCTGGGATTACCTTTGACCTGAAACTTTAGTGCAAAGGCCATGCTAGTATTATGCATGCTAGTATTATGGCAATAAGGACTGTTCAGGAGCTGGGTATTCTGAGACCAGTGAGATAGGGCAGCATGTTGGCTCAGTGGTTGGCACTGACCTAGGTTCGATTCCAGCTTTGGGTGACTGCTTGTGTGAAATTTGCACTTTCTTCGTGTGTGCGCTGAGTTTCCTCTGGGTGCTGTGATTTCCTCCCATAGTCCAGGCTAGGTGGATTAG
Source organism: Chiloscyllium plagiosum (assembly GCF_004010195.1). NCBI lineage: Eukaryota > Metazoa > Chordata > Chondrichthyes > Orectolobiformes > Hemiscylliidae > Chiloscyllium > Chiloscyllium plagiosum. The sequence goes on along the minus strand of NC_057713.1, from coordinate 40,756,294 downwards.
CCTCAGCAAATGCAGGGTTATGGGGATAGGGTAGGGCTGAATTGCCTGCTTCCACACTGTAGTGATTCTATGAGTGACTCAAATCTTGCATCTCAAAGTTTCCACTGAATATAAGACACAAATGAAAAAATAAGCACTACCACAGTTAGGAGGTAGCGCAGGGGAAAATTTAAAAAAATATAACCAGGAGATGAGGTCAGGCAACTGACTCTGTGCTGGCTTAAAGAAAAGGCACAAATTATGAGGGGAATACTCTTGATAAGTATTGCGGCAGCAACACTCAAGAAAGTTGACACCAACCAGGCATCCATTGACGACCTTAAATGTGCACTCCTTCACCACCAATTCAAGTGGCAGTAATGCATATCATTTGCAAACAACATTCCAAGCCTGCTTTGACAGAACTTTTCAAACTTTTGACCTCGAACTGCTCGAACGGCAAATACAGCAGGCACTTGGGAAAACCACCACCTGCAAGTTTATGTACATTCAAGCACCATATCCTGATCTGGAAATATATTGATGCTTCTTCATTTTGCTGGATCAATATCCTGGAACTTTAACAATACTGACTATCTGATTCAACCACAGACTAGAGTTTCAAGAAGATAGTTCACCGCCACCTATTCAAGGAAAATTAGGGATGGGCAATGGATTCTGGCCATCCTAATGGCACTGACATCCATAAATGAGTTTTTTGAAAGTCTGTTTTATGTAGATTTCAAACAACATTTTGTTATCCTGAAATGAAGCTCTCCACTGTCCTCTAGTGTTGTTCTGAATTAACTGCACCCAATAGGATCATAACATTTTACCAGATGGGAAAGGTGGTCAATTGGTCTTTGAAAGAGCTCCAAGTACTCCCAATTCTGTCTCCATAGCACTATATTTTTCCCCATTTCAACTATCTGTATACTAAATTTTCAAGCTGAATATCTTTTGAAAATTACTGTTAAATATCCTTCCACTAGTCTTTCAGTGCAATTCAGAACACCTGAGTGTTTTAAGAAAATTTGAACACTTCCAATAAATCCTTCCTTACCCTCTTCTCCTTTAAGGAGAATAATCAAGAGCTTCTCTAATCATTTCTAATACCTGAAGTTTGCTTTACACCACTGATTTTGACTATACATTGCATTCTATCAGAATGATGATATTCATAGAGCATAACACACTGAGACCAATAATCGAGTACTGACTCCCTATTTTTGGATACTAATACGTTTCAAGTTCGCAACGTGCACTGTTTATAAGTTTATAATAACCTCAGGTGCAGGTACAGTATGTGGAGCTTGCAAACTGTTTCAGTGCAGGCCTTGTTACACTGCAATACTGAAGCAATTTAGAGGAGGACCCCAAAATAAACTTGAAGCACCCAAAACTGCTCCAGATGCTCAATAGGATAAAGTGAGGACTGCAGATGCTGGAAATCAGAGTCAAGAATGTGGTGCTGAAAAAGGTCAGGCAGCATCCGAGGAGCAGGAGAATCGACAATTCGAGCAAAGTTGCTGATGAAGGGCATATGCCTGAAACTTCAATTCTCCTGCTCCTTGGATGCTGCCAGACCTGCTATGCTTTTCCAGCACCATACCCTCGACCCAGATGGTCAATACCAGCTGGATAACACAGTTCTAGTTTTCAGTTGACCCCCTTCGTTAAGAGGTGGATTTTTGTTTCTGTGGTAGAAATGAAAGCTGTAAATTATCTTGTAGTTTATTTTTGACAACTTCTCAATTGCATTTGTCAGAAATCTCTCTTTTCAAAGAATAATTCTTGTAAGAGCTGGTTTGAGATTATTTCAGTTTAGGGTTTTGGAGAAGGTTCACAGGAGACATGCATTGTTGGTATTGACATACTGGGAGGAATCTTATCCCGTCTGAGCAGTGTGAGCTATAGTGAGATGTCTGGGAGAATCAAAGAAAAACTGCAGCAAGGTCCAACTTGACGTCAGGAGCATCTCTCTCCATCTTTTATGCTGTTCACAAAGCAGTGTGGTGAGATTCTCATGAGATAACAATGAGCTGCCAATTGATGGTGATTATTGCTTGTTAAGCTTTGTTGATGACCCGACTCACCCCATTACTATTCCAGCGTTTTACTAAACTTGTCAAACAAGCTTGATGTTGGGAAAACAAACACCTCCAAATGGACCCCACCACCAGGGATATATTTCCCTCCCCACCCCTTTCCACCTTCCGCAAAGACCGTTCCCTCCGTGACTACCTGGTCAGGTCCACGCCCCCCAACAATCCACCCTCCCATCGTGGCACCTTCCCCTGCCACCGCAGGAATTGCAAAACCTGCGCCCACACCTCCTCCCTCACCTCCATCCAAGGCCCCAAAGAAGCCTTCCACATCCATCAAAATTTTACCTGCACATCCACCAATATCATTTATTGTATCCGTTGCTCCCGATGCGGTCTCCTCTACATTGGGGAGACTGGACACCTCCTAGCAGAGCGCTTTAGGGAACATCTCCGAGACACCCGCACCAATCAACCAAATCGCCCAGTGGCTCAACATTTCAACTCCCCCTCCCACTCTGCCGAGGACATGGAGGTCCTGGGCCTCCTTCACCGCCGCTCCCTCACCACCAGACGCATGGAAGAAGACCCCCATTCACCTATTGTACTCTATGCTACTTTCTCCCCACCCCCACCCTCCTCTCATTGATCTCGCCACTCTTCAGGCACTCTGTCTGTATTCCTGATGAAGGGCTTTTGCCTGAAACGTCGATTTTCCTGCTCCTCGGATGCTGCCTGAACTGCTGTGCTTTTCCAGCACCACTCTATTCAAGAAAACAGTGTACACCTGGAAGATTCAATTTGCTATATACTCTCAACAACCTCCATGTTGTCTATCATCAAACTCTAGCTCAGGGCATGATTCACAGGCACCAGCTGCGCACACCCCTGGTACATGGACATTGGCATCTTGCATCTGCCAACGACTCACAACCACCATGGCACATTTCCAAGCACATTTCCAATACACTAGCATGCCACTGAGAATGCACAGTCTTGCATTGCAGTGCCCATCAATAACTAGCATGGAAAGGCTGCAGCATGTGTGTATGGACAGCCATCAAACTCAAGGATCAGACCGGGCAGCATCTCAGGTTTGTTTGCTTGCTCTCTTAGTGCTTGCCTAATTAGTGTCTATCTACATATTCAAAGCAACCATGCCTCACCATGCCAATTAGTGTATTAGTGCTTCAGCCAGAGCCAAAGGATGTCACTTGAGCCTTTTTTTAATGATTTCATGGGATCTGTGCATTGTTGTCTATGCCAGCAGTTATTATCCAATCCCTAATCCCAGTTAAGAGTCAAACACTTTGCTGTAGGTCTGGAGTCAGATGTAGACCAGACCAGATAAGGACAGCAACAGAAACAGAAATTGCTGGAAAATGCAGCGTCTGTCGGGAGAAAGCAGTGTTAACATTTCAAGTCTAATTCCTCTTCAGGACAGCAGTTTCCTTCCCTAAAGGTTGTTAAGTGAACCACAGGACACTTTCTACAATTAACAATTTCATGCTCATCATTAGACACATAATTCCTGATTTTTATTGAATCCAACCTTCACTATCTGGGATTCAAACCTGGGTCTTGAGATGAATAGGGAAAAAGTGAGGTCTGCGATGCTGAAGATCAGAGCTGAAAAATGTGTTGCTGGAAAAGCGCAGCAGGTCAGGCAGCATCCAAGGAGCAGGAGAATCAACATTTCGGGCATAAGCCCTTCTTCAGGAATCACTGAAGAAGGGCTTATGCCCGAAACGTCGATTCTCCTGCTCCTTGGATGCTGCCTGACCTGCTGCGCTTTTCCAACAATTTTCAGCTCTTGAGATGAATAGCTGAATCATTAATAATGCTCGGCCACTGTTAAGGTTCGCTATCATGCAGACAGGTTGCTTGTCATTTTTGTCAGTAGAAATCTGACCAGGGAAGGGTGGGGGTTCATCTTGATGAATGGTCATGACAGAGACTATGGTCTGGGGGTGTATGGAGGCAGCTGGGCATCAAGAAGATGCGGATTCCAGGTTTCAGGAAGACAGTTGGAGGCCAATGTTCATTGTGGCAGGTCTCTACATGGGGGTGGAAGGGTTGAAAATGGCCCTCAGGCCAGTGTGAAGTAAAAGAGAACATAGATGCCTTGTGAGTTACCTGGCAATCAGGCAGAGCTGGTGCTGATAGTGTCCACTGTGAGCCACATTTCTTACCATCACTTTGAATTCTCTAGATTTGAAATGCACCTGGAAAATGGCTGAGCCAATGGACTATATAGGCTGAGTCAGTTTGATGGGCAGAAGCACAGGATCCATGATTGCTGGCTGTTAGGACACTGTAGCCACAAATGCATGAAGAAGTCCTTTGCAAAGACCAGTTTATTCAATTTGCAATCATTTCATCACCCATTTGCTAAGCATGTATAATGAAGGCGTTTAGGGGTCAGATGCTGGTTGAATGTGATTTGCCATTGATGCTTGCCAATTGAACTCAGGCATCTCAATGAAAGTAAAGTTAGTAACAATGGTGTTACAAAAGGCTAATGTTGGCCATGGGGGAATCAAAATTCATCCAATTTCTAAGGATCCTGTGTAAGCGACACACTGATCCTCAGTTACCATGTTAGTGTTGCGATGATTCTAAACTGATTGTAGTGAGTAGTTGAGCCTTTGCTGGTGGGTCCAGGATGTAAAAGGTGTTGGTGCACTGTAGAAGTTCCTTCTGGATAGTATTAGGTGGTCCCCTCAGCCACGTGGTGCCTTCACTGAGTTGCTGCATATGCTGAACCTGAATGTGAATGTACATTGCCCTCATTATCCAGTGCAACATGTTTCACTGCATAGAGGAGTGTGCTCAGTCTTCATCTGCAGGGTATGCTTCTGAGAACTGTTCTGGGATCCAAGAACCTCTTTTGCTCATTCTTCCCATTTTATGCCATTTCCACCAAGATTCCTGGGCACCACAGCTGGTGGGATGTGGGTTGCAGTGGCTGACATTCTAAGAAGGTGAAGACAGAGGCAGATAGGGCCAACAGCAAGCACAGGAGCAGCAATAGTTCAATGTGGAGGACAAGGAACACAAAGCTCAGGGAGAGGTTGCTGCTGTAGGCCCCTCAGGATGCCTGAGTTGTGAATGAGGTACAGGGCTTTCAGCCTTTTATCCATTTCCTGGGTCTAAGTGAGGAGAAGTGTTGATGCAGACTCAGTCTGTCCTCAGACACTATGACAAGCTGTGCCAGATGCTGGATTGCAACCAGAGGGCTCCTGAAGTGGGAGGTTGTCCTCTCCCATGGCTGTGAAGACCACTGAGGAGCTGAACCTCTATGTGACAGGCTCCTTCCAGAGAGTGCTGAACAGCCTGTGTGCAGTCCCTCTCAAATAAATCAGGGCAGTAACTAATGCCATTTGTGCAGGGTCATAACATTTCATTTCATTCGCACACGAAGAGGTCAGTGCTACAGCGTGGGCAGTAGGATTGGGAATATAGCTGGGATGGTGCAGTGTACCATCGACCATACATATGACACTAAGAGGACTGTACCACAACACAGCGGAATTCATCAACAGGAAAGATGTGTTTTCCATTAATGTTCAGGCGATCAGTAATCACTGTTACCACTTCCTGGAGGCTCATGCTCGCTACGCTGGCAGCCAAAGCCACTCCTCATCCTGGAGCACTCTCGTGTACCTTGACAACTTCTGACTGACGCACACAGCAGTTTCAACACCTCGACCAAAGTTATAATGGAGTAACAGTAGGACTGCTGAAGATGTAGTTCGACCGCTTGAATGGGCTCGGGGGTAGGGGAGGGTTGAGGGGGGAGGTGGTCCACTACAGTCTGGACAGAGTACTCTACATTAGAGTGTACTGTCATCTGCACAATTGCAGTAGGCAACATGGCAATTTCCTGAATGCAGAGGAACTTGGAGAAAGGTAACAGTCTTTCAAGGAGGCAGATGAAGGCATTAGGGTAAGAAAATGTTGTCATTGTCTTTGGCAGAGCTATGCTGAATCAGGCAGTACAAACCAGACATTGGCTTCCAATAGATGGGTTAGTGTTGGGGTTAGGGTTAGAGTTAGGATTAAAAATAGAGTTAGGGTTAGGTTTAGGGTTGGGTTTGGGGTTAGGACTAGGGTTCGGGCTAACTCAGGAATAGAGTTGGATTTGGGGCTTTGGTGCTGAAGACCATCGAGGATTGTAGTCATTCCATCATAATGCTTAAATGTAGTTTGTGTTGTTGGTCTGGTCTCATCTGTTATTGTGTCCCTTTTACTGTCCATAAGAAGAAGCTTGTGTTTGAAATTATCTGATTGCTTGCCTGTATTTGATGTTTCCCACGTGGACAATGACAAGCTGCAGGTTTCCAGTGGGCATTGGGCCTTAGATAGGTGTTCAGATGGTATTTAGCTGATGACAGATAAGCAATGTAGCATGTATTTACCAGTGACTAGGGTAAATTGTTGATGTAAAACAATTGAATGAGATGGAAGGAGGAAAATGGGCCAACGAAAAGATGGCTTCCATCTGCCCCAAACTCTGAAGGAATCTGGTTAAAAAAACATGAATGCTGATAAGTCAGCCTCTATTGCATGGTTTTAGATGTGTTTATATTTACCTACACTACATGTTACATTTTTATAAACATATTTTGTCATGTTAAACTGTTATATTGATGTTATAATGCCAGAGAAGAGAGGTGACATGATCAAGGTAGACAAGGTAATGAGAGGCATGGATAGAGTCAATAATCAGTGACTTTTTGCCAGGGCAGGATTGACTAGCACAAGGAGTCATAGTTTTTTAAGATATTAGGAGAAAGTTATAGAGGGGAAGTCAGAGGTAGATTTTTTATGCAGAGAGTTGTGAATGCATGGAATGTGTTGCCAGTGGTGATGATGGAAGCAGAGTGATTTGGGACATTTAAGCAACTGCTGGACATGCACTTGGACAGCAGTGAATTGAGGGATGCACAGGTTAGATTATTTTATTTTACATTAGGATTAACCCTTGGCACAACATCGTGGGCCGAAGGGCCTGTTCTGTGCTGTATTTTTCTATGTTCAGTGATCTATGTTCTGTAACACATCTCCATTCCAGTACAGTCACAATGTGGTACAGTGTCCTGGTATAATACAGTGGTATAGAGTGGAAAGTTTTGGTGGGATACAAGTTACAGGGCAAAGGTAAAATACAGTGGTTGCATGAAATCTAAAATGATTGTCTCTTTACTCAATTAATCTTCCAAAATGTGGCATTATAATCCCCAATGCAACAATTTATAAAGTAGTAAAAATGTCCTAAACAAGCTTCAATGACTTTCAGAAAAATGGCCTATCCAGATGGCAAAGCATACAAAGTTATGGCATAATCTAAAATAATGGTAAGATTTTATGAAGTGGCATTAAAGGAATTGATATCATGTTAAGCAAACTGTAAAACTTTCAGCAAGTATAATTATTCTGATATTCAATTGATATTCAATTTAGCAAAATAGCTTTGTTAAAGTTATGAGTTTGTTCAGAGTGTTAGAATTTTCAATAAAGGGGAATTATGAAGATAGCAATAATTTTCAGTGAGGGGATGCTATAATACAGGTACTGATGTAACATTACCATTCCCTGATATGGCAGTATTCAAACTGTGGTGCCATTCAGTGAAATGAAACTAGACACAACCATGCAAAATCCAACACAAATAAACTCATTGGATTAGTCCTTGGTAACACAGACCTTCCCAAATTGTCTACCACCACTATACCTGTTTAGCAAGGTACATATGATCAGGCACAAATAATTTTTCGGTCTCAGGTCTCAGAGACTGGTCTGCTGCAGAATAAAAATGGCTCAGCTCAATGTCCAGCATTATGCATGCCTGACCTCACACAAAAATATAGCATCCCAGAAGACATTAGCAGATGGCTGCTGGAAGAACTGTCATCATTAAGACACATCTCTGCACATATTTGGTCCTGTTTCAGCCTTGAACCAGTCCAGCTGTGACTGGCCCAAGTTAGCAAACACCCATATATAATTCTGACAGTAAGGAAACACAACCTAGCACAGGTTTAAATTGATATCATTCAGTATCCGTTGTGAAACACATATTCTCAACAATTAATAATTAAGGAGTGATTTTAACCTCAATTAGGTGTCAGGAAATTAATGTGATTGTTTCAGCCATCCAATTAATGTCTGGCCCCAAATAAACTTTCCATTAGCATCAAAGCACTTTATGTCTATAATTTGGAGATGCTGGTGTTGGACTGGGGTGAACAAAGCTAAAAATCACACAACACCAAGTTATAGTCCAACAGGTTTATTTGGAAGCACTGGCTTTCGGAGCGATGCTCCTAATGAAGGAGCTGTACTCCAAAAGCTAGTGCTTCCAAATAAACCTGTTGGACTATAACCTGGTGTTGTGTGATTTTTGACTTTATGTCTATAGGCTGCTGATGAACTGTGTGCAGTACAGAGGTAGCACATCATTCTAGTCGTCACATAATCCCCAGGTTCACATGTTCTTAGCAGGAGTTATTTGGTCAGAAACCATCAATGGTCAACTTGCTGATTTTCACTATTAAAAAGCACTTTATGTCTATAATTTGGAGATGCCAGTGTTAGACTGGGGTATACAAAGCTAAAAATCACACAACACGAGGTTAGATTCCAACTATAGTTTTCTGTGCTCCTGTCACTATATCTACAGATAATGGAACAAACTAAACCCAGGACATTTCTGATCACTATGGCTGACCTCTAGAATGGCCAAGGCATATTCCAACTGCTCCAATTCAGTGTACATGGGATTTCTTTTTTCTTTTGGTTGGAATATGGAACAGCAATAGCATCTTGTACATATTTATGAGTAACCTGTTATAAACTATTCTGCTGTCAACATTGATGAATGATTGGCATCATGTACCACCTCTATTCAGCACATGATTAATATGTGCATGAAGCTACACAGCATGGCAAAGCTCTAAGCCATGTGGCTGTGTCTGTAAAATGATGGTGAGTTGAACATTTCAAACAATGTATTTTGCTTTAATCTTCTGAGACCACAATTTCAAGAGAATGTAGTTGGCTTCATTTGTTGTCTTAACTGCATGATTTATTATTCATTAAGACTGCAGGCTATTCTGGGAAACTCATTATATAATTTCTTGCTTCTGTGCTTGACTGAAATAGAAAATCGTAATGTGTGATTTGATTTCAGAACAGAAATGGTGTTAAATAAAGAAATGTATACAGCAGGAGTCATTGCCAATATCATGAATGAATGCATCGTGGTACTGTTAGTAACAGATATGGGAGACCAAAAACTCCCTAACTGCAGAAGGTCATGATATTGTGGATAGTATTTCAAGATAGAAGGTCAAAACTTCCACAAACATTTGCTGGGAGAGGGTCTTTGGCCTATCATATTAGATAAGGTGGATCGATTCATACAGACTTGAGAGCGAACTTCATTAGAGGCTTCTTTAATGTTTTTGATGGAATTCCCCAATATTTTCCATTAGCTTCCTTTCTGTGTTCAGGAAAGAAATGTCTCCTATTTCTGAGACTGGAAATTAAGTAACACATCAATATGATTTGTACCAAGCTGTGAACCAACACATTTCCAGTTGATAAGGTCACTGACACACAAGTCCAAACTCCAGAGTTTACTTTGCACAGTTTAATCACACATGTTTGCCAACCTTTTTTTTTCAATTCATTTAAAAGGTTGGGCCATATACTTCTTTACCCTGTTTTTAAATAAACTAGCATTGTGATAAAATCAGTCTTGCTGTAAATTTACTGTCGGCAAGTTAGTAATTAAGCAAATATAGTTTTTGATCTCTCTGTAGGTTGAGCAAGGAAATTCAATAGTTCATGAACTATTGAGCCAAAACGACCAAATACTGGGTCATGCTCTGATCTTTGTTAAGTAATCTGGTTCCTACTGTAATAGTGGTCCCACAAGTGTCTGCTGTATTTTAAGTTAAATTTGAAATTACAACTAAAGATTCTGCTTCTAGTTTTTGATAAATGGCTCTGTGTGAAAAAGTATGCGAATAAATGAAGGTTGAGTGGTGACAGGGTAATGGTCAGCTATGATGCTCCGCAGTTGAATAACTACTAACTGATCCTCAAGCTAGATGTCTCGATTATCTCTTTTAAGTGGGTTGCCATCATCTTTATTGAATGGTAAGCTGAAGTTTCAATATGTATGATGGGCAAATTAACCACAAAAATAGGTACAGAAAAGTAGGCCATTCAGCCCAGTTCTCTGCTCTGCTTTTCGATGAGTTCATGATAATCCTCAACTCCACTTTTCCACCTTTTCACCATAACTTTTGATTCCTTTCGTGATTGAAATCTATATAAGAACATAAGATATAGGAAAACAGATAGAAGTGGATCAATTGGCCATTACATTAATAATCAGACTCACTTCCAGGGTAGGTAGGATCTGAAATCAAACCTTCTGGCCCACAGGTAGGTTGCTACCAGTAAACTGCAAGCGCCTCCAAATGGGAGCTAACGTGGAACAAGATGTGTACTGCTCAATATCACCAAGTTGGAGTGTAAGAGATTTGGAAGATAAAATGTCAACAAAGAGAACGCTTGATAGTGCAGATCTGGAGATAATGCATGTGCTGACTCTGATCTGGTTTCATATCCATCCTGCATGATGAAATCATTTATTACTTGCTGCTGAAACTTTTTTTTTAATGAAAATGAGTTTTTAGTTATCTTATTCCAGTTTTTAATTGACATAGATACAAACATGGATTCCCCACTAATTACCATCTGCATTATGTATCGGGCATTTGGATGATAAGAATTTAAAATCAAAAAAATGTTAGTGATCACTAACTCCAACTTTTGTTCCAAATTTAAACTGCGGTGTAAGAACAAAGTCTTTTTTCTTTGATTCTAATTAAAACAGAGGTGTGAAAATGACGTAATGAATGTGGTTAATGTGGTGTCTTCTTTGAAACTGATGACTTCAAGTTTTCGTTTGGACGGATGTGTCCCTTTGAAAAATACCCAAACAGAATTGCAGTAGACATCTAAATTATTTTTGTACATTCAAAATAAAACTCCATGTGTTTGGAAAGAGTGATGGCATTTGTGATGATGCACTTGCTTTACACTCTTGCCTACAATATTTGGGGTGGATTTTCCCAGCTTCTGAAAATTGCAGGCAGTGGTGAGACAGTTGAGAAAATATGTCAAGAATGGAAAATTGGAGTTCTATACTTTGAAAGAAAAAGGTCAGATTTTCTGCATCAGGTTTTAACATCCAAATGAGAATCTGGCTAGTGAGCACAAGGGATATATTTGCCTGTATTAGCATCTCAACATTACCTAATCTCACCTTGTTTGTCTGCACATTGCTGTTTTCCCAGGTCACAGAGGAAACCAGAAGATGCCAATTACCAAGATCAAAGTCACTGCCATCTTTGCCAGCCCTCTATCTGACCAGCATTCCCCAACATCTTGGGGCACGCTACATGGCAAGCAAACCCCATTGGTTGTACTGGAGGAATTATCAATGGCAATAAAGTTGATAAGTCCTTGAAACGTGATAGTCTACATGCCAGTGTGGTGATGTAGAGATGTAGGGGCAATAGAGAAGAGTGATTATCTATCAAAATTCCATAGATTATGGAATGATTCCTATAGATTGGAACCTTACAAATTTCATCCCACTATTTAAGAAAGGAACACGGAAACAATAAAGAAATATAGGCCTGTTAGCATTACATCAGTAGTAGGAGAAATGCTGGTATCTACCATAAAGGATACGATAAATGAATACAAATACTACTTCTCTGATTGGACATTGTCCGCATGGATTTGCAAATGGGATCTTGTGTTTGACAAACATAGTACAGGTTTTTCGAGGCTGTTACTAACAAAATTGACAAAGGGGAATGGATGGATACAGTTAATTTGGTTTTCTAAAGGTGTTTGAAATGATCCTCCAAATAGGTCATTTATCAAAATTAAAGCAGATGGCAAAAGAGGTAATATACTGGCATGGATTAGGATGCCAGAAGACAAAAAGAAGAAGGTCATTCTCATGTTGGCAGACAGTGACTAGTAGAATACCACAGGGATTCAGTATTTGGGCCCCAGCTGTTCACAATAAATATCAACAATTTGGAGTTTGGACCATATTTGCAGATGATACAAAGCTAAGCAGGGAAGTATGTTATGAGGAAGATTCAAAACCCTTAAGGAGGATTTGGATAGGTTTAATGTTTGGGCAAGAACGTGGTAGATGGGTATAATGTCAGAAAGTATGAAGCTAGCCACTTTCGTAAAAGGAACAGATAACCAGAGTATTTCTTAAATTGTGAAAGGTTAGAAAGTGGCAAGGAACCTGAGTGTCCTTGTCAATAAGCCACTGAAAGCTAACAGGCAGGTGCAGAAGGGAAATGGAATGTTAGTCTCACCAAACCTCAGAATGTTAGCAATGTTAATTAAGAGTCAGCCACTGCAATAAGGATGGATGATATCTGAAATAATTCTTCAAATGAGAACATATGGGGAAGAAATTAATCCCACCATATTTATTTCCTCTTGATAGCATCTTCCTGGTGAATCTCCTCCACGTCTTCACTGAAGAAATCACTATACAATGTTGACAAGTACTGCATGCTGTATTCCATCTGTGACCTGCCTATTATATACAACTCCATCTTAACCCTGCTCTTGTATTCAATGCCTCAATAAATAAAGGCAAGTATACGATATGCCTTACTTGGTTACTGGGGTGTTGAAGTTGATTTTGACCTGGATCTTCTCCAGAAAATTCAAGAATTCTGTCCTTATAGAGGTTGATGAGACAAATTTTGGCCACCCCACAACATAGTTTGGTCCTTTCAGGCCTACAGAGTGTTGTTTTTCTCCTGCAATGAGACGAAGGATTGAGTAAGGTATTAATGTTGATGCAGGTGGAGGAAAGGTGGTGAAGCAGCCTGAATGAGTGAACAGGAAGCACAGAGGGTATGATGGGTTTGTTGAGAGACAACGAGTGAAAATACTACTTGCAATAGCGAGTGCAGTACATCATGAGCCTTGATGGTAGGTGGATGCCGTAACATGGATAGAGTGAGTATGAGGTAGCAGAGAGAAAATGGTCACTGCCGGGCATTCTCCTGGATTGATGATACCACATTGACCCAAGGAGCAATCAAGCTGGTGGGTCCGACGCCATGGTCTCCTCTTCAAAGGGAAAGAGAGTAGTCCTCCTTTCAACCACCTCATTCACCAGACCCTCAAGGTCCCTGTCCATGAGCTGGACCATATCAGCAATCCTTTTTGGATACTTTTACGCTCTGTAACTGTGAAGGACTATTCTTGCATTGCAGCATTTGAAATGTGCACAGCTCAGCCTTAAATACAGTTCCAGTGACATCAAAGCTCTTGATGTTGGTATGAAAACCTATCAAAAACATGTCTGGTAAGTTTTTGAGGAAGGCCTGAAAACATTCTCAAGACATGCCCCAAACTGCAGTTAATAGGTTTTATCAAAACATGGCATAAATAGAAGATAATAAAAAATTATCTTGAAAATTCAAGACTTTTTTTGTCCCGACTTTAAGTTTTTGTATTATATTTTGGTTTAAATTGCGAGCCATTCCATCCTACTACAAAAATTCAACATACAGGAAACTAAATTAGAAAAAACCCTGTAGCTGAGAAAGAAACAGTCCAAGAACGTCATGTGCTCAATGTCATTTGATTTCACTTTAAGAACTTAACATACCTTATAAAATAACACTTGGTGGATCTTCCCCTTTGAAGACAAACTGTGCAGATTAAAGAAATTCCAGTTGTAGTCCTTGTTTTTTATTGAGTGAGACAGTTACTGGCAGATGTGTAGTTACTGTACTAAAATCAAATTCAAGGCCCTACAACAAGGAAGGTATTGTCTTCTACACCTCAATGAACCCTGATGATGCTTAAACACCTGTGCCTGTATTTTAGGTGAGGGCAGGAACATGGTCATGTTTGGACCATCTCCACATCCTGTCTGTAAACACATGGACTGAACCCATAAAGAAGTCATGCTGGTAAAGAGGAAAGGAATATGGTGGGAAGTAGAACAAAATTTAGCAGCCACATTTGAAAGTGCCATTTATTAGTTCTTTAATATTTTTACTAAATGCATCAGCCTTACAGCTGATGACGTTTTTAATTCAGGCTATGTTCTAGAAACATTCCAACTGAACATCTCTTAGATTGCTCCCTCACAAGTTAAAGGTTTATGGTTCAATCAAACCACGGTCCCCGTCATGTTATTATGTCCGATGGAACCAACTGTAAGTTACGCATAATCTCTCCATTCAATAACATTACTTCCTTTAGATTAACTTCTGTAGTCTTTGTTCTAACAGAATTTTACTAGTGAGTGGTGCTACTGAAAACAGTTTAGCAAACTGTCACAAGCTGCATTTTCCCTCTCTCGGGAGATTATATGAATGTTGGAGGAGGAGGTGCATTGCTGATTATGATTGGACAGACTGGACCAGTTTTCTGTTGCAAGTCAACAATACCAATTACAAACTTTCTGAATTTCAAACTTTGTACAAGATGGATATTTTACTAACAAAGAATGAGCTCAGTGTGGGCCTGATGTTGGAGTTTTAACATTTTTATGAAATCTAACTGCATTGTAATGAATGTGAGTAAAATCCTTACAATTAAGAACAGAATACACTGTAATATATTTTCTCATTAAAACTCAAAAGGGATAATTCTCTGCTATTTCCACCAAGTCTAAGGAAATGCCTCTACCAGAGGATCTGCCCCCATCCTCTGCTTTCTGCCTTCAAAAGCATCATCCCTCCACAATCTTCCACCACTCTAGACAACTGTTACCCTTTTAATGTGATCAAGATGGCAGTGAAGTAGCAATGTAGCATTCGAGCAGCTGAGCCCGGGTTCATCTGCTTCCATCTACCTTTTTCCTTTCTTTCTTTTTCTTTACTTTTTTACTTTTGTTCTGCATCTTTATCTTTTGTTCTGCACTTTTCAGCCTCTTTGGTGGGGCATTGGCGAAAGCAAGAGCAGAATTGCAGCAGAGTCAGGAGCGACATGTTCCAATATTCGGTAACAGCAACAACAGACGCAAGGAGCCAGTCCTGAGGGCATGAGGCGGCAACAGGATTAAGTTCTGAGGCCCTAAAGTGGCAGTGGCACTGAAACTCAAGGCAAAAGGGGAGGGGGGAGAGGCCCACTTACCTCAGGGAGGTAAGATTACTTTATGGAGATAAGACTTTGAGATCTGGATGCTTCCCCCTTTCTTCTTGACTCTTTATTTTTGTATTTCAGCTTTTGCTTTTTATGGTTGTTTGGTTTTTGTACCTAAGATGGTGTTCTTTTAAATTTGGATTTGGAGATGCAGTGTTGGACTGGGGTGTACAAAGTTAAAAATCACACAACACCAGGCTATAGTCCAATAGGTTTACTTGGAAGCACACTAGCTTTCAGAATGATGAAGGAGCAGCACTGCAAAAGATAGTGCTTCCAATTAAACCTTTTTAAATTTGGGTTTTTGTAGCTAAGATAGCAATGGAGAATGCCGATTTTGTACACTTTTCACTGTGCTCCTGGACTTCTGTACTTGAGAACACATGACAATAAACAAAATTCTAATCCTAATACTAATGCAACAGCACCTTAACATGCAAGCACAGCAGATGCAACATCTCTTTTCCAAAAAAAAACTGCTGGAAATCAGAAACAAAAACAGGAATTGCTGGAAAACCTTAGCAGGACTGGTAGCATCTATGGAGTTAGCATTTCAGCTCCAGTGATCCTTTTCTAGAACAGTTCACTTTTTAGTTTTTCCCTTCCTACTGTACAAGAGTCCCTGACACTCATTTATTTGTGAATCTTCAGACTTAGTGTACAATATTTGCTAATCATGATGTGGTGAGACAACTAGGGATTGGGTGAACACTTGCCAGAACATGTTCTTTCCACCAATGAGTGTGATCCTGAACACCCAGCCACCGGTCACTTAAAGTTTCATCCCATTGTCTACCCCTGTGCTTGACCTCCTGAAATTTGAAATTTGACAAACAGTACTCAGCTTTTGACTAGGCATGTCAACAGCTTCCAATCTTTAGACTAAATTTAATAATTTTTGGTCATAACCTCTTCTCCAATGTTTTTTCTGATGGCATATAGTGTATAATGGCTGCACCCTGTATTAAAAGCACTGGGAGTAGAAGACTGGCCTTGGATAATTCCCTTATCTATCTGTTTCATTATCACTTCATTTTGCCTTATACCTTTGTTATTTTTTCATTAAATTACTCCAACTCACTCTATCAGTTCTGACTGTTTTTGATTCTCTCATACTCCTTAATCCTGTGCTTGCTTAGAAACTGTTTATCTTAATGGACTTCGTGGTACCAATGTGCAACAGCATTAAAGATGGCCAACTTGTAAATCCATGTAACACCCACCAATGGCAGGCAGCTAGAGTGAGAGAGATTCCAGGTCAGCTGTGGGATGGAAAGCAAATTGGAGCCTCTGTTGGCTGGATGTTGACTGTTTTATATCAAATTGGTGTCAACACTTCAGGTTTCAATTTCATTGCAATGGATTCAACATCTGTTCTCTTGCTCCACACACAATGGTGGCTGTGGTACTATGGGTCATACTTGCCTTCAGGCAGAGAACTGGAAGAATCAAGCTGTTTTTAAACATGTTAATAGCAATCTTTTAGAGTCAGCTGGCTGGAATTAAATTTAGAAAGTGCTGACTGTTTGATAAAAGCACAGAGGAGGTCTCAATAAATCAGAAAAACTAAACAAATTCATACTTGACTTCACAACTGAAAACTTAATTTTAAGCAGTTGTCATTCTAAAGTGAGTTTCAAAAGTTCCTGTGGTGGAGTGTACATTGACTTCAGAATTAAAAATCACAAATCACATGGTGTTGTGTGATTTTTAACTTTGTACACCCCAGTCCAACACCGGCATCTCCAAATCTTGACATCAGAAAGCCTTACATTTTCAAAACAAATGTTGCGCAAGTTTAAAGAAGTGGGGAACAAAGAAAAACAGAAATCGCTGCAAACGCATTGGCTCTGGCGGCATCCGTAGAGAAAAAAAACAGAGTTGGCATTTCGAGTCCAGTGACCCTTCTGAATGTTAACTCTGTTTCTCTGTCCACAGGTGGTGCCAGGCCTGCTGAGTTTCTCCAGCAATTTCTGGTTTTGGTTGTTTCAAATCTCCAGCTTTCGCAGTTATTTGCTTCAGTTTAAAGCAATGGGGATTGCGGGTAAATGCTGCAGGTATCATTTGTAAAAAGAAACTAAACACCAGTAGTTGAAACACAACCACGTGCTCGACATGGGAACAGACAGTCTTCAGGAATGCTTGGAGTTTTGTTCTGGAGATGTGCATTGTAAGCCTTCTTATGTAAGAAACTGTTCAACAAGAGATTGGTACTTACCTCGCACTTTTCATGATCACCCGACGTGTCCAAACACTTTGCAACCACTGACCTATTACTTTAAAGTATTGTAATGGAGGTTAAGTGCACATTACAGTGATAATGGCCAGGTAATCAACATCATGACAAACTGATTGAAGGACATGAGGAATATTTCCAAAATAGTGACAAGGTATCTCTGAGACAGATGGTGTTTCAGTTTAAAATTTCATCCAAAACATCAGAATGTCCCTGACAGCTGAAGTGTTCCCTGACTGGCAATGTCGCACAGTGTCCATTCATCCATTGTCGTAATGTCTGCTTGGTCTCGCCAATGTACCATGCCTTGGTGCATCCTTGCCTACAGCATATGTAATAGACAACATTGACCGAGTCACATGAGTACCTGCCGCGTACATGCTGGGTGGTGTCCCCACATGTAATGGTAGTATCCATGTCGACATTCTGACATGACTTGCAGTGGTTGCCATGAAAGGGATGTATGGTGATGTGGTTGATGTTGTCTGAAGGCTGGGCAGTTTATGCGAACAATGGTCTGTTCAAGGTTTGGTGGTTGTTTAAAGGTGAGAAGTGGAGGCGAAGGGAAGGTCTTGGCGAGGTGCTTATTCTCAACGATAATGTGTTGCAGGCTGCAAATAACATGACATAGTTTCTCCACTCCCTGGAAGTACTGGACAATGAAGGGTCTCCTATCGGTCCCACCCCGTGTTTGTCTCCTGAGGTGGTCACTACGATTTCTCACTGTGGCATGTCCAAACTGATCAATGAGTTGAGCATCGTATCCTGTTCTTATGAGAATGTCCTTCAGCACCTTCAGGTGTCTGTCGCATTCCTCTTCATCTGAACAGATCCTGTGTATGCATAGTGTTTGTCCATAGGGGATGGCCATTTTAATATGTTTAGGGTGGAAGCTAGAGAAATGCAGCATCGTGAGGTTATCCGTGGGTTTGCGGTAGATTGAGGTACTCAGGTGCCCATCTTGATGGAGGTGTGTGTCCAAGAATGAAACAGACACTAAAGAGCAGTCTATGCTAAATCTGATGGTGGGATGAAACTTGTTGATTTCACTATGTAGTCGTTTCAGTCAAGGATGAAGCAGATGAGTTGTAATATGGTGCTCAGAGATTGGCAGTTGTTGGTATTGAGTACTGAGGCTGTTGCAGCAATGCCATCATTGTGGGGGATGCTGGTGTAGAGTGTCAAAACATCCATTGTGATGAGGCATGTTCTTGGTTCGACTAGTCCATGAGTGCTGAGTTTCTGTAAGAAATCTGTAATGTCGCGACAGATGCTGGGGGTACCCTGTACAACGGGTTTCAAAATGCATTTGACACAGCCAGAGAGGTTCTCACACAGAGTGCCATGTCTGATATGATGGGACATGCTGGTGTGTTGGCTTTGTGTATCTTCAGAAGGCAGTAGAAGTCCCCTACATGAGAAGTATGTGGAATGTGGAATGTGGGTGCATCAGGAACGCTATAGGACTGGACACACCCTCTCACAGATTTATATTCCGTCACACTGATGCACACACTCTACCCAGCATTCCTGCTTTAGGAATCAAGACTGGGATACAGACACACCCTACCCTCACACCTTTAATGCATTACCTGAGCGGAGAGGTCACTTTTTAAAAAAGATTCTAAAAGGTTATCTCGAAAATGTGTCTGGAAAGAAGTTCTGGGATTTACTTATTAATGAACCAAAACCTGAAACCCATTCTAAAAGATGAAAGACTTAACAGCAATTTAAGTTTTCTCAATATATCGTTTCAGATTCATGACACTGAGACTTTTGTGGTAAACTCTGTGTCTGATGATCCTGCTCTACAGCTACCTGATGAAGGAGCAGCAGTCTGAAAGCTAGTACTTCCAAACAAATCCATTGGATGATAACGTGGTCATAGAGTCATAGAGATGTACAGCACAGAAACAGACCCTTCAGTCCAACTCATCCATGCCAACCAGATATCCTGACTTAATCTAGTCCCATTTGCCAGCACTTGGCCCATATCCCTCTAAACTCTTCCTATTCTGATACCCATCCAGATGCCTTTTAAATGCTTAATTGTACTAGTCTCCACCACTTCCCCTGGTAGCTCATGTCATACTTGTACCCTCCTCTGCATGAAAAAGTTGGTTCTTAGGTCCTTTTTATATCTTTTCCCTCTCACCCTGAACCTCTGCCTTCTAGTTCTGAACTCCTCCATCTTGAATATTTATCCTATCCATGCTCCTCATGATAAACCTCTCTAAGCTTACCCCTCAGCCTCTGACACACCAGGGAAAACACCCCAGCCTATACAGCCTTTCCCTATAGCTCAAATCCTCCAACCCTGGCAACATTCTTGTAAATTCTTTCTGAACACCTTTCAAGTTTCACAATATCCTTCCGATAGGAAGGAGACCAGAATTGCACACAATATTCCAAAAGTGGCCTAACCAATGTCCTGTACAGCCGCAGCATGACCTCCCAACTCCTATACTCAATGCTCTGACCAATAAAGGAAAGCATACCAAACACCTTCTTCCCTATCTTGTCTACCTATGACTCTATTTTCAAGGAACTATGAACCTGCATTCCAAGGTTTTTTTGTTCAGCAACACTCCCCAAGACCTTACCATTTAGTGTATAAGTCCTGCTCTGATTTGCTTTTTCAAAATGTAGCACCTCGCATTTATCTAAATTAAACTCCATCTGTCACTCTTCAGTCCATTGGCCCATCTGATCAAGATTCCGTTGTAATCTGAAGTAACCTTCTTCGCTGTCCACTACATCTCCAATTTTGGTGTCATCTGCAAACTTACTGACTACACCTCATATGTTCACATCCAAATCAATTATATAAGTGACAAAAAGTAGTGTACCCAGCACCGATCCTTGTGGCACACCATTGGTCACAGGCCTCCAGTCTGAAAAGCAACCCTCCAGCACCACCCTCTGTCTTCTACCTTCTAGCCAGTTCTGTATCCAAATGGCTAGTTCTCCCTGTATTCCAAGAGATCTAACCTTGCGAACCAATCTCCCATGGGGAACTTTGTCCAATGCCTTACTGAAGTCTATATATGTCCACCATCATATGCCCTCATCAATCCTCTTTGTTACTTCTTCAAAAAACTCAATCAAGTTCGTGAGACATGATTTCCCACTCAAAGATTTTTAAATAATTTTCAATGATTGTTTTTAAAATATTCAGTGATAGAGAGTTCAACGTTAGCAACAAATCTGCATTATCAAGGATAGTGCTGTGTACGTTCGCTGAGGTGCATGTTGAGAAAAAAATTCCACATTCTACTAATGGTGTTCCTTTTGTTAAAATGCCTGGCATACCTTGTGCTGACCGGCAAACACTGGTCTGAGAACTTGGGAGCAGAAAGGAAACAACCAGCAAGGACAAATGAGAGTTCCAGTTAAGAGCAGCTACATGACAGTCTACATACCTGGTGTTGAATTTAATGATGACTTGGAGCATTAAAGGATACACAGAGGTTCCTGTGCCTCTCCTGTATTTTATCATACCAGTCATTTGGATCTCTCAGTGTGATTTTTTTTTAATGTATGACTGTTTGATTCTTCCTTCTATATTTGTATATGAATTCCCAATGGATGATAATCTGACTGTGCTGACCTTCATTTCCCTCTTTTCGCACTTATGGTTTCAAAAACTGGAATTTACTCTGGGTTTCAGAATTGAATTATCTGTGGCTCAGTTTAAATTGGGTAGCATTGGCTTGCAGGAAATCAGTGTGTAGTTACTTCTAGCATGCCAACAGAGATGATATTGCATTACAATCACTCAATGTATTTAATATTTAAATTTCACAAAGGTGATTGCATTAACTATAGTACATTTTCCAACATCTTTGTGAAAACCCCTGAATACATTTAAAATTTAAATTCTAGTATTTATTCAAACAAAAGGAATGATACATTTTCTTTTTCTTGAGTGCAGGCATCTATTAATCAACAGTTAGGTACAACCAATAAGTACAAAACAGTTACCTTAACTCACTGAAATAAAAACAGAGAAACTCAAATGGTCTGGCAGCATCTGTGGAGCGAAAAACAGAGCTAATGTTTTGAGTAAAGTACAAGGTTCTAAAGATAAATTATACAGATGGTGTTGTAGCACATATAGAGAGGTCCATGACATTAAAGTCTGTCATAGGAAATTCAGTTGCCAGTATGCTCCTGCACATATGATGTCACCTATAATCAAGAATTGAGCTGAGATTCTAAGATAATGCACACTGTCAAATTGGGAACCTGGAGTAAAACAAAGTGAAGACTATCTGTAAGAATAATAGGGTTCTAGTGGTAGGGGATTTTAACTTTCCAAAATAAACTAGTGCTGTCATATTCTTAAGGGCTTAGATAGAGGGTAATTTGTTCAGTGTGGACAAGAACATTTTCTTATTCAGTATGTGGATGTACCTACTACGGAAGGTGCAAAACTTGACCTTCTCTTGGGAAATAAAGCATACAAGTGACTGAGGTGTCAGTAGGGGTGCACTTTGAGTCCAGTGATAATAATTCTAGTAGTTTTTAAATATTTATGGAAAATAATAGATCTGATCTAAAAGTTAAAGGTCTAAATTTGAGGAAGACCATTTTTGATTATATTAGGCAAGACTTTCAAAAATTGATTGGAGGAGGCTATTCACAGGTAAAGGAATGGGTGGAAAGTGGGAGGCTTTTAAAAATACGATAACAAGAGTTCAGAGACAGTATGTTCCTGATGGTGTGAAAAGCATCTTCTGTACTTACACTGGCACCATTCCCCAACTTTTCCTCTGCTACATTGATGACCTTGTGCTCCCATGAGGAGGTTGAACAGTTCATCAACTTCACAAACACCTTCCAGCTTGACCTCAAGTTCACCTGGACCATCGCAGACACCTCCCTCCCCTTCCTGGACCTCTCCATCTCCATCTCTAGTGACCAACTCAACACGGACATCTAGTTCAAACCCACTGACTCTCAGAGCTACCCGGACTACACCTCCTCCCACCACCCCTCATCCCCCACCTGTAAAAATGCTATCCCTTACTCCCAATTCCTCCACCTCTGCCATATGTGCTCCCAGGAGGAGCAATTCCACACCAGGACATCCCAGATGGCCTCCTATTTCAAGGACTGTAATTTCCCCTTCCACGTGATTAACAATGCCCTCCAGCGCATCTCCGCCACTTCCTGTACCTCTGCCTTTGAACCCCACCCCTTCAACCGCAACAAGGATAGAAACCCTGGTCCTCACATTCCACCCTACTAATTTCCTGATACAGCACATTATCCTGAGCCATTTCTGCCACCAAAAATCACTCCCCACCACCAGAGATATATTTCCCTCCCGTATGAATCAACCGATTAACTCATGTCTGTCATTTTCTCATTCGCTGCAATCACAGTCACTAGTGCAACATCCTCGAGAACTAACAGAAAAAATATATGCGGCCTTCCCATTATCTGAATAGTTATTAATATGCCACAGGAAGCCAGAGGCCTTTTAAATTCTGGCTTAACTCTCATCAAATTAATGCTTGATATAGGAACAGAAATATTGCTGGCTGAGAAAGAACCAAGATTCATTTTCCTTAGTTGGGAAGCCTAGAACTGGAGCACAATTTAAAAGTTAGGAGGAGTGACACTAAAGTCCAAGATGGGAAGAAACTAATTTTCTCAGAGGGATGCAAACCTTTAGAATTCTCTACTACAGAGGCTCTGTCTCCACATTTTTCTGTCCCTGTCTTCATGTTTCCTGAGATAAGGTGACCAAACCTGCACACAATACTCCAGGTGCGGTCTTGCCAAGCTCTTACTTAATTGAAGTTAGACTTCATTACCCATGCACTCAAATCCTCTTGCAATAAAGGCTAACATTCCAACAGCCTTCCTAATAGTTTTCTGCACCTGAATGTCAGCGTTCCTTGACTCATTGACAAGATATCTAGGTACATTTGTATATTTACACTTTTTAACTCCTTACAATTTAAGAAATCAGTTCTTCCTCCCAAATGGATAACCTAACATTTTCCCACATTATACTCCATCTGCCATGTTATTGCCCATTCACTAAGTCTGTTCAAATCTTCCTGAAGCCACATTTCATCTTTCTCACAACATACATTCCCATTAAGCTTTGTAGTATTCGCAAATTTGGAAATGTTATATTTGGTGCCCGCCTTCAAAACATTGAAATATATTGTGAACAACTGGGTCCCAAGTACTGATTGTTGTAGTACCTCACCAGTCACTGGCTGCCAAAGTGAGAATAACTCATTTATTCCTACTCAATGTTTTCTGTCTGTTAGCCACTCATTAATCCAGTGCATTACTTCCTATCCTGCGTGCTTTGACTTTAATCATAGTGACAGAATGTTAGCAAGAAGTGTCCTGGTGATAAAATTGTGGATGGTGAATGCAAAAGAAAGGCTATAACACTGGAAGAGAAGCTAAATGTTATCAAGCGTTTTTTAGCAAAAGGAGAGAACATGAGATATGGCTCACTTAACAGGAATGAGACAAAGAGCATGTGCTGGCATTTCCTCTCATAGTTAAAAAAAAACTGACAAAGGAGGCTACATCTTAGATCAAATCTTCAATTTGGATAAGACAGGTTTATACTGGAAGTGAATGCTAGCAAGAGCCTACATTTCTAAGAATAAAGCACATTATTCATGCTTTAAGGTGGCTTAGCATTGTATGACTGTGCTGCTGGGTGCCAGTCACAATGGAGACTTAAAGCTTAAGTCTGTGGTGGTGTATCAATCTGCCAATCCGTGAGCCTTGAAGAGTTACCTTTAGTCCGCTCTCAGTGCCTACTTCAGTTCAAGCAAAAAACGTTGGATGGCAGGGCAATTTTTTTCTGACCTAGTTGTTAATGTTTTAGACAGTATTGCAGGCAAAAAAATTTGGATTTCAAAGCTCTCCTCATCCTGAATAGTACACCAAGCTATCCTGCCTCCATTGGTGAGCTTTCAATGTAATGTGTTAAATTTGCTTTTGTTTCTTTAATAAGTATAATTTAAATTTTCATTCTGACTGTGCTATACTTTGTGTAGCCTTTTGGGTGATTTTTGAGTGATTCTGTTTTGCTGGTCTGCCCTTAACTCCACTTTTCCCATCGGCCCCATTATTTCTATTAAGCAACGTTTCACTGGAACATAACTGTGGTGTTATAGGTGAGCTACCTATATACCACATCCATTGGCTCTCTTTTATCAATTTTGATAATAACAATAATGGAATCCTGCTACATTCTAATTCTGTAAATGCACAATCCATCAAACGGCCTAAGTGTTGGCTTCAGACATGCCTACTTTTAATGAGCTTCTTGATACCAAGGTTGAGAGGAGGGAGGGAGCTATGACCTATTTTAACATGGCTTTAACAATGCAAACTAGTTGGCCTGCCTCAGTGGAATAGCCATCCAACCACTTCCCACCCACCCAGGGATAACTCCCAGAGGCAGGAGTGCTTCAGAAATGCTGACCAATTGTTAGAAATCATTTTGCATTGCCAAGCATGATGTGGGAAAACGTGTTGCAATCTTTCTGTTTTTAAATTACTCAATCAGCAGTTATACTGTTTGAGATAAGTGAGTCATTAACTGTCATTTTCTATCTTCCTAGGAAATCAAGTGACATTGATTTGTATTGGGTTTGCTTGGTTCACTTTCAAAAGATAAAAGCTATGAAGTGTATAAGCCATGAATACCCAGCTTAGGTAACATGAGAGTATTATTGCTATAGCCAAGGTTACGTTATGGTGCAAGTATATACAGGACTGAATGAGTCAATTTCTATAAGGGTACAGGAGCATTTACAGGAGCAACTGAGGCCACTGAACCCAAGAAGGTATCTATGTCAAACCTGAATTTCTAACAGATTTGGAACCTGTCCAATGTCCTAGATGAGCCTATATATGTTCACATATGTCATCAGAGATCTATGATCTTTAGTGGTAACTATAGTTAACTAGATTTCTCAGTATCCAGACAAACTAAACCCAATCGCAGTAGGCACTACCTGTCCCACCCCTTCCCAAGAATTTGTCCCAAGAACTCTTATCTTGTCAGAAGCAAACTGAGTCAGCTGAAGGTAAAATTCTAAAGTCTGTTCACCTGGTTCTACGTGGATGATCTACTTTTAAAAAAGGAAGATTTTGCACAAACCGGTTATTAAACATTTTTAGTGTTAGTATGTGTTGTAAATAAACCTTTGTAGTTACAATATGCATGAATGAGTTTTAAAATATTCTACCTCATTAAATCAAAGCAAAGAACAAAGGTCAAAGTAAATACACACAGTTAAACTCGTGTTAATTTGCAATTATGTTCTTTTTCCTTTTTAATTATTAGTTTATGATATTGTATAGCTGTACTTCTGATATAAACAAAAACAATGTATGAAGAGTAAACATGAATTAATAGCAGCTCTTATCTTTCCAGTAACATGACCTTGAATTAATATCAGTCTGCATCATGTTGTTTGTCAGATATTTTTAATCATTGGTGAGTAACAGGAAATCTAAGAGCTATCTGCTGTGCAACTGATACCACCATTATATTTGTTTCTTTTTTTTTGAAGTTCAATTCTGTGATGAATTATCTAGTCTCAGCTAGCTGCCTTATGGCTGTTAACATTTGTCCCAGCACTATTGAAGGGAAATAAGATCTGACTTCCTACTCCCACAGTAGTTCCTACCTGGGCAGTATAGAGGTTATGTAAGGGGGTATTGGGTTCAGCTATGAGACACTCACCTTCAAATAGATGCAACACTCACTATGCAGAATATAAATAATACAAGTCATTTAGCCAGGATAATCAACCATCACTCCAACACATGACAGCATCCTGAGGAGTGGAGAGTCATGAAATATATACATCATGTCTGTGCAAATCAGGAACAGAATTAAATGCATGGAGATTAATCTAGCCATTATTTAGTTAATTCTTGGTCTGCAGTCCTGTCTTCAATATTGTTTTATTGTATAAACCATACTTCCCTGATGGAACTTCCAGTATAGGCAACATTTTACACCATTGTATGGAACGGAAAGTCCAGATTTTGTTTTGGGCTCATACTGGGTGCAACTGATTTCAGACCAGATTGCAGTTCAGGTATTCAAATTGACTTTATTTGGAATGTGGATTGATTCACAGTATAAATGAAAAGAATGTGGGGATTATTTTAGTAGAACATCTCAAGTGCTAAAGGGTTAAAGATGTGACCAAAAATATATTCTTAAACTGTAACATAGGTTTAGCCTGTATTTAGTATAAGTTCAACGAGGTAAAAACAATGACTGCAGATGCTGGAAACCAGATTCTGGATTAGTGGTGCTGGAAGAGCACAGCAGCTCAGGCAGCATCCAAGGAGCTTCAAAATCGACATTTCGGGCAAAAGCCTGAAACGTCGATTTCGAAGCTCCTTGGATGCTGCCTGAACTGCTGTGCTCTTCCAGCACCACTAATCCAGAATTTAGTGTAAGATGCCATCTTAGTAAAGGAGATGTGGGATGATTGACAGGCAGGTTGCCTCCTAGCATCCATTAAAGCAGTGGTACACCATTGTATTAGGTAATGTTTAACAACTTCACCACACAGTGACCAGCTGAACAGCGGTAAATAAGTCATGACAAAGATTTTCAATTGCTAAAGGTATATTCTCCCTTTCCTATTCAGTTACCGCTGGAGATTTGCAGAGAACCTTTGAAATACATATGGAAATGTTATGGGATACTTGGGTAAGACTTCAGCCAAAGTCTATCAATATGTTCTATATATATTATGGAAATTCTCTTCAGATTTCATCTAAACATATGAGTGCTGTACTACTCCATGTTATTGGACACCTGACACAAATCACCAGGAGAAAGGGTCACAGCCCCTCTCTACTGGGTCCCCCATCATCTGCAGGTGTTGTAGGAGGAGATGGGGCTGAACAAGAAAAGAAATCAGCCGCTGTAGAAAAGGGAACCGTGTAGGCAAGTAAGCTGCTTCCCATGCCTGCAGATACAGGACATTGTTCCTTCTCCGGACCCACTCCATTTGTCTTGGAGTGCTGATTTCAAGATTTTGTGCAACCTTTCCTTCGGTCCCTGAAACTGTTGTGTCTTATTTGCTCATAATTTATTTAGTACTGTTTTATGTGGTTTTACCAAGAGAATCCTGTGTGTCTCCATTTCACCTGAAGTCTTAACTTTTTAATGATTCCACGTGGAATATAAAACTGACTTTGTTATACATTCAAATGTATTGCTTTTGTAACTGATGGTACTTTTATTTGTTGTGCCATAAATTTATAGAATGACAGAGACTTACATAAGCTTTAATAATCTGTTACTGCCATAATTAATAACACCATGCTGTGTTGGAATTGTAATGAGCACAGGTTAATTTAAATTAAATTACTAGTTAATTTAAATTAACTAGTTACATGTTCCTATAAAGACAATGAGCATACAAAATCATTTTACTTATCACTGTTTTTTTTTAGCTGCAATAAATCATTCTATCCTTGGTTTACATAGTATTCTTCAGAAAAAAATCACCCTGTCTGGAGTGCTCACAAACATAAAGACTGGAAAGATGATTATTATTAGGAAAACAATAAAAGCATTACCCCAGATGCCTTTCCATAATTTCTGTTTACAAATTAATTCTGTCACACAGGATTACCAGATGATCAAACTGTTCAAATTGTGCCATGCCATGTAGAGATCGATGCAACCCTTTGGCTAATTCATAGAAATATTACATTTATATTGCATATAAACATCATAGTTTCATTATATTAACTAGTCCAGAAAGCAGCAAAGGTGATATCAATGAAAAGAGAGTCATGAAGACATACAAATTGCTCTGCATTATTGTTTTTGGTCTGAATAAGAACCTTCCTTTCAATAACATACATACTTCCTTCAATTTAATAACTGCATCAGAAATAAGAAAAACATAGTAAATAGTTCAGATAATTAAAAGTAATGGTAATTTTAAAATGTGTAATCAATGTTTAATATCTTTTTTTTGTTTTATCATTCAACATGGGATATCAGCATAACTGGGTAGGCCTGTATGTTTTGTTCATCCCTAACTGAACAGCGGGCAGTTAAGAGTCAACCAAATTGCTGTGTGTCTGGAGTCAAATTACCAGACTAGGTAAGGATGGCAGATTTCCCTTCCCTAAAGGACATTAGTGAATCAGATGGATTTTTATAACAATTGTTGATGGTTAGGTGGTTGCCATAAGGACAACTTTTCATTCCAGATGTTTTATTGAATTCATATTTCACCATCTGCCACAGAGGAATTCGAACCCATGAACAATTGAACCTGATGTTCTTGATATTATTAATCCAGTGACATTACCACCATGTCACTTACTGCCTGGCCTACCCCTGAATTCCCATGGGGAGTTATCAATTTACTACATTTGTCTTGGAATTTCCAGGAGTCTGAAATTTACAGCCTAGAAGAAAGCCACTTGGTCCATGCTGAGTAACACTAGTAAAGTACTAACGATTAGTCCCCAGGCTCTCGTGGAAAAATCACAGAATTTGAAAACCATTTCTTTTCATTTTCTTTAAACATTTTCACCCTACTGGTTTTGAAAGCATTAGTACTTTTGGAAAAAGGTTGTTTGACTGGGTTGGATAGTTGCAAACAGATTGCCATGGGAAGCAACCTTGGAATACATCCAGAGTTAGCAACACTATTCCCATGACACTGCTTACAAATAGTCTGGGACCTGGAGTGTGGATTGTGACCTTTATCATGTCTTGCTGCAGACTAAAAGTGACAGCTGTATTCCCATCATTGTAATAGAATAACTTTACAACATATATCACATCACTGACTTGATGTGAAAGCATACTACTGACAGTCAGGCCAAACATTAAGATGATAGGAACTTTGTTTTCTTCTCCCTAAAATCACTTGATCTCAACTATTTACATTACAAATTTTTATACTGCTACTATAAGTCCCATGGAGAATTTCTAGATTTTTTTAAAAAGCTTTTATTGGTAAAACAGTAAACTAAGGGGCAATTTTCCATAGCTGAGTCTCCAATGAGTGGCATTTGAACAGGCAGTAATTTGCCATAGTGTGAAACTCATTACTTTCTGCAATATCACCAAACCACTTAGTAAACACTTTTCAGCATATTCACTTTTCAACATATCCATTCTTCTTATAAATATAAATCTCATCCCATGTAAGCACAAGATTTTTATTTAAACCATCTAATTCTTAAAAACACAGAAATACATTAATCCTTTTTTTTCAGCTGTTATTTATGTATCTGGTGTTTAACAAATTCCTGGGTGTTGTCATTTAGCAATGGAAAGCTATAATTCCCAAGACACATTTCTCTCTTTCACAGAATTTCTCTACATGAATCCCCAGTGCTGATCGAGCTGTGTATTGGACCTAGTGCACACTATTGTGCACTAACATGGACTCCCTGACTATTTGTTTCAATACAAAGGTTCCAGTCATGATTCACTTGGAGAAAATGCTTTTTGATTGATGTTTGGTTTCAAGGTTTTTCTCAGGACAGTCCATATTGGATGTATGTCAGACAGAATTTGGTTAAAATGCTCTTTGGAAGTTATAAAAATATGATTGGATTCTTCAGCTGGGCAATTCAAAGTACATCTCTCACTCACACTTTGATCTTTGTTTCATTGAGTGAGAATAAAGATGTGAGTGTAAAGGAGAGTTTTGAAAAAGGATAGCTGAAAAGGTAGTCAAATTTTCTTTGGCTAAGGGATGTATTGTGAAAGCCTTCACTTCAGAAAGGAATTTAAAATACTAGAGGACATTTAGAAGACATTCTGTCAGATGACCTGTTTAAATTGTGGTGGCATGGAATGAAGTGGGTTAATGATTCAAACTAAGGTTTACATTACTGTTTATTCAGTCTGACTATATTGAGATTAAAAAAAATGTGCAAAACACACCAAAGCTCCAGTCCAGGTAATGGGTGTTTTCCTGTTACACCCTTGGGTTGGAAAATTGTACAAATAGATGAAGGCTTTGCTTCTTGTTTATTTGTTCCCTTGAGAATTTATACTGTTTCTTTTTATGTGTTCACATTTTGTAAATTTGACTTAAATAAGTGGTTATTTGAATAAATCTTGTTGTTTAGTCCCACAAATCTGTTTGATAAAACAGGAGCACTCTATTATTCAGCATGCAAAAACCTGCAATATATTAATAACCTATTTCCTGGAACATGTTAAACGTCTAATCAATGTAATCAATGTAATATAGTTTATGCAATAGAGATATATAAACACTGACAGATGTGAACATGTTTGGGGCAACAAATTTCCTAAGCGCCTTAAATTCCAGGCTCTAACGTAGAAGCAATTAATCCATAGCCATTGTGCAATCTTGAGGTATTTTCAATAAAGCAGTTGGGCAAAAATATAGGGAAAATTAGAATAAAGTTTACTTTTGCTTTATTTTCTCCTGTTTCCCTTGTATTTTCTCCTGGTTCTCTCCAACTGAGTTTGTTGATACTGTCCAAATCTTGAAGACACTCTTACGATTTATTTTCCCTTAGTTGTGTCTTTATTTCCTCCTGATTTCATAAGACTCTCCCAGACTGTTCTATCATATACTTTTGTCTAACCATGACTTATCTCTGCTTTCTACTATTTGTTTTTGTTTTCAGTTACTAAAAATAGCTATATGGTATATCTGAAACTAGCTGTTTTCACGGTCTCAACAGTAATTCAGTTCTTTCCTTTCCTTATATTGATGGCTTAATTTCTCTAAACCAGCTTCCAGAAATTGGACAATGGACTAAACAATTCTGATTATACATCACCAATTTCAAAGTAGGAGTGGTATCGAGTTTTGAAAAAGTGGTAATCCATACTGTTCCATCAAAATACAGCACTTAAATGGCACTGAAAGGAAGGTAATTAAAATTATGGGCTATGTTTTCCTTCACAATTATTAACTCCAAGATTTCATTTGAGTTAACTAATTTAAAAATCTTCAAAAGTAATCTTCACCACAAATAAAAATGATTCATTAAATACACATTTTTTCTTGACATACAGGTTACTAATTTGTATGAATTATTCAGAATAACGAAATTGTGGATTTATTCAGATTAAAGCAAAATAACATCTATAACCTAATCCATTGATTATTTGATGGGACGTTTATTCAACAGGCCATTTACACCATGTGTGTAATTCCAGTACCTAATTTACAACTAATTGGTATGAAAACTTTTATACAATTTATGGTATTTACATCAAGAGAATTGCAGTTTGCTGGTTTAGTAAATTCTGTTAATCTACATTACGTTGCAGATCTATCCACCTTGAGCAGGATGGTTCATTTATCCCAGCACTAATTCTACACTTCAAGAGCAACCACTGGAAATTTATGGTTATATAACATCTACAAAGCTTCAAGAAATTGTAGAATATTTCAATACAGGCATATGTGGTTCATTAAAACAACATGCATTTTTTAAAAATTCTGAAGCTTACCCCAAGTGATCAGCTCCTCTTGATGTAAATATTCACTGCAGCTGTAGGCCTGATCTAAATACAAATGGCTGAATAGTGCTGCCCTTCCACATACAATACACTATACACACACAATTTCTGCACGATTTCCTAATTAGCACAAGCAACATTAGAAAATCTTTTACTATGGTATCATACACAAACCACTTATTTCCTTTCAAACCGAATAAACCTCTGCAAATTAAGAGGCAAAATATATTTGAAGAATACGAACAAAAATTGTGGTTTAACTGCATTATTTTATTCAACATATCAATTCCTGAATAACAGGAACAACAAAATACTCCGTTACGAAGTATACACGTATTGATTGTGGCTAAAATTAAATGACTATTAAATAACAGCGAACTTAACCCTACTTGTCCATTATACCAGGTCCCAAAGCCCGTGGGGTACGACACGTACTGTAAACAGTTCGCGGAATTCCTGGTGTACAGTGTCTACAGTTGGAATGAGGGGTTGTCTCGTCTCAGCTGCCATGTGTTATTCAGTTCAACGCTGATAAAACGGTTTGGGGAATTCAAACATTTGTGGAAACGGTCAATCAAAACACGGAGTCCAAAGAGAAACCAAAAAAAAAACAAATCCAGGTCGGCATGATAACGACCTTGTGGTGCCTTGACTTCAAAGAAACAAGCACCAGACACCAGTGCGATTCTCTGCTGTAAACATATGTTGTGTAACCTCAGGAATACCCGTTCCAAAAAAAAGTCAATATCCACCTTTTGTGTTTTGGATCGTTTGTTTAAAAAAAACTCTGTAGTCAGAGGACTGGTGCAAAAGTGGATCCCAAGGGTTTTATTAACCTCCCTAAGAATATCATACAGTGCTTTAAGACAAAACATTTTATATATAAAAAATAAGCTTTCAAATTTCACACCGTAGTCCTGCATCAATTCGAGTTGTGATCGTTTCGAAGTGTTCTATTTTATAGTCAGCCACGGTTGCTAATAAAGAAATGATCGGGGTTTTAAATTGTAGATTTATTTCTCTCTTCACCCTTTCTGTCTCCTCCGGTTGTATCCTGCACCACCCCCACCCCCACAAGCCCGGGGTGGGGGGTGGGTGATTGTTGCCAATGTCTTCTCCGCTACAGAGTGAGCTTTTCGGAGTAGATGTGTGCATAGTGGTGCCGGCTGTGGAGGCGCCTCACCGCCTCTTTGATCAGATTGCCGGAGGACAAGAGCTGCTCGAGTTTCTGGTGAGCGGGCTGCCGCGGACCGCACTCCGGGGACGGGCGCATGGTGTGCTGGCTGCTCTTGGCTGGGTTGGCCGCCGCCTCCCGGAGCCGGTGCGGCACGCTGTACGGCTTGTTGCGACTGGGCACCTTCCAGCGCTCGATACAACACAGGCCGCACTTGGCGGAGACGCGGGGCTCCTGCTGGTGTTGGGGGTACAGCCGCTGCTGGTACTGGAGTTGCTGACTCTGCTGCTGCTGGTGCTGCTGTTGTTGCTGCTGCTGCTGCTGTTTCGTACCGTGGGGCATCCGCTGGAACTGCAACGTCTCCCCGATTTTAGCCACTAAAGCGTCGATCTCCTTCGAGTCGGCCGTGACGGCCTGTTCGAGCAGGAGGAAGCTCTCCCTGCGCCTCGGCATCTTGATCTTGCCCGTTGTCTCTGTGCTGCCGGTGGTGGATAATGCTCTTTCTTTCTGTCTCGTTTCTCTTTCGGTCGAACTCATTAGCTTGTACCTGCTAACATGGTGGTGTGTTATTTTTTTTTCTTTTGTTGACGGGAGGGGTGTGTGGGAAACAAAAGTGCCAATTTGAAGAATGAATGGATTGTAACGGCGGTCCCCGGGGCTGTGTTTAAAGAAGAGGGGGGCAGGGAGGTGTTAATGTTGAGGCAGCAGCGTTGCAGAGTTCGGTCCGAGTCCCGATCCCAGAGCCGCGGGCTTTCAGGTGTAAACAAAGGATGACGTCAACTCGGAAACAACCATCCTTCGAGCCAAGGAGAGGGGTGAACAACAAGACATCGCTCTCCCCTCCGGACAGTTCATTCGGTACAATTGGTTGAAAGTGGAGTGTTTTGCTTCATATCACCAATTTCCAGGCGTCCCAGGACGTGAATGAGCTGCTGAGATTTATCGTAGCCGAGAGATTACATTTCTGTGTTTCCTCATCACCCCCCTCCCCGCCTCCATGAGAATGGGTTCGCCCATGTGGAAGGGAATGAATGGCAGCCTACGTCAGTGGTTTTTGAAACAATTTGTGGCCCATGTGGAGCTGGATCGCAGGGAGGTGTTTGCGGCTGAGCTCATCACTCACACACTGACACAGCTCTCGCTTCATTGGGGATCAGCAGCGAATGGGCTGCGATTGTGTTTATTTAAAGACTTGGACCGTTGCGGTCCACGTACATGTGCACAACACCATTGCATGTCTACACATGATTTATCCTTACATTTAAGAAATGCATAAACATGTGTAACGGTGGAATTAAAAAAAATTGTAAGCGTTTGCTTTGTACCCGCACTCTCTCTGATACAAAACATAAACACTAGATTATTTATTTGTGCAGCTACTCAGTTATCTACAGTATTTACGGTTATTTGCCGGAACTGTGTCTTAGTCAGAACAGACAGCAATCGGCCAAAGGTTCTTTTTGTTGTTCCTTCCCGTAAATGGCCTATGTGGTTCGATAAATAACTCAACTCGAAACTAGAGATTGGTAATTATCAATAAAATAACCGAACTAAATAAACAAGTCAGAGGTTCTTAATCATAAAGAATTTCTGCGTATGACTCAGTTTTTTCTAATGAATAATAAAGAATCACACCAAAGCCCATGTATTTATCAACAATATTTTATTAATGTTAACAAAATACAAAATCTGATTTTTGTTTCAGATTTAAGCTAATTGCTTTATCGTTTTATTTCTCCATTATAAACTGCAACAGACTCAAACAAGGGACTGAGGTCATCTGAATTTGAAATGAAAATGGAATATTCTAAAAGTACTCAGCAGATCTGGCAACATCTGGAGACAAACAATTACTGATCTGCGTAAATTAACCTTACATGAGAACGTGTTGGGGTGTAGGATCAGTCAAAATTTTAACAAAATAAAACTAGGAAATGCCAAGAAAATATTACTTTTAAAGTAGTCATACATACAACAATTATTTGCCCTATGTTGGAAATGAATGTTGTGGTAAAAGGTACCAACAAAAGATACATATCCTCCATGCTTCATTGCTCACATTATTCCCAGTAGACATGATGCTCCCACAAAACTCACTTTGTAAGCTCCGTATTTAGATTTCTACTCATCCATAACTACCAGCTGTATTCCGACTTATACTCAAATTCCATTTATTCGTTGTTCTGTGATTGCTGAGCCAACGTATCTATGGCTGAACAAAACTTCAGTTCTTAAGTTTTGACAAATCCCCCTCATTGCTCCCCATCTCTGTGACTGCCTCCAATCCTACACCTCTATGATCTCTGTACTCTTACAATTTGTCCTCTCTTTGCACTTGTTTGTGACATTTTCATGGCCATGACCAACAATTAATCCAATTATTTATTTCTCCTCCATAAGATATGGCACTAAAGCTAATTCTTTGACAAAGCCTTTCATTATTTGTTCTATCGTCTCCTATGGGTGCTTAGTGTTAAATTTTAGGATTTATGTATATAAACCCAAGGTTTTTCTTTTTTAATTTCCTTGTCCAAAAAAATCTATCGTACAGCACAGAGACAGTTCCGACTGAAAACCCTATTCAATTAGAATGACCCTATTCTTTACAGTTTGTTTTTACTTTTAATCATTCATCCAATTCATTTTTGAATGTTACTATTACAGTTGTATTTTCCTTTCAGGCAGTACATTGCAGATCTTAACAGTTGCTGATTTTGAAAAAGAATCTTCTCTCCTTTTTGTCTCTTTACCAATTGTTTTAATTCATTGTGCCTTGCTTACAAGCCCTTCTGCAAGTGGAAACAGCTTTTCCCGGTCTAATCTAAAACCTCTCATACCTTTATTCAATTTCCCCAGAAGCTACTGTCAAGAGATCATTCTTGTTTCCTTTCTGATGTATGCAAAGAAGTTTGGACAGAATATGAAGAAAGATAAAGTTTTAATAAATTTATTGTAAGGGGAATTGAAAGCAGAAATTGAAAAGGAGGGACAAACTCAAGAAAATTAAATTACCAGAGGAGTGATATTGAGTAAACTGTTGGAACTGTGAGGTGACATGTCCTCAGGTCCTGGTGGATTTAATCCTTGAGACTTCAAAGAAGTAGCAAGTAAAATAATGATGGGCTGGTTATAATTTTCCAAAACACATCAGATTCAGGAAGGATTTCTTTATATTGGAAAATAGCTAATGTAACTTCTTCATTAAAAATATGGCTGTAGGCAGAAAGCAGGAAACTACAGGCCTGTTAGTTTAACATCTGTCACAGGGACAATGATAGAAGCTAATTATAAGTGTTATAACAAGGCACTCAGTAAGTTCGAGGTAAAGCCAACTTGATTTTGTCAAAGGGAAGTCATGTTTAAGTAATTTTTTGGACTTCTTTGAAGAAGTAACTTATGCATTATATTTAGATTGCCAAAAGTCTTTTGAAAAGGTAACACATCAAAGGTTATTGTGGAAAATTAAAGCATGTGGTATAGAGGGTAACATTTTGGCATGGATTGAAAATTAGTTTGCTCACAGGAACCAGAGAATAGGAATAAGTTGGGCTTTTATCAGACTGGTAGGATTTCACAAGTAGTGTACCACAGGGGTCAGTGCTGAGATCTCAACCTTTTACAACTTATATGAATAATTTGGATGCTGATGTCATAAAGGTAGGTGGGAAAGTGAGTTGTGAAGATGACATAAGAAGCCTACAAGGTGATATAGGTAGGTTAAACGAGTAAGCTAAGATCTGGCAAATGGAGTACAATGTTGACAAATGTGAAATTGTCGATTTTGACAGAAAAAATAATAAAGAAGCATATTATCTAAATGGTGAAAGGTTGCAGAACTCAAAGATGAAGAGAGATATGGGTGTTGTAGTGAATGAATCACAGAAGGTTAGTATGCAAGTATAGGAAGTAAATCAGGAAAGATAATAGAACATTTACATTTATTGTAAGGGGAATTGAATGCAAGAGTATGCTTTCTTTTATACAGTCATTGATGAGGTAACATTGAAGACTTGACATCATCCCTAAAGTACAATACCCATTGTGTACATCATTGCAGTTGAGTTCTAACTAGTGATTAACACAATTTTAATGTAACACGCTTGTTTTTGTGTCCACTTCCCCTTCTGGGAGCCAAGAATTTCATATGTGTTTTTTTAAAAATATAGGTTCATCACTTTGTCCTTACATCTGATGTGTGAATGTGCATCCTCAGGTTCTCCTTACATTCCCTTAACATTTTATTATTTAATTTAGATTTTCTCTTATTCTGTTCTTTCAAAATCCACTGCTTCACATTTCACTTTGTTAAGTTTTTTTTGCCAGATGTCTGTTCTTTTAGAATCACTGTCACTGTTTCCTAATATGTTGAGTTGGGTATTTAACTCTTTATTTAATTCTGTCTCAACATTTAAGAAAAAAGGCCAATAAGTGAGAGTCAGGCCAACAACTAAGAAATAAAACAGGAAAATATTGAAGATGATGAAAATATGAAATAAACAAGAGAAATGCTGGAAATCAGCAGATCTGGTAGCATCTGTGGAGAGAAAAACAGTTAATGTTTCAGTTAAAGGATCTTTCTTCAGAACAGGCAATAATATTTTTCCAGCCAGATTTGTATAAATTCAGAATGGTTAGAGATTGTGAATTGGAAAATGACTGGATATACATTTAGAAAGTCTGTAAAGACAAGCAAAATAATATGAAATTTTAACAAGACAAGATGTAGAGTTTTGGAAATACCTATGTATAATGCTACAGCATAACTTGAGCCACACTGGTGAATTTTATTTACAGCAAGTAAACATTAATGCTATATAAATAAACACTGTATTACACAACCAGAAAATTCGAAATTG
The DNA here is from genome assembly GCF_004010195.1 of Chiloscyllium plagiosum. Classification (NCBI taxonomy): domain Eukaryota; kingdom Metazoa; phylum Chordata; class Chondrichthyes; order Orectolobiformes; family Hemiscylliidae; genus Chiloscyllium; species Chiloscyllium plagiosum. Next base: position 40,718,259 of record NC_057713.1, on the reverse strand, counting down.
TAAAGCAGTTTAGCAACCTCAGGCTACTTATTTACTTCATATAGCATTGACAACAACATGCATTTATGTAGAAGCTAAAACATAGAAAAATGTTCAAGGCATCCTGTAAATTGATAATATTAACATAATTTTGCATAGTCCTAAGGAAAAAGAATTGGTCACAGAATTGTATTAAAAGAAGAAATCCAGAAATTTTTGTACATGATTAAAAGGATTGGGAAATTCTTGTTCTTGTAAAGTAGAAGAGTTGTATAAAACAAAGAATAAAAAGTTCTTTATCAGGATGATGTGAAAACTCTTCAACATATTGCTTCCTTCACTGCAGAGAAAACCACAAATTGTGTGGTTACATGTTAGAAAATTGTCATTGGGAAATGTATGACTCTGTGGGTGTTAACTTGTGTTAGACTGGACTGGGTCAAGCTTAGTCTGTTGTTGATCCTGCATCTGACAATTTTTTAAAACAAAAATAAATTGTTTAGGAAATTGCTGAGTTAACACTTTTCAGCCTTGGAATTACATTGCCATTCTTTGACTGTTGATCAGTCAAAACTTTGAAGATCTCTTCCAAAGAGACTCTTGAATATACCTACTTGCATCAATGCAAGAAGATGGCTCACCGACACATTCTGAAAGGCATTTAACTATGGACAATAAATGCTGGCCTAGCCAGTGACACTAATATCTATCAGTGAACAAATAATATCTGACCTTTCAAAACAACATTGTGAAACTGAGCTATATTTTAAAAAATAAACTGTGGATTATTTGGACTTAAAATCAAAACAACAGCATTAGGAGAAAGAGAAAAGTTAAAAGTCCAGTGGAATAATTTTAAAAAGTACTGTGAGAAAGAAATAGGATAAATGTTTTCAGCATTTTCCATATTCTTTTAAAAACGAAGTGACTACTCAAATATGTTTTCGGTAATTGAAAGCATATCTGAATATGCGAATGTTTTGCTGCTGGACACATGATCTTGGATATTAATAAATTTAGAAGAAACTGTTGTTGTTTTAGGTTTTGACTTAAAATAATTTGGATTAATTGACAAATGTTTTATTATTGAAATATGAAATGGATTTCTGTGAATGGCTATTACAGTTAATGCAAATTGTGTGAATAATCCGCAGTCATGCAGAGATCACTAAAATATTCAGCATTTGAGAGTTCAGAACTCATTGCAAAAAGTAACATTTTAAGATTTATTTTTATTTCAATTTAAAATTGTGGCAGCAGAATGTGAGTCAGGATAGCAATTTTAGAAAAAAAAAGAGAAAAAATTGAAAATTTAATCATTTAATATTAAATATGAATGGTACACATTTATTTTGACTGCACAGTTTCAACAAAGAAGAGTTTACTGACAAAAAAGTTATAAAATCAGCTTTAGAGAACCAAGCCAGGAAGCTGCTGTTGTGAAATTTATTCCATACCATTCTGGCTCATGAGCAAGAATTAAACCATCCTTACTCTGGTTACCAAATTTCCAATTAAATTCCTGAAGTTAATTAGACTGACGACTTCTACTTCCTCAATGTGCACTGTACCTTTGCATCAGCTCATAGTGTTGCTACGACACTAATCTATGTTTTTGTTACTCTTAGACTTAATGTGCTGAATTTCACCAAGAATTGGTTAAGTATCAATTTCAGGGAGTTTCATGGAGAGTTTCTCTCTGTGAGCTTTAGGGAGTTACTTCACACAATTCTCTGCTGCTTGCTATCATAATGTAAGCACCACGTCTCTATTGTGTGTGTCTCTCTCTAGTCTCATCAGCAGTAGCACTCATCACTGCCTGGATCTTCAGGGATTCCCACTGCCAATGCCATATTTAATACCCAAGAGCAAGTCAAATGCTGCTAACATTGAATGACCCTTCATTGTACCTGCAATAGGAGAGAAACAAACAAACAAACAAACAAACAACAGCTTTTGAGGTGGCCTGGATGATATTTCGTTGCAAATAGCACCTCGTATTTGTAAGTGTATTTCTACTTTACATTGCCATCTGTCCTTGTGACAGCAAGTATAAGAATCAAGCAACACAGGCTTTCTGTTCTTTGCACCCTATCATATTAGAATCGTGTCTGAAGGCTTGCCTTTCCTTCTGTCACACCCACTGCAGCATATCATGTTGTCATTGTTTAATATAGGAACATCACATGTTGGAAAGCCTCCAGACAGTTGAAAACATTAACCTTTATAAACAACAGCAAGAGGCAAGATAGGGCAAATGAAACAAAAAGCTGCATTTTCTTCTTGGGCTAATAAAGGGTTTTCCTTGCCTATTGAGCAACAACAAACTACAGTCTGTGAATTATCACCTCACCTAATTCAGATCAATTGGAAATGGGTTTCCAATTAGACTCTGAATGGCCCAGTACACCTGATACTGCACTACTTTATCATATTAAAGGTGATGTACCCCCTGCTGTTCTTCATCTTCTTCCTCAGAGAATTGCTGAGCTGTGCTGGTTTTTCAACATCCATTGATTTCCCCACTCTGCTGATCAAATTGTGTAGAGCATGGATTCAGTAACATACACTGTCTAGACAACCCCCCACGTTCCCCCCCCCCCCAACCCACACCCCCAACATTGCTTTAATCAATGGAATTTCAAAAGGTGTTTGCTCCACATTGGCCCTGGTGGAAGAATGGGCTGTATCATATCTTCTTGTACATTGAGGGAATCCTTTTCTATTACTGAAGTCAGTCTGTTATGACATGGTACTCTCAATGTGTGTAGGGTCTGTAGCACTATTTACTTAGGGGAAGCCAGCTATGTTGGCAAAACCTACTGCCTGGGTCAGTGCTGCAGCCGGTCTCATCATGAGGAAATGAGACTAAGTGGTTTGGTCTGTCACAAATTGCATCAATAACAGACTTGATTCAAATTGACAGATCCCATACAGGACCCCCCAGTGGATCCTTGGAAGCTGCCAGTTGCATACAAATTTAGCATCACTGTTATCTTGAATGCTACTGAGATAGAATGACCACCCATTCTTTCAGGTCATGTGGCCTGTTCTAGTGACAACAAAGTTCTGTAATGGTGTCCTTGGACATCCATAGTCGATAGCAGCAATGTGCCTTGCTCATCTGGAGCAACATGGTATTGGCATTGGTAGATGCTGTGCTTCCTGTATTTCCTCTGCAAATTGAGGGGACCTTCTGCTGCAATTTCTTCACGTGGAAACTAATTGGCAACCGCTGCTGGTCCTGTTTACTGAAGTATATCTTCCCTCTCAATTTCTCCATGCCTTTGTCGTCCAGCAACCTCATTGATAATAATCTATTTTTTATTTTCAACACGTTTTCCCACTGACTGGCTATTGCCCACACCGACTGACGCTGGAAGATCACACCCAATATTACAACAAACTGAACGGCGTCCTACCTTCCACCCTAACCTAACCTCAAACAAAACTCTGCTGTTCATGCCTTAACTTGCATGATTCCTTTAACAAATGGTGATAGGTTATAGTAGTGGCCCTAAACTGACTCCCAGTTAAGTAATGCATTGATTTTAGGGCGCTTCAGAGACACAAGTTAGCTAGGAAGGACCTAAAGAGAGAGCTAAGAGCCAGGAGGAGACATGATCCTATCTGCCAAAGACTTCAAGAAAACCCTAAACACTTTCTATCGGGATGTCAGGAATAAAAGAATGACTCGAGTAAGATTAGGGCTGGGAGAAAGTGAGGACTGCAGATGCTGGAGATCAGAGCTGAAAAATGTATTGCTGGAAAAGCGCAGCAGGTCAGGCAGCATCCAAGAAACAGGAGAATTGACGTTTCGGGCATAAGCCCTTCTTCAGGAATGAGGACGGTGTGCCAAGCAGGCTAAGATAAAAGGTAGGGAGGAGGGACTTGGGGGAGGGGTGTTGGGAATGAGATAGGTGGAAGGAGGTTAAGGTGAGGGTGATCTTCAGGGCAGAGGAGATGACCCGTGGGTTTCCTCTGGGTGCTCCGGTTTCCTCCCACTGTCCAAAGATGTGCAAGTCAGGTGAATTGGCTATGCTAAAGTGCCCGTAGTGTTAGGTAAAGGGGTAAATGCACGGGAATGGGTGGGTTACGCTTCGGCGGGTCGGTGTGGACTTGTTGTGCCGAAGGGCCTGTTTCCACACTGTATGTAATCTAATCTAATCATCCCTTGCAGTTGGAGGGTTCCTCGGCAGAAGATGAGGCGCTCTTCCTCCAGGCGTCGTGTTGCCATGGTCTGGCGATGGAGGAGGCCAAGGACCTGCATGTCATTTCTCCTGCTCCTTGGACACTGCCTGGACCTGCTGTGCTTTTCCAGCAACACATTTTTCAGCTAAGATTAGGGCTGGTCATGTACAGTAGTGGGAAGTTGTGCCTGGAGTCCAAGGAGGTAGGAAGTGCTAAATGAATATTTTTCGTCAGTATTCACACAGGAAAAAGATAATGTTGTCAAGGAGAATTAAAAAAAAACTACCAACCAGATTTCAGTCTGGGGTCTGACTTGTTCGCAACTCTCAAACTCCGATCATAACAAACTGAACTGAATTCTCAAGCCCTGCCCGCTTCTAACATGTTTTTCTTTTCATTGGCCTTCACTATCAACTACGGTAGGTAAACAGACTGCGATCACATGTTTCAGTGAATCTATCAATGAATTCAAAAGAGGAAGTAAAAGATTATAACAAGACTGAAACTTCCAAGTGAAAAGAGCCATTTGTTGATGTCTGGGAACCATGTTTTAAACACGTCGGACACAATTACTTGCAGCACCCGCGCGGGGAATTCTGGCTGGGAAGACGGGTTCATAGGTCCTTTGATTATCAGTAATGTTAGCATCATAAGATTGCAAATGGTTGTATGACTATAAATGCTTGCTGTTGCTTTTTTGCAGCCACTGCTGCTTTGTTGTTTATCTGCAAAGCTGCAACTGTCCAAGCAGCGCGCGCGCGCACACACTCATATACACACACAGGCGTCCCGCGCATGCTCGCTGGCTCGGGCTATGAATGTATCAGGTTTGTATCTATCTTCATGAATGTATCTTGCAAAAACTGAATGACCGAAATAAGATTTGAAATGCATTTTATTCTCTTTTTCATTGCCGAATTGGTTACACTCGCGGTCGGGTTTCCATAGTTGCAAATTACATCCGTAAACTGAACCAGAAGCTTTTAAACAGGAAGACAGACATTTCTCTTCCTGCCTTGGTCTAAATACATCTGAGCTCTGGAAGCATGGATTGTGGAAGTGCGTTGTGCGATCGACTGCTTAAATGTGTTATGTGAGGATTAGTTAAAATTCAGAACATTATAGATCAAAATTAGCAGTGGCTCTTTTTGGTTTGAACTACACGATTGACATGTGGGTAGGTTCATGGATGTTTTGCTGATAGGTGAAAAAACAAAAAGTACAGGGATCAGTTGAAACAAAAAAGGTGATTTTTTTTAAAAAATGGTCAAAAGATTAATCACTATTGAAAAAAATTCACATTTTGGATGGGATCATCCTGTGCAAATAGGAAAGGACTGTACCATTATAGTATTAAGCTTTGCAGAAATTTGAGTTATCTGATCAAATCTGGGACTTTGTAATTGGCCTCAGTATCGCTGAGCTAGAGAGGGATGGTCAGCAATGGCTTTCACTTCTGGTTATCACTGAGTGACACTTGCTGGAAAGTATAGGTGTATACTGCAGATAGGACCATTATTGAGCTCGGTTGTAACATCTTCTCGTCAAATCAGTTGCTGACAGTACCTTGGAAAGGCTGGTGTGAGAGAAGCTGTTGCCTTCAGTCCCTGTGACAAAAGCTTCTTCTATCTACTGATTAGAAAATGTATGTTAAGGATATGCAATAAAGTTGGCCAAACCAGGAATATCCACACCCATAAATGAATTAAAAATAAGTACTGTACGAACTTTTGACATAGAACCAATTAGTTTAGTTCACTTCTGGAATCCTAAGATCTGTTAATCAGGTTGAAATTCTTCCAATTTGGTTTCAGACACTAATCTTCCTTTCCTTGCTTTTTTCCAGTACTTGGATGGGAGATAATTAACCAGATTATTATACATGAATTCCTGTTTCTTAATCTGATTTTACAAAATTTTTCCAATCCTACACCTGTAGCTCCAAAATTAGCCAAAATAACGGCCCATTCATTTGTTTCATCTTTTTTAGTCTTCCCAGAAAGTCTTAGTATTTGAGAACAACCAAATTATTTAAATTCTTAGTCTGAATTGTGAAGATAGAGTACATTGAAAGTTTGTGAAAAGATTTGTAGCTCGGGTGCTCGTTGTTGTAGTTCTGTTCGCCAAGCTGGGAATTTGTGTTGCAGACGTTTCGTCCCCTGTCTAGGTGACATCCTCAGTGCTTGGGAGCCTCCTGTGAAGCGCTTCTGTGATCTTTCCTCCGGCATTTGTAGTGGTTTGAATCTGCCGCTTCCGGTTGTCAGTTCCAGCTGTCCGTTGCAGTGGCCGGTATATTGGGTCCAGGTCGATGTGCTTATTGATTGAATCTGTGGATGAGTGCCATGCCTCTAGGAATTCCCTGGCTGTTCTCTGTTTGGCTTGTCCTATAATAGTAGTGTTGTCCCAGTCGAATTCATGTTGCTTGTCATCTGCGTGTGTGGCTACTAAGGATAGCTGGTCGTATCGATTCGTGGCTAGTTGGTGTTCATGGATGCGGATCGTTAGCTGTCTTCCTGTTTGTCCTATGTAGCGTTTTGTGCAGTCCTTGCATGGACATACAAAACAGACAACAGGACGTTGAACCTATCAACAAAGACGGCATATTCAAACTACTGGACCTGTGCCTCACAACACACTTCACATTCAACAACCAAATATATGAACAAATCAACGGCACACCCATGGGCTCACCCATCTCTGGGCTCATAGCAGAAGCGGTAATGCAAAGATTAGAACAAACAGTCTTATCACAAATTCAACCCAAACTCTGGGTCAGATATGTTGACGACACCTTTGTAATAATTAAAAACACAGAAATAGAGAACACACACCAGATCATCAACGCCACACTCACAGGAATCCGATTCACTAGAGAGGAAGAAAAGGACAACCAACTCCCATTCCTAGACGTGATGGTACAGAGAACACCGAACGGAGAATTCACCACTAAGGTACACAGGAAAGCCACACACACAGACCAAGTCCTGAATACGAAAGCAACCACCCCAACACACACAAACGAAGTTGCATTAAGACACTATTCAAAAGGGCCACAACACACTGCAGTACACCAGAACTGCAAAAGAGGAAGAGGAACACCTATACAATGTATTCGCCAAAAACGGATACCAGTGCAATTTCATCAACAGATGCCTAAGGGAAAGACAACGGAACGAGGACATGCCACAACCCAAAGGACTAGCCACACTACCATACATCAAGAGCATTTCCGAACTGACAGCCAGACTACTGCGACCACTAGGACTCATAACAGCACACAAACCAACAGCCACCACAGGTCCAGTAGTTTGAGAATGCCGTCTTTGTTGATAGGTTCAACGTCCTGTTGTCTGTTCTGTATGTCCATGCAAGGACTGCACAAAACACTGCATAGGACAAACAGTAAGACAGCTAATGATCCACATCCATGAACACCAACTAGCCACGAAACGACACGACCAGCTATCCTTAGTAGCCACACACGCAGATGACAAGCAACATGAATTCGACTGGGACAACACTACTATTATAGGACAAGCCAAACAGAACAGCCAGGGAATTCCTGGAGGCATGGCACTCATCCACATATTCAATCAATAAGCACATCGACCTGGACCCAATATACCGACCACTGCAACGGACAGCTGGAACTGACAACTGGAAGCGGCAGATTCAAACCATTACAAATGCTGGAGGAAAGATCACCGAAGCGCTTCACAGGAGGCTCCCAAGCACTGAAGATATCACCTAGACAGGGAACGAAACGTCTGCAACACAAATTCCCAGCTCAGCGAACAGAACCACAACATATGAGTATATTCTTCTAACTGTTGGGCCTCATATTGCTCATTTCGTCCATACACCCTTGAGCCAATGATTTGATTGTTGTACTTTGAGTACTCAGCAATGGTAGAATGCAGCTTTAAAGGAGACCTTTTAGCCCAACCATGTTGTGTCGGCTATTTGAAAGGCTTTGATCCATTCTGCTGTTCATTCACCATAATATTGCAGCTTTACATTGTTTAGATATTTATCCAGTTTTAAAATTAAGTATTGTTTCTATGAACCTTGCAGGCACTCATTCTAGATCATAATGAATTATTGTAATGAAAAGAAAATCTGATTCCACCCCCCACCACCAATTATTTTGCTGATTACCTTAAGCTGTGTTTTCTTATTGGCCTGAACTGCCTTTTTTCAAGAGTTCTTGGTGTCTCTATTCCTGCAGCTTCTTTAGGATTGTAACGTTTAGATTACTTCATTCATCCTTCCAAATGCATCATTCATTGTCACAAAAATATACAATCATTTATTTTGGAGGCCTCTACTTCAAGCTTGTTAGAGAAAATAATTTCTTTGTCTGGGAATCCTTCTTTCTTTCCCTGACCAATGTACGTTTTCTTATACTTTCACAATTTACTTCTTCGCCGACTACAATCTGAAGCATTTGATCCAGAACTCTCTTTTGCACTCTGATGCATCACATTATCTTTCTTGCAACCTTGGATTCCGAAATTTTGACTGGAAACAATTTCAGAGGTACATTTGCATTTATTTTAGATTTACTTGTCTGAGTAGATCTTTTTATTCTATAGCAGTATTCTAAGCACATAAAGCACTGGTGAATAGAGAAGTAGAATTCCTACAGTGTGGAAGCAGGCCATTTGACCTATCAAGCCCACACTGATCCTCAGAAGAGCACCCATCCAAGCCCAACCCCTTACTCTGTCCCTGTAACTCTGCATTTCTAATGGTTAAGCCACATGGTCTGCACATCCCTTGACACTGCGGGTTATTTAGTATGGCCAGTCCACTTAACCTGCGCAACTTTGGAATGTGGGAGGAAACCCACACATAATTGCCCAAGTGTGGACTTAAACTCAGGTCTCTGGCACTGAGACAGCAGTACTAACCACTGAGCCACAATACCACCTTAAATAAATTGATTTAGTTTTACTTCTTGTCTGTCAGTTGGAGAAGTAAATTTGTGCAGTTAAGTGTAAATTACATGTATTACATATTTCTGGTGTGCATTGCAGTTTAATAAATAAGTATGCTTGTATTTAATTTTTGTCTTCTGTACTGAGCAAGATTGGTTCAGTAATTAGATTAAATTTTCAATGATCCCTTGGATCATTCGCTGTGCCCTTGGATTTAGAAGGCACTATATTTCTACGGAGTCTCCTCCTTGTCCATTAATTGTCATGAAGACAGATTAAAATGTAGTTGTTTAATGTCTCTGCTATTTCTTACTATAATTTTTCTTTTCTATGCCTGTAAGGGACTTGTTGAATTTTTCCAATCTCTTTCTTTCACACATCCATATATCAGCTTTTGCAATCTTTCTTGCTACTTAATTTTTCATCAATTCCTTAGTCATTCTCTAGTAAAGCCTAATATCCTTTCCATCATCAGGCTTATTGCTTTTTGCGTTAACATTAAAATGTGTTTTCCTTAAATCTCATTCACTAGAAGCTCCCCAGTCCGGACATCTGAAGTCTGAAAACACAAAGATCTACAGACTCACCAATTATTTAAATGATGCAAGCAGTTTGAGCCTAAGACTGGCAGCCCACCCAGCAGCACCAATAGCTACCAAACAAACAGCAAACACATATGTCTATTCTTGGCATTACAGTAGAGATTGACTTTCACAGTGGCAGCATGCCTCTCAATGACTGATCAGTAGGCTGAGCTTTAGTGCTGCTAACACAACAAACCTGATGCCCACATGATAAAGCTACTGCAGCAGAAACACTGGTGTATTCTGTCTGCCCAGAGCACAATGTTAAAGATGTAATTAACCTGCAAACAAGTCAAAGAATGTCAAATTTTCAACAAGATAAAACGTGCCTGAGTGACACTACGTATACCTATGAGTGGCCACCAAGGCCAGAAGGTTGTCAAGGATAATGAAGCAATGCAATTTGATAGAACAGTTTTCCAATTTCATACTTACTAAATACTTAAAAATCACACTACCAGCTTATAGTCCAACAAGTTTAATTGGAAGCACTCCAAATCATAAATACTTATAGTAATTGTTAAAGGAGCTTGTGTGCACTGTGCATCGTATTCTTTGAACTCCAAATTTATGTATTTCTACACTGACTTCTGGTTCACACATTTGAGGTTCAGTATTCTAACAAAGGAACATGGAATCAAAGGATTAGGAACATAAAACCAGGAGTATGCCATTCAGGCTCTTGAGCCTGTTCTGCTATTCAGTGGGATCATGCCTGTTCTGTGATTTAACTCCATATACCTGCCTCTAGCTTATATACCTTAAATCAGTCTATAATCAGAAAAAACCCAAAATCCAGAAGTGACTTTGACTGCAAACATTCCTGACTCGTGAAGTCTTTAACGTCCCTTACTAGCTGTAATGTCTTATTTGGATCAGTTGGACTATATTTCCTGTGAAGTTTTTATGCCTCAACAAAATGTGTATCAGTTGTAAAATATGAATTATTGCTTTAATATTAGACTTTATATTTGCTGTGCTGTACTAACCCATTTTATTGGGGCAGTAAATATTCTGAGGGAGTAGTGGTAATATTATTGTTTAAATTTTAGTGCAAATTCATTCCAGAAGTTAAAAATTACATCTGACAGATATTGCAGGATGGAATCCACAATATCTAGTATTTTTAAAAACTACATTTGTTTGTCTGATGAAATTGTTTGACTGTGTACCTGTTGAAGAGGAATTGCTTTGTTCAGTCACTTTTATGCCTGAGTTGCCAGTGGTGAATAATGGTAATTTTTAGTTTTTTGCTAAGTGAATTTAGAGTGTTCTACTGTTCCAATGATGTTTTCAATATCATTGAAGATTTTACTCTGTAGGTGAAATGACAGAATTGAGAAAGAGAACACAGAAATGTTTAGAAGAACCTACCATTCAAGAGGAGACCAAGACAGAAGGAGCAGATGCAGAGTCTGTTCCAAAGGATGAGAGTGAACAAATCTGTTCCGATGAAATCATTTCCACGGAGGAAGAAAAAGAGGAGGCACACACAGAAGAAACAACATTGAAAGACAGAATAGTCGGTGTAGGAAGCAAGGATGCAAAGAGCAAATGTGAGCATTTGAAATTTTAAAATAATTTTATTCATTTGTAGGCTGCGTGTGTCACTGACAAGACCAGCGTTCAAACCAAGTTTATTTAATGAGTGTAATAGCTAAAGGCATAGCCAAAAATGGTGGAAAGTTTAACCTTGGGGATGCTGAAGAAACCTTCGAGGAGAAAGTGAGGACTACAGATGCTGGAAATCAGAGCTGAAAGTGTGTTGCTGGAAAAGTGCAGCAGGTCAGGCAGCATCCAAGGAGCAGGAGAATCGACGTTTCGGGCATGAGTCCTTCTTCAGGTTCCTGAAGAAGCGCTCATGCCCAAAACGTCGATTCTCCTGCTCCTTGGATGCTGCCTGACCTGCTGGGCTTTTCCAGTAACACATTTTCAGATGCTGAAGAAACAACATTGATAGGATCACCAATATCTAGGTAGATTGTATGATTCATTTATTGCACTACACTAACTGCCTTGAGAAAGTAGTACTGGTTTATTAATGCTAATAAGTTGCTTGCTGGACTATTTCAGAGGCCATTGAGAGTCAACCAAATTGTTGTGGGTCTGGAAACATTTATAGGTTAGTCCGAGTAGGAATAGCACATTTCTAGAAAGGACAGTGTATTGGATCAGTTATGTCAGTAAGAATTTCATAATCATCACCACCAATACTAACTTTCTAGTTAATTTAACCTTTTTTGAAATTATTTACTTTGGAGTTATGGTGAGATTTCAAAAGTTTAGAAGCATAATCACTATTCCATGGGATTCTGTATTCTAACTTTTACATGCAACCTTTTAAAAATTTCTGCCTAAAGATTGCCATAGTTAATAGTTAACAATTGTTGTCAGTAGCAATTGCTCCAAGTAATTTATTCTCAGTTTTATTCCACTTAGACACAGGTGTAAACAATGCAGGTGTTATTGCATTGAATGAGAAATAATTGGGAAGAATAGAACTGAATTGTCATCACAAGAAACCAGTTTAAGACTTAGCACACCCAATAATCCCACTCTATCCAATCTCACTTTGTAACAGAAACTCTCAACCCCAGGCAAAATCCTGGGGAAATCTCCTTTGCACCTTCTCAATGCAATCAAATCCCTTCCAAAATGTAGGTTCTAGATCTGCACACAATACTCAAGCAGTGGCTTAACCCACATTTTATACAGCTCCAATATAATGTCTCTGCTTTTAAACTATGTACCTCAGTGAATAAAGGTAAGTATCCCAAATGCCTTTGATAGCATCACTTCTCCATAATCTTCATAGAATCATATGGTACAGAAAAAGCCATTTGGCATGTTGAGTCTATATTGACAAAACTATTAGTTAAATCTACATTAGCCCACTTTCCATAGCCTTGAATGTTGTGGTATTTCAAGAGCTCATCCAAGTACTTTTAAAAGGTTGAGGTTTTCTGACTCAACTACCCTCCTAGGCTGTGTATTCTAGATCCCACCCACTCAAGTGTTTCCTCAAATCCCTCCCTAAACCTCCTGCTCTTTCACTTTAAAATTATTCCCTCCTTCTTATTGATCCTTCAACCAAGGGGAACATTTGATTTCTATCCACCTTGTCCATCTCTCTCAGCCTTTCAACCTTCTCTACTGTAACAATAACACAATCTGACCTTATCCAGCCTTTCTTTATAGTGAAACTGCTCAATTCCAGACAACATCCCAGTGAATCTCCAGTGCACTTCTATCCTTTACTATAGCATGGTGACCAGAACAGCACACAGTACTCCAGCTGTGGACTAACCTAACCTGTACTGTTCCAACATAACCTCCCTGCTCTTGTAACTTATGCCACAACTTAAAAAAGGTAAATATTCTGTATGCTTTCTTAACTACCCTATTAACCTGACCTATCACCTTCAGGGATTTATGAGCAAGCACTCCAAGATTCATCTGTTCCTCTGAACTTCCCAGTGTCCCATCATTTATGGAGTAATCCATTGTCTTGTTATTTCTCCTAAAATGCAACACCTCACACTTATTAGTGTTAAAATCCATCTGCTATTAATCTGACCAATCCAACCGAAGACCTCCTTCCTCATTGTCAACTACCTGGCCAATGTTTGTGTCATCTGCTCACTTAGACACCTATCTCCAGTCATGCAAGCCACCTTCTCCCACCATCCTCTTTCTCACACTGAATACAATATGCCTTTTCCTTCTTTACCAGTCTCCCATTGGAACTGTGTCAAAGGCTTTGCTGAAATCCATATAAAGTACATCAACTGCATTAACCTCATCTACACACCTGGTAACCTTCTCAAAAAAAAATTCAATCAAATCTATTTGGCATGTTCTTCCTCTGACAAAGCTATGCCTGTTCAAGTGGAAATTAATTCTTCAGCATTTTCTCTCAGTTTTCCCTTCCACCAATCAGAGTATCTGGTCCATAATTCCCCAGGTGTTCCATCTGGTTTTGTTTCTTTGTTTAGACATTTTTATAATGATTGTTAGAACTAAGTGGCTTGCTGTTTAAGGGTGCAATTGACAGTCAACCACGTTAATTTGGGTCTGTAGTCACATGTAGGCCAGACCAAGTAAACAAAGCAGATTTACTTCCCTGAAGGACTGAAGTGAACCAGTTGGGTTTTTCCAACAATTGGCAATGATTTCATTGTCGTTATTAGAATCTTAATTCCAGATATTCATTGAATTTAAATTCTGCCATAGGGACTTAAACATTGATTAGTGGTCCAGTGACAGTATGTCTAGGTCATTGCCTCCCCTTTGATATACTTATAGAATATCTTGGTTTTCTCCCTAATCTTACCTGCCTGGATTTCTTTAATATCCCTCTTTTCTCTCCTAATTGCTTTCTTCAGTTCACCTCTGCACTTTGTTTACTCCATTAAGGCCTCAGTTGATTTGCTCAAAAGCCTTTCTGTTCTGTCTTATCCAGTCCTGAATATTTCAAGACATGTAGGGTTCTCTGGGTTTGTTGCTGCTTCATTTCACCCCAGAGGGAATATGTTGGACCTATTGGGCTTTTTAAAAAAAATAATTTGTACCTTGAGACGTTTTATTATCCCAAAAGTGCTCTAAAGTACAAGATGATGTTCTTTTACTGTTGGATGTGATTGCCTCCACTGTTCTCCACTTATTTCATCTCATGCAATTATCTTCTCTGGAGATTCAGTCATAGATATTCTTTCCTACGCTACATCACCCTGACACAGTATATCCTACATACATCCCCAGACTCTGATCAATGTGGTTGACTCTTAACTGTCTTCTGATATGATCTAGCAAAGTCACTTGGTTGTATTCAAGAAGCCAGTTCACTCTTACCTTCTCAATGACAGTTGGAGTTGTGAAATAAATAGCCATACAACCCTCCAAGATGTTTGTGTTCCTCTCGTTTTTTTTTTAGCATGCCCAACTTTAATCCCTGCAGCATTTCTGGCCTTGCTTTCAGACATTACACTAAAACTTAGCTTCCTTATCACTTTCCGTTAAGACCCTCCTTAAAAACCTAACCTTTGGACCAAGCTTGTAATTTCCTACTGTTGTAAGTGTTTATTATCCCAAAGGTCTAAGGACATGCTGTTGTTACTTTTACTGTTGAATGTGATTGCCTGTGTAATTTCTCAGTCCAGAGTGTGGTGCTGGAAAAGCACAGCAGGTCAGGCAGCATCTGAGGAGCAGGAGAATCGACGAACCAGGAAGGGCTCATGCCTGAAATATCAATTCTCCTGCTCCTCGGATGCTGCCTGACCTGCTGTACTTTTCCAGCACCACACTCTCGACTCTGACCTGCAGTCCTCGCTTTCTCCCTGTATAATTTCTCAAACTGACCGGTCTCAAACAAGAGTCACTTGAGTGCATGTGATTTCCAAAATTTCTCAAAAGATACAATTCCAAGCAACATTAGTTTCGATTATTTTTCCAAAACAAATTGAAATAAATGTGGTACCACTTCCAGCACCATGTTATCTAACTGCTCACTTAGGTTCAGCTGAAAACCTTGTCTCAGAAAATTGACACAGCTCTGACCAAAGATAGGAGTAGTATACTTTAATGTAATGTTTCATTCTTCCTACATCCCTCTGTTGTGTTATCAGTATTCATAGTGTTCCCAATTTTCATAAAGGTATGTTTGTCACAGAATTTAAATTTTCCCAAAAGAGGTTGCAAATATCTCATATTAAAAGTATTGCTGAATTGATTTTTGTCATTTTGTAAGTTTGGGATACATATAAAATGACTGGAAACTGAAGTGCATTATCAGTTTCACAGTGGCCATATACCTTTTTTCCATGTGAACCAGCTCTGTTTGATTATTTAAATCTCTCCCTGCTGCATGACAACTTTGAGTTTCTGTGGTTTTAAATTTGAACAATTTAAAATTGACATTGTTTCTGAAAAACAATTTATGTTTGATGTTTAGAATAATTCTGGGAATCCAGCTTTTGATATAAGAAAAAGACAAAATCAATGCATGTTGGAAGAACAATTATCCCTAACTGCATATCGGGGCTGTCCAAACTTAGTTGAGATTTTATTTGAACAATTATTTATAATTTAAAATTATAATTACACTTAATTGTCCTTCTACGCACAAGTCATTGATGGAACAGAATTGTACAAAGACAGGCTATGGTTTTATAAATAAGCAGTCAAGTAGGACTAGACAATAACTTTAATTTATAACTTAAGGTTAAATAAAATTAACTCAGAAACAATGAGTGAATCTGTTGTTCTGAGCTAAATTGCACCTATTTTGGCCTTGACCTTAAGGGGGAAATGAGACATTAATTGTAAAAGTTAACCATATTAATTTATACTGTTGTTTTAAACAATTCCAAGTAGTTGTCTTTATATATACACACAAATTATTGTGTTTCAGTCTGTATTTAATAACTTAAAAGACTGCGTCTGAAGTTTCTTTGTTTTCTATTTGTTTGCAAGTTTTTTTAATGTCTTGCAGCTGCAGTTCATCAATGGGTAAAGATTTTCTTTGGCAGCTGGGCAGCAATTGCAAGTGGAATGTTATATGCTGTGTACCTTTCCACCTTTCATGAAAGAAAATTCTGGTTTTCCAGCAGACAGGTGAGTTTCGGGTTTAAATTAAACAAACTATTGGGCATCTGAAATAAAAACAAAATAGTATTGGAAATACTCAATCTCTTTGAGTTTGAGATTTATCTCAATTTACTGTTGATCATAATGTCAATAGTATTTTACCCTCATGTCAGCTCTTCTCCCCCTCAAAACATTCCTGATGAATGGCTTATGTCCGAAACGTCAATTATTTACTCCTTGGATGCTGCCTGACCTGCTGTGCTTTTCTAGCACCACACTTTTTGACTGTGAACATAGGAGGTATAGTTAGTAAAATTGCAGCTGACACCAAAATTGGAGGTGTATTGAACAGTGAAGAAGGTTACATCAGAGTACAATGGAATCTTGATTAGATGGGCCAGTGGGCTGTGGTGTGGCAGTTGGAATTTAATTTAGCTAAATGTGATGTGCTGCATTTTGGAAAGGTACATCTGGGCAGAACTTGTACATTTGATTAGTGAGGTTCTGGAGAGTATTGCTGAACAAATGGACCTTGGAGTGCAGGCTCATAGTTCCTTTAAAGTAGAGTTGCAGGTAGATAGGATAGTGAAGGCAGCATTTGGTATGCCTGCCTTTATTGGTCAGTGCATTGAGTATAGGAATTGCGAAGTTATGTTGCAGCTGTACAAGACATTGGTTAGGCTGTTTTTGGAGTACGGTGTGCAAGAGAGGATGGAGAGGCTGGAGAAAGGATGTTGTGAAATTTAAAGGGTTCAGAAAACATTTACAAGGATGTTGCCAGGTTTGGAGAACTTGAGCTATAGGTAGAGGCTGAATAGGCTGAGGCTATTTTCACTGGAGCTGAGGGTGAAGAGTGCATGGAATGAGCTGCCAGAGGAAGTGATGGAGGCGGTACAATTACAACACTTAAAAGGCATCTGGATAGGCTTATGAGTAAGAAGGGTTTAGAGGGATAAATGCTGGCAAATGGGACTGGATTTATCTAGGATATCTGGTCAGTGTGGACAAATTGTGCCATCCTGTTTTTTTCCCCCCCCCAGTCGAAGCAAAGCGCTTCAGAGAGACAGTATAGTTTTACCTCCTTCACCTTTATTCTGGGCCCTGAAGGGAAGGAGAAAGATCACCCAGGTGCACAGGGACATGAGTTCTTGGTCTTCTCTCTTGAACAGCAGTTTCTTAATGAATTATATAGTCATTTTACAGGGAGGAGCATCCAGATAAGGCAACATACATATCGATTGGGCGACCGTTACAATCAGCGAGTGTCAAAATAGTAGAGATTAAGCCACCTGGTGTTATATAATGAATGTTCTTAACCTTAACTGGCTTCACATAATGAATACTTCGCACCTTGTTAAACTGACCTTACATACTGAATGCTTTCAATATTGTTAAATGACTCTACATAATGAATGCTTTTCCACCTTGTTAACCCATTACCCTAGCCTCCAGCATCCCATTGTTAAATGGAAGTTCTCATCTGATGAGTCATGCTCAACTGAACCTATTGTTTCACAAAATTCAAAACTTAACACTTTCCCTACCTGCTCATACTGAATACACATTCTGAAGTGGACTGAAGGGTCACTTTCCATGCAGTACATCTCTATGACTCTTATGACAACCCTCCATTATCTGCAAGTGGTAACTCTCACTAACAAGCACATTTAAATAAAGGCAATTGTCAAAGTCTATCACTGATCCTTGAATCAGATGATTGCAAGACCACTTTAAAAACAACAGGCTGCTGGTCTAGATTGTTAATTTCACAAAATCACAGAAATGTTACAATGCAGACTGGGACCATTCAGCCTAGTAATCTGCACCAGCTGTGTGAATGAGCATTATGACTGTGTGCCATCCTCTCATCCTTTTCCCATAACCCTGCTCATTGTATTTATGGATGCCTTGATTGGTCCTGTCACTTTCAAGCAGTGTATTCCAAAACTACTAGCTGTGGTAGAAAAATGTTTTCTCATAGTGCACTTGCTTCTTTTGCAAAGTCCTTCAATGTATGCCCTGTCAATCTCCGCCTTCTATGAGTAAGCACAGTTTCTACCTTGGTACTCAATAATGAAGAGGCAATAGTCTAATGGTATTATTGTTAGACTGTTAATCCAGGTACCCAGGTAATGTTCTTGGGACCTGGGTTCGAATCCTGCCACAGCAGACGCTATAATTTGAGTCCAATAAAAATGGAATTAAGAGTCTAATGATGACCATGAATTAGTTGTCAGGAAAACCCATCTGGTTCACTAATGTCGTTTAGGGAAGGAAATTGCCATTCTTGCCTATGTGTGACTCTAGACCCACAGCAATATTGTTGATGCTTAACTGGGCAAGATGGGCAATAAATGCTGGCCTAGCCAGGGAATGCCTTATTCGCATGGATGAATTAAAAACATTTTTCATGACTTTTTCATGATTTTGTTAACTTCTATCACACCTCCTCTTTGCCTTTTCCTCCTCAAGGAAACCATCTCACTTTCCAATCTACCTTCATAACTAAAATTTCTCATCCTTGGAACCATGCTTGTAAGCCTTTGTTGCACTCTCCAAAGCATAATATCCTTCCTGAAGAGTGTGACCTAAAACTGTATGTAATACTCCTGTTGAAGTCAAGTGTGTGTCCAAATGAGAAGCAGAAGTAGGCCATTCAGCCCTTCAACTTTGCATCAATGTTCAACAAGATGATGTCTCAATTTTATCTGCCATCTATCAATTGGTACCACTCCACTAACTTGTCAATGTCCTTTAGAAGTTTACACTATCCTCCCTATGATTTGCAGTGCTTCCAAATTTTCTATCTTGGAAGTTGTCCTGCATACACAAAGGCCTAGATTATTAATATGTGAGGAAAAGCAAGGACTGATTCCTGGGGAACCTTACATCTAAATCACCTCCTGCCCCCCAAAAAAACCATTAACAGTTCTTTGTTTCCTATCACTTAACAGTTTTTTTAAAAAAAAAATCACACTTCTTCTGACCCTTTTTTATTTGTTAAAATGTAGAGGATTGAATGGCAAGATTTGTGTCTGGTCTAGACATGGTGCCAACATATGAACAGACTGTATTCCCAAATTGACATATTTTTGGCAGGCCAAGTGTGAGGTGGAAGAATCAAATTTGAATAACTGCTCTGCAAAGAAGCAAAAAAGAATCTACTCCTTGCAAAGATTTCTCCAGGCTATTGAGATTTAATTGAATAGGTGATAAATATTCTAATACAGTCCTTCCAGGCAATCATCTCAGTACTTTTGCTTGCTTTTGATATGTATCTTTCTGAAGTTGCATACTGACACTAACTATCCCACAACACACTTTGTCATGTGGATGAGCAGAAGCATATACTGCACAAGACAAATAGTGCTAATATTTGCATTCTTTACTCAGATAAGGAGCTGTTTATAAAGTAGCATTGTGAATATTTCAGCCAGTTCAGCAAGCACAGGTATTTACCAGTTTAAAAGGGTGTGCTAGTTCTGGCACATTGAGATTTACAGGCAGTTTCCATCCATCATTCACACCTTGTAATTCCCTGGTTTTGCATTTATTTATCTAATAGGCTGTGAATATTTCAAACAGTCAGATCATTAAGTATTTTTAATCATCTGGTCGCACCAATTTAAAGTATAATGGTGAGATTCTGGACACAACTGTTAACAAGATCTTCTGGCAGGCAGGGCACGTTGAGAGTGCAGTTAATAAAACCAGGATCGGTATCAAAATGTCATAGGGTGTATAAATGCAATATCTAAACCTGGAGAAAATGCTGGTTTACATAAGAACTAAGAGCAGGATAGTATTCAGCCCCTCGATCCTGCTCTGTCATCTAATATAATCATGGCCGATCTTGTCTTAGTCTCTTGCCCATTCTCCATAACTCCTCAATCCACCACTAATTAAATATCTGTTTAGTTCCTCCTTAAATTTATTAGTGTCTTCTACACCAGAGATTCATGACACTTGAAGAGAGATAATTCCTCACTTCTGTCTAAAATTTGCCACTTTTTAGCGTAAAACTATGAGCTCCTGATCTAGATTGTTCTACAAGAGGCAACAGCTGCTCTGTGTCTGCCTTGTCCACTTGCCCTCCTTTTTGCCTGCTGTACCTGCATTTTAACTTGCTGTGACTCATACACCCAGATCCCTCTGCACTTTAAAGTTTTTCTCCATTTAGATAACACTGTAAGCTGCATTTTTAATCTTCTGACCATGGCTAACTTTTCTGAATTTCCCATTACCAATTCTTTAATAATGGATTCCAATATTTCCCACAGATGTTAAACAGACTAGTCTAACGTTTCTTAGTTTCTGCTTCCCTTTTTGATTTAAGAGCATTAAATTTACTGGAATCTTTCCAGAATCCAAGGAATTTTGGAGTATTCAAACCAATCTACTATCTCTGCTGACATTTCCTTTAACACCTTCAGATGTAGGCTATTAGGCCTTCAGGACTTATCTGCCTTTAATCCAAATAGTTCGCTCAGTTCATTTTCACTACTGGTGCCAGTTGTTTAAAGTTCCTCTTTTTCAATAATCTCTGCATTACCTGTTACTATTTGCATTGTTTCATTGTCCTCGCTGTGAAAACCAAGGCAAGATATTGATTTAGTGTTTCTGTCATTTTTGTGTTCTTCAGTATTAACTCCCTAATCACATCCGCTAAGGAACCAACATTCTTTCTAGCTAATCGCTTCCTTTTTTTCATATTATAGAAGCTATTGCTATCCATTTATATACTGAACCTTTGACCTTTTTACTACTTTTTAGTAACACCTTGTTAGCATTTAAAAGTTTCCTAATCCTTTTGCTTGCCACTGACCTTTGCAATATAATATGCCTTAGCTTTTGCTCTTAGGTTATATTTAACTTGTTTGCTTAGCTATGGATGTTTTTCCCACCCATTTATAATTTTTCCTCCTCTCTGGAATTTATTTTAGTTGGGAGGAATTGAATGTCTCATCAAATGTCTGTCACTGTTCATCAACTGTTCTACTTTTCTGTCCACGAGGTCCATTATCTGTACTCGTGCCTCTGTAATTACCTTTGTTTAACACCAGAGCACGTGTACAGGGCTCATATTTCTTGTCCTCAAATTGAATTTGAAATTCTGGCATGCCAAAGTCACTCTTTGCTGGAGGATCCTTTTACTATGAACTTTTTCATTAAATAACTCCATCTCATCACTTAATGTCCAGTTCATAACCTCCAGGACAATTCAAAATGCTTCACAGCTAATTAAGTATTGTTAAAGTCATAACTGTAATAGCTACTGCCTTTAAGAAAAGAACTAATGCATAATGGAGAGCTTGAAGAGAGGAAAGTGCAGTGCTCATCACTTGATATTAATGTGACTTATTTATTGTGTGCAGTGGCTGGTAAACCCCTACTGTGAGCAGTTAAGATTAACATTTCAGTAAATTTTTGAAAGCTAAATTCTACATTTTAATTGAGATTTTCTGTCCGTTGGTTTGTATCAATTTTAGCAGTGAGAAGTGGACATCAAATATTTGTCCAGCAAAGTACAGAATCATATCTGCAATTTAAAATAAAGTTGATTTTTTAAAACAAGTACTGTGATTGATAAAGCATTGTTAAAAAATTTTCCAACCGACCCCTTTTTCCCCTCTCTCAAGAGCCTTTTCTTAAATGAATGGCAGGTTGTTGAAATGTTTTGATATAAATCTTGTATATTAGTTTTCTTTATAATTGCATAGCTCTGAAATTGACAATGAAACAGTGATGGAAAGAATCTTCAGTGATCCAAGTGTTATGCTTATGGTTTGGATCATCATCCAGAATGTATAATGGCTAATCTAGAGTCTGTGCCGATGGTATTTATGGTTCCCTCAATGTCCAAGGTTTTGTGACAATGTCCTTGGTTGGGTCTTGGGTTGGGAATTTAACTTGGAGCCTTGTGCTCAAATGCAGGGATACTACACATTGCACTACAAGATGTCCAGAGGCTATATTACTGCACTTTAAAATGATAGGCTTTGGAGAGTCTGGCAACTTGCTAGCATGTTTGTCAAAACTTTACTACACCTTAAGCCTAAAATTGTTGCTGTGTGTAAGTATATGCCATTATGCCTGGTGTTGACTTGTTTTGAGAAGAAGTGCTTGGTTGCGAACGGTGTGAAAAAATTCCCTTTTCTATCATGACAGAAAATATTTACAACTTTAGATAATACGTTCAATGTTCAGGTGCATGAACTGCAAGCTATTTGGAGATCTATTGTAGTCCGAATCAAAAGAGTTTTAAACTAACACATTTATTTTCAAGGTGTAGAGATAGTTAAAAGCAATGAGGAATTTACAAGAGCAAGGGGATGTGATAGATGGCAGTTATAGGAAGGGGGAAAAGTTGCAGATACAGTCACATAGATGGGTTAACTCCAGGAAAGGTAAAAGAGTAGGCAGTTAGTGCAGGAGTCTTCGGTGGCTGTCCCCATTTCAAACAGGTATGCTGTTTTGGAAAATGTAGGGGTGATGGATTCTTATGGGAACTTAGCACGAACAGCCAAGTTTCTGCTATTGAGACTGGCTCTAATGCAGCGAGGGTTATGTCGGGTTCCAAGCGATCAATTGTGTTTGGGGAGTCTCTTGTCAGAGGTACAGACGGACGTTTCTGTGGCCAGCAGCAAAAAATCAGAATGGTGTGTTGCTTTCCTGGTGCCAGGATCAAGGATGTCTCAGAGAGGGTGCAGAATGTTCTCACAGGGGAGAGGGGCCAACAAGAGGTCATTGTTCACATTGGAACAATGACATGGAAAGGGAAAAGTTTGAGATTCTGAAGGGAGATTACAGAGTTAGGCAGGAATTTAAAAAGGAGGTCCTCAAG
>NC_057713.1:40688004-40693755 GCF_004010195.1 Chiloscyllium plagiosum | reverse complement strand
GTTTTAAAATAATGATGGAAAAGGATAGACCAGATCTAAAAGTTGAAGTTCTAAATTGGAGAAAGGCCAATTTTGATGGTATTAGGCAAGAACTTTCAAAAGCTGATTGGGGCAGATGTTCACAGGTAAAGGGACGGCTGGAAAATGGGAAGCCTTCAGAAATGAGATAACGAGAATCCAGAGACACTATTCCTGTTAGGGTGAAAGGGAAAGGTTGGTAGGTATAGGGAATGCTGGATGACCAAAGAAATTGAGGTTTTGGTTAAGAAAAAGAAGGAAACCTATGTCAGGTATAGACAGGATAGATCGAGTGAATCCTTAGAGTATAAAGGCAGTAGGAGTATACTTAAGAGGGAAATCAGGAGGGCAAAAAGGAGAAATGAGATAGTTTTGGCAAATAGAATTAAGGAGAATCCAAAGGGCTTTTACAAATATATTAAGGATATAAGGGTAACTAGGGAGAGAATGGTGCCCCTCAAAGATTAGCAAGGAGACCTTTGTGTGGAGCTGCAGGAGATGGGGAAGATACTAAACAAGTAATTTGCATCAGCATTTACTGTGGAAGAGGACATGGAAGATCTAGAATGTAGGGAAGTAGATGGTGGCATCTTGAAAAATGTCCATTTTACAAGGAGGAAGTGCTGGATGTCTTGAAATGCTTAAAAGTGGATAAATCCCCAGGACCTGATCAGGTGTCCCCTAGAACTCTGTGGGAAGCTAGAGAAGTGATTGCTGGGCCACTTACTGAGATATTTGTATCATCAATAGTCACAGGTGAGGTGCCAGAAGAATGGAGGTTGCCTAACAAGGTGCTACTGTTTAAGAAAGGTGCTAAGGATAAGCTAGGATAGACCAGTGAGCCTGATGTCGGTGGTGGGCAAGTTGTTGGAGGGAATCCTGAGGGACAGGATGTACATGTCTTTGGAAAGGCAAGGACTGATTCAGGATAGTCAACATGGGTTTGTGCATGAGAAATCATGTCTCACAAACTTGAATGAGTTTTTTGAAGGAGTAACAAAGAGGATTGATGAGGGCAGAGTGGTAGATGTGATCCATATGGACTTCAGTAAGGTGTTCGATAAGGTTCCCATGGGAGACTGGTTAGCAAGGCTGGATCTCATGGAATACAGGGAGAACTAGCCATTTGGATACAGAACTGGCTCAAAAGTGGAAAATTTAGAGGGTGGTGGTGGAGACTGAAGATCTGTGACCAGTGGAGTGCCACGTGGATCGGTGCTCGGTCCACTACGTTTCGTCATTTTATATAAATGATTTGGATGTGAGCATAAGAGGTACAGTTAGTAAGTCTGCAGATTATACCAAAATTGGAGGTGTAGTGGACAGTGAGAAAAGGTTACCTCCGAATACAATGGGATCTTGACCGGATGGGCCAATGGGCTGAGAAGTGGCAGATGGAGTTCAATTTAGATAAATATGAGGTGCTCCATTTTGCGAAAGCAAATTTTAGCAGGACTTAGACACTTAATGGTAAGGTCCGAGGGAGTGTTGCTGAACAAAGAGACCTTGGAGTGCAGGTTCATAGCTCCTTGAAAGTGGAGTCGCAGATCGATAAGATAGTGAAGAGGGTGTTTGGTATGCTTTCCTTTATTGGTCAGAGTATAGAGTACGGAGTTGGGAGGTCATGTTGCGGCTGTACAAGACATTGGATAGGCCACTGTTGGAATATTGCCTGCAATTCTGGTCTCGCTCCTATCAGAAGGATGTTGTGAAACTTGACAAGGTTCAGAAAAGATTTACAATGATGTTGCCAGGGTTGGAGGATCTGAGCTATCAGGAGATAGTTGAATAGGCTGTTTCCTTGGAGTGTCAGAGGCTGAGGGGTGACCTTATAGAGGTTTATAAAATCATGAGGGGCATGGATAGGGTAAATAGACCAAGTGTTTTCCCTGGGGTGGGGGAGCCCAGAACTAGAGGGCATAGGTTTAGGATGAGAGGGGAAAGATATAAAAGAGACCTAAGGGGCAACGTTTTCACTCAGAGGGTGGTACATGTATGGAATGAGCTGCCAGAGGAAGTGGTGGAGGCTGGTACAATTGCAACATTTAAGAGGGGGACTAGATTGGGTTGGGATATCTGGTCGGCATGGGCGAGTTGGATTGAAGGGTCAGTTTCTGTACATCTCTGACTCTGAGTATAGAAATGTAAAGAAGCAGCCATGGATAAAATTAGAACACTACTCAGAACGCTACACTTCTTTAATTTGTTCAGTGGCTGCATTTGCCGCTTGCTAGCCCAGCATATATTGCTGATCCGTAATTGCCTTTGGAGAAGGCAGTGGTTAGCTGCTTTCTTGAATTAATGCAACGCTTGGAGCATAGGACCATCCAAGTGCTCTTGGGAAGGGAGTTGCAGCATTTGATTTAAAGACCGTGAAAGAACGATGATATAATCCCACAGCTGTGTACTTGCAGCTGGTGGTGTTCCTCTGTATCTGCTGCACTGATCCCTTTAAGTAGTCGAAGTCATGGCTTAGAAAGGTGTTTTTGAAGGAGCTTTGGTGAGTCATTGCAGTGTATGTTGTAGATGGTACACAATACTGTCATTGAGCCTCTGAAGGGAGTGAATGTTGAAGATGATGAATAAGGTGCCAGTTTAGTGGGTTGCTTATGCGTGGTAGTCTTAAACTTTTTGAGTACTACTGGATCAAGTGGAGAATATTCCATTACATTTTGGACATGTCTCTTGTAAATAGTGGATAGGATTTGGGGAGAATGGAGTTAATTTACTTGTTGCAAAATTCCTTGCCTCTAACCTGCATTTATAGCCGCTGCATTAATATTGCTTGTCCAGTTCAATTTTGGTCAGTTGCAATCCCCAGTATATTGAGCAAAGGGTGATGGTTAAATTCTCTCCTATTGGAGACTCCCATTGCCTGTCACATTGTGGCACAAATGTTACTTACGATTTATCAGCTCCACCATGGATGTTGTCAAATCTTGTTGCATATGGATCCAAACTGCTATCTGAGGTGTTGCTGCTGCTGAATATTGTGCAATAATCAGTAAATATCTCCATTTCTGAATGTATAATCGAGAGAATGTTATTAATGAACCAGCTGAAGATCGTGGGACCTAGCACACTACACATAGGAACTTTAATTATGCTAGATATGACTCTAACAAGTGGACTAGGAGAAAGTGAGTACTGCAGATGCAGGTGATCAGAGTCGAAAAGTGTGGTGCTGGAAAAGCACAGCCGGTCAGGCAGCATCTGAGGAGCAGGATGGTCGATGTTTCGGGCATAAGCCCTTCAGGAATGTGGGGGGAGGAAGGGGGCTCAGAGATAAATGTGAGGGCCAAGATAGCTGGGAAGGTGATAGGTTGATGCAGGTGGAAGGGTGATGGTGATAGGTTGGAGGAGAGGGTTGATGAACTGTTCGAATAGTTCATCAACTTTACAAACACCTTCCATCCTGACCTCAACTTCAACTGGACCATCTTGGACCCCTCTCTCCCCTTCTTGGACTTCTCCATCTCCGGCTATTAGTCAACACACACTTCTGTTTCAAACCCACTGACTCCCACAGCTACCTGAACTACACCTCCTCCCACACCCCCTTCTGTAAAAATGCTATCCCTTACTTCCAATTCCTCTGTCTCTGCCATAAGTGCTTCCAGGAGGAGCAATTCCACTCCAGGACATCCTGGATAGCCTCCTATTTCAAGGACTGCAATTTCCCCATCCACGTGATCAACAATGCTCTCCAGCGCGTCTCCTCCACTTCCTTGAACCCCACCCCTCCAACCGCAACAAGAATAGAACCCCTGTGGTCCTCATCACCCACTTTAGTAATCTCTGGATACGGTGCATTATCCTCTGACACCTACAATCAGACCCCACCACCAGAGATATATTTCCCACCCCATCCCTATCAGCATTCCGCAGAGACCATTCCATCTGTGACTCCCTTGTTCGGTTCGTGCCCCACCAACCCACCCTCTACACCCGGCACTTTTCCCTGCCATCCACACCTCCCTCCCTCACCTCTGTCTTGGGCCCCAGGAGATCCTTCCACATCTGGCAGAGGTTTTCTTGCACATCCAAACACCTCATCAAGCAGACAAAACACGTCCAGAAACCCTACCCGCTCCAGTATTTCAACGACATCTCGGAAATGACTGCCAGACTACTCAGACCTCTTGGCATCATGGTAGCCCACAAACCCACCAACACACTAAAACAGCAGCTAATGAACTTGAAAGACCCAATACAGACAACAAGCAAAACTAATGTCATTTACAAAATACCTTGCAAGAACTGTGACAAACAGGCAGAAAACTAGCCACCAGGATACATGAACATCAACTAGCCACAAAAAGGCATGACCCACTCTCACTAGTATCTTTACATACAGATGAGGAAGGATACCACTTCGACTGGGACAACACATCCAATCTAGGACAAGCCAAACAGAGACATGCACGAGAATTCCTAAAAGGATGGCAAACACGTTGACTTGGACCCCATTTACCATCCCCTGAGAAAAAGAACAGGAAATGACATCACCACAGGAAATGAGATCACCAACCAATGGAAACCTAAACACATAAATAGAAAGCAGGCCATGCCACCAGTGTTTCATCCGGAGGCTCACTGATGATGTTTCCTTGTATGGTGATGAACTGTCTGAAAACTAACCTAGCTCAGCGAGCAAACCTATATCTAGAACCTCATCTACTGTGTCTGTTGCTCTCTACATTGGGGAGGCAGGATGCTAACTCATGGAACGTTACAAGGAATATCTCTTGAGACACGGACCAAACAATCCCACCGCTCTGTGGCTGGTCTCTTCAACTCCCCCTCCCACTCTGCCAAAGACATGTAGCTCCTTCACTGCCAAATCCTCGCCACCCGACGCCTGGAGGAAGAATGCCTCATCTTCCACCTTGGGACCCACCAACCACATGGCATTAACTTCGACTTCACCAGTTTTCTCATCTCCCTTCCCCCATCTCATCCCAGATCCAACCCTCCAGCTCAGCACTGCCCTTCTGAACTGTCCTACCTGTCCATCTTCCTTCCCACCTATTCTCCCCTCTGACCTGTCACTGTCACCTCCCCATCTACATATCGCTTTCCCAGCTACCTTCTCCCTCACCCCCACCGTCCTATTTATCTCTCAGTGCCCCCCACCCCCATTTCTAATGAAGGGCTTATACCTGAAACGTCGATTCTCCTGCTTGTCGTTTGCTGCCTGACCTGCTGTGCTTTTTCAGCTCCACACTTTTCAACTCTAATCTCCAACCAGTGGAGTATATTTCCCCCGATTTCCATTGACTCCTTTTGCTGGGGCTCCTTGATGATATACTGGGTCAAATACTTCCTTAATATCAAGGGCAGTCACTCTCCTCTCACTTTTGAAATTCAACTGTTCTGTCCATGTTCTGTCTATGGCTGTAATAAGGTCAGGATTATAGTGGCCTTGGTGCAAGCCAGACTGAGCATCAGGTGAGCAGGTTATACTTTTGCAAGCCCCACTTAATAGTACGGCCAACAATCCCTCCTATCTCTTTGCTAATGATGAAAAGTAAACTGACTTTAGTAAAGCCTTCTCCAAGGTTCTGCATGATAGACTTATTAGTAAGTTAGGTCACATGAGATTCAGGGTGTACTTGCTAATTGGATAAATGATTGCCTTAACAGCTGAGGCCAAACGCCAGCTCGCAGATACCTCCTCCTACTGCCCCCTTGACCATGACCCCACCCCCCCCCCCCAAACCAACATCTCCC
>NC_057713.1:40639889-40686615 GCF_004010195.1 Chiloscyllium plagiosum | reverse complement strand
ATCTCCAGCATCTGCAGACCTCACTTTCTCCTCGAAGATTTCAACCTACTGCGAATCCTCTTACAAGGATGCCTTCCTTGAAGAAGCTCTCTGCCTCTCTCTATAAAGATTTCAGTGAGTCCCTCTCTCACTGCACACCCCAGGTCATCTCCTCTGAACACTCTCTGCTCATTCCTGAAGAAGGGCATGTGCCCGAAACGTCGAATCTTCTGTTCCCTAGATGCTGCCTGACCTGTTGTGCTGTTCCAGCAATAAAGTTTCAGCTTTGATCTCCAGCGTCTGCAGACCTCACTTTCTCCTTAACAGCAGGAGACAAGAGTGGCGGTGGAGGGTTGCTTTTCAGACTGGAGACCTGTCACCAGCAGCACTGTGGGTCCTCTTTTTTTTTTGTTTGGCACTTATATAAATGATTTGGATGAGAATATAGTAGACATGATTGGTAAGTTTGCAGCCGACCCTAAAATCGGTCACATAGTAGACAGTGAAGAATGGTTTCTAAGATTACAAAAGGATCTTAATCAAACGGGTCAATGAGCTGAAAAATGGCGGATGGAATTCAATCTGGGTGAATGTGAGGTATTGCATTTTGGTAGAAGAAATAAGGATAAGGTTTATATAATTAATGGTAGGGCCTTAGGTAGTGTTGTAGAACAGAGTGAGCTAGGGGTTCAGCTATATAATCCTTTGAAGTTTGTCTCACATTTGGACAGGGTTTTTAAAAAGGCATTTACCACACTTGCTTTCATTGCTCAGTCCTTTGTGTATAGGAATTGGGAAGTCATGCTGACATTATACAGAACATTGTCGAGGCCTCTTCTGGAATACTGTGTCCAGTTCTGGTCACCCAGTTATTGGAAGGATATTATTAAGCTGGAGAGGGTTCAGAGATTTACCAGGATGTTGTCGGATATGGAAGGTTTGAGTTATAAAGAAAAGCTGGGATTTCTTTTTCCACCTAGAGTGTACGAGGTTGAGAGGTGACCTTTTATAGAAATTTATAAAATAATGAGGGGTATAAATAGAGTTAACAGTAGTTGTCTTTTCCCTAGGATGGAGGATTTCACGAATAGGGGTCATGTTCAAGGGGAGAGGCATGAAGGGCAAATTTTTTACACAAAAGATGGTACGTGTGTGGAAAGAACCTCTTGAAGAAGTGGTGAATGTGGGAGCAATTAAGATGTTTAAAAGATATTTGGGAAAGGTTTGGAGGGATATTGGCCAGGACCAGGCAGGTGGGACTAGTTTAGTTTGGGATTATGTTCGTCATGGACAGGTTGGACTGAAGGGTTTGTTTCTGTGCAGTATGACTCTGTGACTCTATGATTGGACTGTCATTGCTGAGTTGGATCTTCCATTTTTTTAATACCAGGACACCCTGGCCAGTTTTCCACATTGTCATATAAATGCTACTGTTTTAACTGCACTGGAACAGCTTGGCTAAGGATGCGGCAAGTTGTGGAGCACTCATTTTAAGTACTGTTGTCAGAATGATGACTGGGCCCATGGTCTTCTTAGTATCCACAAACAGAAATTGCTGGAAAAGCTCAGCAGATCTGGCAGCATCTGTGGAGCGAAATCAGAGTTAAAGTTTCGGGTCCAGTGACACTTCCTCAAACCGTCCTCTTCTCAACATGCAGTGTTTTTAGCCATTTTATTGAAATGCTGAGAAGTGAATTGAATTGGTTAAAGACTGGCATCTGTGATGCTGTGCACCAAAGGACGAGAGTTGGCATAACCTGAGAAAAGAGGAGTGTAAATTTCATAGATTTCATAGAATCTGTTTTATACAGTGTGGAATCAGGTCATTTGGCCCATTGAGTTCACATCGACTGTCCAAAGAGCATCCCACCCAGATCCACTCCCAACCCTACTTGTAACCCTGCACTTTGATTTGATTTGATTTATTGTCACGTACACCTAAGTACAGTGAAAAACTTTGTTTACGAGCAGTATAGGCAGATCGTAGTAAGTTAGGACGTACAGATCATTGGGTGTAAAAAAAAAACCTTGGACAAAGGCATACTGGTTGCATCACACAGGGTGTGCGCTAGGCCAGATCAACATTAACAAGATCAGCAATACTTGAAGTTAGAGAGCCCATTTATCAATCTAATAATGGCTGGGGAGTTGTTCTTAAACTTGAATATATGCACCAGCATGTTAATGTAACTTCTGCCAGACGGAAGAGTTGTAGGAAAGCATTACCAGGGTGGGATGGATATTTGATGATGTTGGCAGCTTTTCCTTGGCAACAAGTCATGTAAATTGAGTCCATAGATGGGAGGTTGGCTTCTGTGAAGGTCTGGGCTGTGCACACAATCTTCTGTAGTTCTTCACGTTCCTGGGCAGATCAGTTGCCGTACAGATGCACCTGGACAGTATGCTTTCAATGGTGCATCTGTAAAATTTGGTGAGGTTCCTTGTGGACATGCCAAATTTCCTGAGCTGCCTGAGGAAGAAGAGGCATTGTGCTTCCTTGACCGTCGCATTTTTGTGTGACGTCCAGGTCAGGTTGTCCGTTATCGTCACTCCTTGGAACTTGACTCTCTCAACCTTCTCAACCTCCTCTCCATGGATGTAGATGGGGGGGGGGGGGGGGCATGTTCTCCTCCTTTCTTCCTGAAGTCAGTGTCCTTTCTTCCTGAAGTCAGTGATCAGTTCTTTCATTCTGTAGATGTTGAAAGAGAGGTTTTTAATCATTGAACCACATCATCAAGCCATCTATCTACTTTGTATTCTGCCTTGTCATTGTTTAATTAGATTACTTACAGTGTGGAAACAGGCCCTTCGGCCCAACAAGTCCACACCGACCCGCCACCCACCCAGACCCATTCCCCTACATTTACCCCTGCACCTAACACTACGGGCGATTTAGCATGGCCAATTTACCTGACCTGCACATTTTTGGACTGTGGGAGGAAACTGGAGCACCCGGAGGAAACCCACGCAGACACTGGGAGAATGTGCAAACTCCACACAGACAGTTGCCTGAGGCGGGAATTGAACCCGGGTCTCTGGCGCTGTGAGGCAACAGTGCTAACCACTGTGCCACCGTGCCACCCACATTCATCGTTCCATGGTAGTGTTGTCAGTAAACGTGCAGTTGGTATTCATTTGGCATTTGGCAATACAGTTGTGTACAGGGAGTACAGTAGGGGGCTGAAGACGTATCCTTGTCTATCTTCATTGATTGTGGTTTGTAGGTCAGAAAGCTGAGGATCCAGTTGCACAGGGTGGAGCCGAGATCTAGTTTTCAGAGTTTTGAGATCAGTCTGGAAGAGATAATGGTGTTGAAAGCGGAGCTATAATCGATGAGCAGGAGTCGGAGATAGGTGTCCTTGTTGTCCAGATGCTCTACAGATGAGTGCAGGGCTGGGGAAATATTGTTCACTGTTGACCTGTTTTGCCAGTAGGTAAATTGTAGAGGATCGAGGCAGGCTCAGAGACTAGAGTTGATGTGGGCCATGATCAGTCTGTTGAAGCACTTCATGATTATGGAGGTCAGAGTCACTGGGTGGTAGTCATTAAGGCATGTTGCATTTGCTTTCTTTGGTACTGGGATGATGGTCTTAAAGCAGGTAGGGACTACGTCATGTAGGAGGGATGGTTGAAGATGTCAGTGAATTTCTCTGCCAGGTGATCCACACAGGATTTAAGTATTCAGCTGGAGTCTCCGTCTGGGACCTTGGGTTGGCTCCCAGGAAGACTGATCTGATGTTTGCAGCAGTGGGCACAGGTGTGTCTAGGGCTGACGGGGCAGGTGACACCTCGTCGCTGGCAGTCTGCTTGAACGAAGCATAGAAGGCATTGAGCACATCAGGTAGGATGTGTCTTTGTCCACTATCTTTCTCTGCTTCGTTTTGTATCTCCGGAATGTTGTTTAGGTCTTGCCACAGGTAGCAGGAGTGTGTATGGTTGGTTTGGGCCTTTGAATCGGTCTGGTACTGCCTCTTGGCATTCCTGATGTCTTTGTGGAGGTCATTTCTGGATTTTGTGTATAGGCCTGGGTCGTCTGTCTTGAATGCTGCATGCTTGGCCTACATATTTCTGGACATTAAGGGCAATTTAGCATGGCCAATCTACCTAAACTGCATGTCTTTCCACTGTGGGGGGAAACCAGAGCACCTGGAAGAAACCCATGCAGACAGTTGCCTGAGGGTAAAATCCATCCCTGGCCTCTGGCGCTGTGAGGCAGCAGTGCTAACCACTGAGCCACCGTGCTGCCCCAGTATCAACCAGGATTCTGACTCCTGAACTCTCTGCTAGAAAGTGCAAGTTCAGGGTTGGAACTTGCGTTCAATGTCCCACATTGATGCTACTGCCATTCCATTTCAAGTCTCTCAAAGGCAGAGTGGGTTCTTCTGTAAAGTTTGGAGATGAAGAGTATCTGCAAAGCTATTCCACAAGAATCCGCACTTTCACATTCTTCACATTCATAGAGCCGTGGAATCACAGAATTGTTATGGTGCAGAGGGAGGCCATCCGTCCTATTGTGTTAGCATTGGCTCTTTGAATATTTTCATTTTGTGCCAATCACATGAATTTTCCTCATAGCCCTGTGTGTTGTCCAAGGAAAACAGTCTAATCTCTTCAAACTTCCCTCCTAGCTGTGTCATTCTCTGGAACCATTCTTGCAAACTGTTTCTTTTGATCGTCTGTGAGGAATATTCAGTGCCCAGCCATTAGTCAGCATTGTATTATTTAACTGCAGTCACCAAGGTTAATGATTGAATTGGAAAACTACTTAATTTTAATAAAGCCAATTTTTCTTATATGATCTAGGCAGCTATGAATCTATGACAGCTTTATTGCCTAATGGCTGATGAGTTAAGCAGAACATGGGCAGCCAGGCAGGACTGTTGTAGATAACTTCATTTCCAAGAGCTGGAATAACTTACTCACTGAGCTGTATTTGTTTTTCAGTACCACCTTCTTGCAGGAAGTACTTGTTCTCTGCACTTAGTGAGGCAGATAATGAAACCTCACCTTTTGATGAATCACCTTAAAATTTGTACTTAGTTTCCACCACAACCTGCATAAAAACAAAGTGCACATTTGTATAATTTTTTAATATGCTGACTTCATAACAACTATTTAAACATCAAGATGTTAATTTTTCAGTTCAAAGCGTTTTAAAAGCTTTTTCTTATTTTGGAGCAGAATGTGTAGTTGTTCAGACATAAGTGATTAAAGTACTGAAAAGATACAAGATTAACTATGTTCTCGCATTTCTTGTAATAAAGCATGATTTGAGTGTTCCAAGCATTGATCTTTGAATGAAGTATTTAAGTATCTCTTTCATAGTGTTAGTAAAGAGTCCTCCAGATTCATTGTAACGGAAATAACACCAATAGCTACGTAGGTTGATTTTCACAGTTTAATTACAACAAATTTGAAGACGTGAACTAATTTACAGAAACATTTATTTAAAACATTTATTTTTGTTTCTTGCATTATGAGATGGTTTGTTTTTTGACTTTCTACTGTTCTGCTTCATTTAGAGTCATTGAGTCATACAGCATCCTTCCATCCAACTCATCCATGCCAATCGGGCATCCCAATGTGACATAGTCCCATTTGCCTGCATTTGGCCCATATCCCTCTCAGCCCTTTCTATTCATGTACCCATCCAGATGCCTTTTAAATGTTGTAATTGTACCTGCCTCCACCACTTTGTTCCATACACGCACCACAGTCTGTATGAAAAAGTTATCCCTCAGGTCCCTTTTCAATCTTTGGGTCGAATGACCTGCTTCCACATTGTAAGGATTCTAGGATTCAGTGATTCACCTCTCATCTTAAACCTATGCCCTTAGTTTTGACTCCACCATGCTAGGAAAAAAGCCTTGGGTATTCACTCTATCCATGCCCCTCATGATTTTATAAACTTCTATGAGGTCACCCTTTACCTCTGATGCCCCAGGGAAAGTAGCCTCTCCCTAAAACTCAAACCATCCAGTCCGAGCCACAACCTTCATTTGGTATCACATGATCAATTCTGCATATTTCAACTGAAATTAAATAAATTTAAGCTGTCACTGCTGTTCTAAATATGAAAAAGAATTCAGCAAGGGATGAGTCAGAGATGGATCGTGTAACTGTAAAGAATTCAAAGTATAATTGATGTAATTCGTATGATCAAGAGGAAGTAGAGAGTAGCATTTGCGAAGTCTGCAGTGCAGTGTTCTGCTTATCCTACAAAGAAAAAGGTACAATTGAAACTTGTGTGTTGTCCTGGTGACACTTTCATGTCTCCCTTTAAGTAAATCTTTTTGTCATCATCATCAGAGCTATGATTTTTCAACATGAGTGCTCTATTTAGAAACATCAGTTTTGACCATTCCAGATAACATCATCTGAGAACATAGTGTAGTCAGTTTCCATTTGTTCATTGTCAACACTGGCTGCCTGTTTTTGACTCTACCATTGTCTCTCAATTCTCAGGCTGTTGGTGTAGCATTTTAAATAATTTTATCTTGGGATGTGGATTTTGCTGGCTAGGCCAGTGTTTATTGTTAACCTCTAATTTCCCTGGAGAAGCTGGTGGTGAGCTGCCTTCTTGAAGTGTTGCAGTCCCTGGATTGCAGGTTCAACCACAGGGCTATTAGAAAGGGAATTCTAAGATTTTGAACCAACAACAGTGAAGAAACAGCAATGTAATTTCAAACCAGAATGGTGAGTAGTTTAGAATGGAACTTGCAAGACATGGTATTCCAATGCATCTGCTACCCTTGTTCTTAAATAGGGGAAATCATGAGATTGGAAGTTCCTGATGGAGGATTTTTAGAGTGAATTACTGCAATGCGTTATGTATATAGTACACATTGCTGCCACTGTATATTGGTGGTAAATGGAGTGAACGTTGAAGGGGATGAATGGAGTGTCAGTCCTGTGTTTAGTTCTGAATGGTGTCGAGCTTCATGAGTGTTCTTGGAGCTGTGGTCATCCAGGAAAATGGTGAGTATTTTATCACACTCCTGATCTTTGCCTTGCAGATGGTGGACCAGCATTGGGGAGAGTGGAGGTGAGTTACTTGTTGCAGGTTTCCTAGCCCGTGACTTAACTCTTGTAGCCAAAGTATTTGTATAGCTAATCTAGTTCAGTTTCTGGTTAATAGTATCCCACAGGGTGTTGATAGTTGACAATTTATCAATAGTAATATTATCAAGGTTATCAAGGCATGAAGGTTAGATGCTGTCTTGTTGGAGATGGTCAGTGTCCAGCAGTTGTGTTACTTGAATGTTAACTGGCACTTATCTTACCAAGCTAGGATATTGTTCAGATCTTGTTGCATGTGGATATGGGCTGCTTTAGTGCCTGAGGTGTTGCAAATGGTGCTCAGATTGTGCAGTCCACATATAATGTTATTGGTGATCTTATTGTTCATTTATGAAGCTTCTGAAGGTGATTGGACCTAGGACCCTATCCTGAGGAACTCCTCTGGTTGAGATAACTGAACTCCAATAACCACAACCATTTGCCCTTTGTGCTACGTTTGACTTAAACCACCGCTAAGATTTTTCCCTGATTCCTATTGACTTTAGTTTTGCTAGGACTCCTTGATGCCATTCTTATGTTAGATAAATGCTTCTTGATGTTGAGGGCAGTCAGTCTCACCTCTCCTCTGGAATTCAATTCTTTCGTCCGTGGTGACAAACGTTATAATGAGATATAAAGTTTAGTCGCCTTGCCATTGAAAATGGGGATATATGTGGACCCTTGTGTTCCAGTTAGTTTTTTGATTGTTCGTGCCCAATTATGATGGAATTTGGCAGGACTGTGGGACTTTGACCTAGTTTGTTGTCTATAGATTTGCTTTATTTAATGTATAGCCTACTTACTTCTCCACTTAGCATGGATGTAATCCTTTGCTGTGACTTCACCATTTTGTCACTTTACTTTTAGTATGTGTGGTATTATTCAAGGCATATTCTTTAAACTTCTGATTGAACTAGGGTTTCTTGCTTTATGATTATGGTAGGATAAGGTTTTGCCCAGCCAAGACATTTGATAAATTGACATTTCAGTGTATACATCACCTGAAAAGTACAAAGTTCTAGCAATATTCTTTGTTGAAGGCATTTTACTTTACCCCTTTGTTGATTGGTAAGAATGCATTTACTGTCTCTAATAATTTGTTATTTTCATTTGGAGCCTCTGCATCTGCGGATTGTATCCCTAATCCTGCTAAAATTTACTTCTGCTGAAAATGTAGTCTCTGCCAGTGTTTTTGCTGACACATTGACTAGTCTCTATTGTACAGATTTTTTTAATGTTCCAGGTTTCCATCATTTGTAGACTTTTTTAATTGAATGAATGTTTTGCTACTTTGACAAGAAATATAAGAATATGAGGGAGATTTTCCTTGGGTTTTGCAGAGGAACCTCGATTATCCAAATGAAATGGGCGGGGAGTATTTTGTTCAGATAATCAAATGTACGAATAACACAGTTTAACCAAGCATCGGGACCTTGAGATCTTGTTCGGATAATCTGAAATTCAGATAATCAACATTCAGGTAATCAAGGTTCCTCTGTATATGTGTCGTGAGGAGCATATAAATTCAGGGAAATCAGGTGAGTTCCTTGTGGTTATGTGCAACATTTTGATTTCCCAATAGTCACTAACTCTGATAATCACATCCATGGTATATCCTTCCCAATACATTTCAAAAGTAACAAAATCAAGAGTATACGTATTGCCTCCATCCCATTTCCAACCAGTGACTGTACATTATCTGCAAAGATTTGCATTTTTGTGAATTCTTTATTTTTGTTTGTTGGTACATGATACTTTAACACCTCAAACGCTTTAAGGTTTCTCACTATTACCTTAATTGTTGCTAGGAATAAGGTTGGAGGCTCGTACCAGCATTGATTGTTTCTGTACCTTTTAGGATCTCGAACGAGAAATCTCCTTTCAAGAGGACAGTGGTTTATACTACTACTATTATAAAAAGATGTTGCAGGCAACATCAATTCAAGAAGGTATTTTAAAAAAAAACTCAGTGTATTTTTGATAGTTTTTTTGTCACAAGCCACAATAATTTGAGGTCAGTCATAACCTTTAGTAGATCTTCTTTGTTTTATTGTAGGTGCTTTTTTGCCTTTTCTCTCTGGCCAGACCTTTACTCCATTATTGTCTTGGTTTTTTTTTTCAAAGTTTGTATCTGAAGTGTAATTATTTTGTCTGGATGTTCTAAATTGTAACCTCCGTTAGTTTACTTTTGTGCATGTGGTTTAGTGTTTTATGTCTTTGCAACCCACTGTGCTTTTGGAGCTCTGATATTTTACGTTTGTTGTGCTTCATTGCTAATGACTTCTGAACAGTTATGGTCGCTCATGCATAACCGTGTTACCTTTCACGGACAAAGTGTTGTATCAAAGTGATTCGCTCAGTACATTTAAACCAGTTTAGACCTGTAATTTTTTCATTCTGTATGTCACACTATTTCAATATTCCTGTTTAATGAAAAATATTTTGTTTTACCATTAGGTCTTTTTGAATTGACACATGACAACAAGACATTATCATTGAGGACCCTTAATTCAGTGCAGCAAATCAATCTGTATCCAGAAGTCTTTGCTGGTATATTGTACCGTATTACTGGTAGTCAAGTATGTATCTTCAGGTAGCCAATTATGGTGCATCTTTAGATGCTTAATTTGGATGATATTTCGCTTAACTTTTTTATTCTGACAAAGGCATTAAGAGAATTATTATTAATGTTATCTGGTGTTGGAAGAGTATATCTTTCAAAGTCTTAAAGCACCACTAATGTGGAGAACCTTGATCATCTTTCATGGTGGAGTAACTACCCTTATAGCTTCCTCGTTACTGATTGTTCTGTCTCTCCCCTTTCAATTGCATGTGTCCACTACTACAGAACTCCGTTCATGCTCTGTATTCCTGTTGGTAATATTTGTTAAGTATTCAGTATCTTACTATTATCCCATAACCCATTTAGAGACTTGAGAAAAGCACTGTCATTTTGTCAGCCACCAGCTACAGAATATGAAATGTTCCTATCAACAACCTCACCGAAAGCATTGACCTCACTGAAGTTGTTGACTTGAAATTCAATACTGAACTTGGTTATTAAAATGTAATTTCCATCAGAACAGAATGAGGATCCAGCAGTGGCCATATCTTCAAAATATTGGGGGCAAGAAGTTTTGTCTTTTAACATTTTTTAAATTTAAAAATAAACCCAATATGAGCCACGTGGATTTCATGTTCTATTACCAAGTTCCATTTTTGAATTTGGCCCAAATAAAATAACCTATCATAGCTGGGGAGAAAGAAACAGTTATACAAAATTTGGTCAAAACCATGGAAACTTGTACTCGAACACTAAACTTTAAATCCGTAACATACACAGTTCTCTTCTCAGCTCTATTTGCAATACTAGTTACCTCTCCACAGTAATAACAATGGGGAAGATTGGATTTCAGTACAAAGGTGATGAAACAACAGATGCCTGTCACAAAAATGAGTTAGTTTTTTTGTGAAAAATGGGTTCTGGAAAACAAACATTTTAATGAATGTTTATTAAGGTGATATGTTCTTATTCTAGAGCATTTCTTCAGAAGATCAGTATAATGGTTGTGGGTTTCTGGTCTGCAACATTAATAATACTATTCTTAATAACTTCTAATTAGAGTAAAACAAATTTCTTTGTGCATGTTGATTCCCTGGCACCCAGAGGGAAGTTCAACTTTCAGTGAATATTGCTTGAAGTCAGGACCACAATGTCATCTAATTATCTGAAGGCAGTGTTTTAGAGACGCTACTTCATACACATGTCTATTCTGTGTGAACTTGTTTTGCAGGAACTAGCATTATTAAGTTTTTTTTTGTCCCCATAGGAAGCAATTGAGCCAGTGTATTTTTACATTGGCATAATATTCGGATTACAAGCAGTTTATGTGACAGCACTGTATGTCACAAGTTGGATACTCAGTGGGACATGGATGGCAGGCATGCTTACAGTAGTGTGGTATATTATCAACAGGTAAGCCTGGCTTAGTCTAGAAGTCATTATTTGTACCTTCACAAATAAGGCATCTAATTGAACCTGGTAGAGTGCTCTTGATCAGTATTAAATTGTAGCTTAGAGCATTCATAATTAATTTTTAATCACCTTATCCTAATTAATATTGAATTTCCTTTTTCTGCCATTTTATACTGAAATGTGATATGGTTGTTGAAGATCTCCTTCAAACATTTGCCCACTAATTTCTTACTATTGCCCATTATTTTTTTAAAGCTTGTGACATTTTGTATTTTGTGTGGCATCTTATTAGTGTCTTTTGGAAATTCAAGCATGTTACATCCACTGTTTCTGCTCATTATTTCCTCAAAACACTCGACTAGATTTGTCATAAATACTATTTCTCCTTCATAACTTCTCTTTGATAAAATTACTTAATTTCTATTTGGCAAATTGATTTGCATCTTTTTGAGGGTATAACTAGAAGGTAGTTAAACCCTTGGTAAAACCATACTGACTTTGTCTGATTCTACTGTAAATTTCTAAAGTTCATTGCTAAGATTCATTTAACAATTGATTTTAATATTTTCCTGATGACTGATGACAGGCTCACTGGCCTGTTTTCTCTCTGTCTGTTCTTAAATAGTTGCGTTATATTTCCTAATTTATAACCTGCTGGGATCATGCTAGAATCTAGATGCCAAATTGCAATAAGTATTTCATAGTATGAGTGGTCATGCCTGAGCAGTCTCTTCAAGATGATGTAGTTTCCTTTTATAATATAGATTGTGCAGGAATTCACGGTTTTAATATATTCATAAGCTTTTTCTTTGGCTAATGCATGTTCAAGTAGCTTAATCAAAATTGTCATTCCAGATGTTGAATTAATCTGACTAGTTTATTGCAAAATCTTTCACGCATATCTTACATGACCTTGGGACATCCCAAAGTTTTACAGCCATTGATGTATTTTGGAAATGTAAACGTGGAATCATTTAAAATATAGGAGCAGGAATAGGACGTTTGGCCCTTCGAGCCTATTGCTTCATTCAATATGATCATGATCGATCCAACTCAGTATCTGTTCTCACTTTCTCCCCACACCCTTTCATCTCTTAGCCCTAAGAACTATACCTAACTCCTCCTCAAAAATATTCAATGTTTTGGCCTCAACCGCTTAGTGTGGCAGAGAATTCCGCAGGCTCACCACTCTCTGGGTGAATAAATTTCTCTCCATCTCAGGCCTAAATGGCCTACCCCATATCCTTAGACTGTGGTCCTTGGTTTTGGTTTCTGTAAGGCCTCTCCCTTTCTTCTAAACTCCAGTGGATATGATCCTGACTGATCCAATCTTAGCATCATATGTCAGCCTTGCCATTCCAGGAATTGGTCTATTCAACTTTGTTACACTCTGTCCATAGCCAGAGCATCATTCTTCAGAAAAGAAGACCAAAACTGCACCAGATATGGGGGTCTCACCAAGGCCACATACAATTGCACCAAGCCATCCCTGCTCCTGTACTTGAATCTTCTCACTATGAAGGCCAATATACCACTTGCCGCCTTCATCGCTTGCAGCATGTGCATGTTTACTTTCAGCTACCAGTGTACCAGTCTTATTGCTCCCTCCCCTTTCTCAATCTATTGCCATTCAAATAATAATCTGTCTTCCTGGTTTTGCTGCCAAAGTGAATGCAGTCATTGATGAGCAAATTAGCTGCAATATTACCCAAAGTCCATGAGAGATAAAATATTCCCAGTAATGTTGATTCAGAAAAAAAATCCTGCTGGGAACTTCCTTGCTTTACTGTAAATCATAAGAAATAGGAACAGGAGTAGCCATTTATCTTCTCCAGCCAGCTTCATACAGGAATGTTTAATATCCATTCAATTTAACTTTTCATCCAAAGACAGTCCCTCCAATCATGTGACACGTCCTCAGTACTACGGTGTTGTATCTGCTAAGATGCTTCAGTTTCTGCACTGGGCCTTGAATCTACAACTTGCTGACTAACAGTGAGCCAAGCCTGACACCTACACTTAGAATTAAGAATTGAATTGCCATATCTAATGTTCTTCTGATTTTGTTATTTATTTTAGGATCGATACAACCAGAGTGGAATATACCATTCCTTTAAGAGAAAATTGGGCATTACCATATTTTGCATTACAGGTTGGAGCACTCACAGGCTATATGAAGACCAATGTTAATTCTACTATGGAGGTGAGTGTGGTGAATTTAGTTTACCTTTTTTGTGATATTTTGTTTCTAAATAGAAAGTTTGCATATTTATACAACCTATATTTTTAACTCCTGTTTTTAATTTTTAACTGTTGCCTCCAATAGTAACACACATAATTATATGTTAGGTCCTTCATGTAGAGTCATACAGTCATACAGCAGGGAAACAGACAATTTGGTTCAAGTCATCCATGCCGACCAAGTTTCCCAACTTAAACTAGTCCCATTTGCCTGCGCTTTGCCCATTACCCTCTAAATCTTTGCTATTCATGTACCTATCCAAGTGTCTTTTAAATATTGTGACTGTACCTGAATCTACTATTAACTCTGGCAGTGCATTCCATATAAGAACCACTCTGTGTGATAAAAGTTGCTCCTCCAGTTCCTTTTAAATCTTTCTCCTTTCACCTTCAATCTCTGCTCTCTAGTTTTGAACTGACCTACCCTAGGGAAAAGACCATTGCTATTCACCTTATCTGTGCCCCTGATGATTTTCTAAATCTCTATAAGATCACCCCTCAGCCTCCTATGTTCCAGTGACAAAGATCCTAGCCTGTCCAGCCTCTCTGTACAATTCGAATTCTCTAGTCCTGGTAATATCCTTGTAAATCTTTTCTGCACTCTCTCTAATTTAATAATATCCTTCCTATTGCTGGATGATTAGAACTGTACACAGTACTCCAAAAGTGACCACATCAACATCCTGTACATCTGCAACATGATGTTCTAACTCTTATAGACAATGGTCTGAGCCATGAAGGCAAGTATGCCATTTGCCTCTTTACCACTCTGTGTATCTATGACGCAACTTTCAAAGAACTATGTACCTGCACCCCTAGGTCTCTCTGTCCAATAATACTCTCTAGGACCCTACTGTTAACTGTGTAAGTCCTGCCTTTCTTTGTCTTACCAAAGTGAAACATCTTGCATCTTTCCAAATTAAGCTGTATCTTCCACTCCTCAGCCCATTGATTCAATTGATTAAAATCCCTTTGTAATTTTAGATAACCTCTTTCACTATCCGCTATACCACCAATTTTGGTGTCATCTGCAAACTTACGAACTATGCTTCCAAAATTCTTATCCAAGTCGTTTATATAAATGTCAAACAACAGTTGACCCTGCACCGATCCCTGTGGAACACTGCTGGTAATAAGCCTTCAGTCTGACAAAACGACTCCCCACACCACCACCGTCTGTCTCTCACTATCAAGCCAATTTTGTATCCAATTGGCAAGTTCTCCCTGAATCCCATGTGATCTAACAATTCCATCAAGGGGATCATCCCCTTCTTATTTCTGCTTTCCACCCAGATAGCTTCATGGATGATTCTCCAGGAATGTCCTCTACAAGTACAGCAGTAAAAGTAACGTTTTCCCTAATCAAAAACGTCACTGTCCATCCTGTCTTGCCTCCCTTCCTATCATGTCTAAACCCTGGAACATTGAGCTGCCAGTCTGATCCCACCCTCAGCCATGTTTTTGCAATAGTTTTGATTATCCTGGTCATATGTTCCACCTTACCTGTGAGACCTCTAGTATTGAAATAAATGCAGCTTACTCCTTCAGAATGCGCTTATTCTCTAACGCGCTCTTGCTGCCAAATGAATTAACTTGCTCCCTTTAACTTCCGAGCCATCTTCACTTGTCTCTCTCTATCCTCACAACTGTTTAGGATTCCCCTACCCCCGCTCCCCACTTCATGCTAGTTTAAAGGCTGTCCAGTAGCTGTAATAAATCTCCCCACCAGGATGTAGTCTCCCTCCAGTTCAGGTAAAATCCATCCCTTTTGAACCTTGTACGTTTCTCATTTTCAACAATTCATACAATTCCCTTTTTAAAATTGCTTATGGGATCAACTTCCACCACCTTATCAGGTAGGACATTCCAGGTCCTGACAACTCAGATGGTTGGAACTCTCATCATCGCCCCACTGGATTTTCTCCTAATTTTGAGTTCACGAGCTCTCGTTATTGACCTAGCTGCCATATCCATTCCATCAACGTCTCTAAAGTTAAAAATCACACAACATCAGGCTA
The DNA here is from genome assembly GCF_004010195.1 of Chiloscyllium plagiosum. Taxonomy (NCBI): domain Eukaryota; kingdom Metazoa; phylum Chordata; class Chondrichthyes; order Orectolobiformes; family Hemiscylliidae; genus Chiloscyllium; species Chiloscyllium plagiosum. The sequence goes on along the minus strand of NC_057713.1, from coordinate 40,671,342 downwards.
TAGTCCAACAGGTTTAATTGGAAGCACTAGCTTTCGGAGTGCTGCTTGTCCATCCGGTGATTGAAACCACCTGATGAAGGAGCAGTGCACTGAAAGCTAGTGTTTCCAATTAAACCTGTTGGACTATAACCTGGTGTTGTGATTTTTAACTTTGTACACCCCAGTCCAACACCGGCATCTTCAAATCAATAACTCTCTTTGCCTTGAAAAGCTTTATGTGGGACTCTGTTTACTTCTCTGTTCCAAGAGCAACAGATCTCACTTTTTCAAACATCTCCAAGAACTGAAGTCCCTCATTCCTGATAACATCCTGTTAAAACACCGAGGCTAGTACAGGACTCTGAGACAATCGGTCAGCAGCACCTAGAGGATACCAAGGCTCTAGGAGAAACAAAGTAAAAACTGATGATTTAATTGTTTATCTTATTCTTAAGTGGTAAAGTTCATTGGATTTTAATGCTTATATTACTACGGTTAGCAGTAGTAAGAAGTGACACTCATTTATTAAATAGTTAACTGTATGATTAATTAATTAGTTAAGATACAACAGAGATGGCAGGACAAGTGATGCGCGATGTGTTGCAGTTGCAGAATGGAGGAGCTCCTGGATACGAGTGTGATGAAACACATTTGAGAAATGTTTGCTGCTTCAGTAACTTCAGCTCAAAGTTTGTTAGAGGGGTGGCTCTTAGTTATGGTGGCCTTAGTACAATAGAATAAGATTATCTAAGTTAATGAAACCAGGATGTAGAAGTCTTTTGAGTAATGGTGAGAAATGATAAATGCAAGAAGTCACTCCTGAGAATGGTTGACAGACTCTCTAACAATAACCAGATAGCAGGATAAAGGAAGAAATAGCAAGATCTTGTCAGAAAGCTATGATGATTATCTTGGGTGATTTTAATATACATAATTGATTTAGAAAGAAAAACTGATGAATGTAAGAAGTAGGAGCACGAGTAGGCAATTCAGCTCCTCAAGTCATCCCCACTATTCATCAGGATCATTGTGATCTGCTTCAGGCTTCAATTCCTTATCCCTCACCTCTCTGATATTTCAAAAATCTTCTAGCTCTCTTGAAATACCTTTAGTCATCTAGCTTCCATAACTCCCTGAGATAGACAGGTTCAGACATTCACTGCCTTCTGAGAGAAGAAATTCCTTTGCATCTCAGTTGTAAGTGAATTGTCCTTTTCTCTGTCACTATATCTCCAAGTTTGAGATTCCCCCACTAGTGCACACATTTTCTCAACAACTACTCTATCAAGCTCCCTCAGAATCTTGTTAGTTGCAATAAGATCACCCTTCATTCTTCTAAAGTCTAATGAATAGAGACCTAACCTGTTTGGCCGTTCTTGATAATCAACTCTTTCATCCCAGCGAGCAGCTGAGTCGATCTCTTTTGAACTGCTTCCATTGTCTGTATATTCTTTCTTAACGTGGGGACCAAAGCTGTAAAGAGTACTCTACGTGTAGCTTCATCAACATCCTGTGCAGCTGCAACAAGAATTTCGTATTATTAAATTCCAACCCTTGAACAATAAAAGCCAAAATTCCATTTGTTACCTTAATTACTTGCTACCATTTTGTCTATCATGTACAAGATCACAAGATCCCTCTGGGCTGCGTATTTTTGGAATCTGTCTCCATTTTACTAACAGATTGCCTTTTTGATTCTTTCTATCAAAGTGCTTGACCTCCAATTTCTTCACGTTAAGCTCTATTTGTCAAGTTTTTGCCTGCTCACTCAACCTATCTGTATCCCTTTGCAGACTAATCACAACATGGCCTCCCACTTATGTTTGTATTGTCAGCAATTTTGGATGCATTACACTTTGACCCTCTTCCAAGACTTTAATATAGAATGTAAATTATTGAGGCCCTAGGACTGATCTCTGCAGCTTACCATCAGTTGTACATTTCGAAAAAAGGCTCATTGATAACAATGTTCTGTTCTGTGTGTTAATCAATCCATGCCAACACATTGCCCCCAATTCCGTCAGCTTCTACCTTATGCAATCACTTTTTTAACGAAAACCTTCTGTAATCCATATACACTACATTTACTGGTTCCTCCTTATCAACTCTGCTTGTTATATCCTGAAAGAACTCGAGAAAATTTTGTCAAACATGATTTCCTTTTAATAAAAAACGTTAACTCACTTTGATTGTGTTAAGTGTTTCTAAATGTCCTGCTATTTCTTCTTTAATAATTCATTTAACAATTGACATTTTCCCAATGTCAGATGCTTGGTCACATGACCTATAGCTTCTGTTTTCTGACTCCCTCCTTTCTTGAACAAGGGTGTGTGTAATGGAATATTTCAGTCATTTCAACCACTATCTCGGCAACCATTTCCTTTCAAACCCTTGGATGTATGTCATCGGGTTCTGGTGACTTGTCTGCCTTTAGTCCTTGTAATTTGTCAAATACTTTGTCCCTTTATGATATACTTTGTTACAAGATCAAGATGTGTTAAAGGTAGAATTTCTTTTGGGATAGTTTCTTAAAACAGAACATTCTGGAGCCAACCAGAGAACAAGCTTGGTTTTATGCAACAAGATAGGATTGATTAATTAATCACCTCATAAATAAGGCATGCCTAGGTAGCCTGAATAACTGAATTTTATATTCAGTTTGAGGCAGAGAAGAATGGTTCCAAGACTAGTATTTTAAACTTAACTAGGGACTTTTATTTTCTGTTCTTTAATTGGATGTGGGTGTCATTGGCAAGAACAGCATTTGTTGCCCATTGCTCATTGAACTGTTTGACCTTTTAGGCCATTTTATAGAGCAGTTGTATGTCGGGAGTCATATGTAGGTTAAATCAAGAAAGGACAGCAAATTTCTTTCTCTGGTAAACCAAATGGATTTCTATGCCAATTGAGAGTGATTACAGGATTGCTATTTGACCCGCTTTTAATTCCAGATTTTATTGCATTCAGGTTTATAATTGACCATGGTGGGGCTCAAAACCAGAACATTAATCTAGGACTTTAGAGTCCTAGCCCAATGACATTACCCCTACCGTATTGTCTCTCCTCATGAGTAGGAATAGACTGCTCAGCCCTTTGAGTCTACATTACCATTTGCTACAATTCTGGCAAACTATCCACATTGGTCCCTTTTTGCCATCCTATCTCCATATTCCTTTACATCAGGGCTTCCAAAATGGGAGTCCGGAACCCAAGTGGAGTTGAGACTGAAATTTTGATGTAGTGTGACTCACATGAATCTCTGCCCAAGTCATAACGGATGGCGTACTTGCATCTACTTTATTAAGTTTCTTTTCGGTTTCAGTGAGATCTCCTCTCATTCTTCAAAACTCTTGAACGTACAGGTCTAGTTTCCCCTGTCTCTTTCCAAAAGACAGTCCCACCATCCCTGGAATAATTCTGGTGAACCTACATTGCACCCTGTTTATGACCATAATGGAGTTCTGAAGATAAAGAAGACCAAAAGAGTGCACACTACTCCAAACTAAGGTTCTATACAATTAAAGACTTTGCAACTTCTGTAGTCAAATCCTGTTGTGATAAAAGTCAACATACCAAGAGCCTTCCTAATTTATTCCTGCACCAATAAGTTAGTCTTCAGTGACTGAATACAATATCCAGTTCTTTTTGTATACCTGCACCTTCTAATCTCTTTATGAAATCTTCTGCACCGCTCTCCCTCCTACCAAAGTGGATACCCTCAACTTTTTTTCCACATTATATTTCATCTGCCATTTTATTTCCCACTCATTTAAATTTGACCAAATTCCCTTGAAGCCGCTTTGAATCTTATTGCAACACACTCCCAAATAAGTTGGAGATATGGCATTTGATTTCCACATTCATATACTGTGAACAAGTGTGGTCCAAGTACTGAGCCTTGTAGTATCCCAGTAGTCACAGCCTGCCAATGTGAGAATGACCTGTGTATCACTAGTCTGTTTTCTGCCTGTAAGCCAATACTTAAACCATGCTCGTACATTTATCTCCTATCTCATGGATTTTAACATTGTTATCTAACCTCATCTGGGTGACTTTATCAAAACCTTCTGACTCTCTCTTTTCAATTCTATTAGTAACATCCTCAACAAACCCAGACTCAATTTCTCACTCTCAAATCCATGCTGATTATTCTCATTAAGATTATTATTACCCAAGTGTTCATTTATCAATTCCTGGATATTAAATGCTATTATTTTCCCTACTATTGATATAAGGCTAACAGATTTGGAGCTCACTATTTTCCTTCTCCCACTCTTCCTAAATACTGAGGTGGCTTTGCTATTTTCTAGTCTGTGGGAATGACTCTAGAATCCATATAACTTTGGAAAATCATCACTAATGCATCCCCTATCTCCAAAGACACCTCTTTTAATACTCTAGGACACATAATATCAGGTTGTGTAAACTTATTAGCCCAAGGTCTCATTCATTCCTCCAATACAGCCTACTTGCCAACACAGATTTCCTTCTATCATTCATTTTCCCTTAGATCAGTAATTCTCGGAAATTTCTTCTGTTTTCCTCAGTGGAGCCAGGTACCAAGTAATTGTTTAAATTCCCTGCCGTTTCTCCATTCCCCATTGTAAATTCTTCTGATTCTGCCTGAAATGGACCCACATTTGATTTTTTATGTACTTATAGAGTACTTTTTAGTGGGAATTTTTGCTAGTTTATATCTACAGTTGGTTCTGCTATAACACGGTAGTTCCGTTCTCGTTCAACCCCATGTTATGAGAAAATTGCGTAATAGCAGCACTAAACTAATTGGGTCAGAATTGCATTATAACCAATATATGCTTTAAAAGTTTGCACTATAGAAACAGTGTCCTCAGTTCATCGATTGTGTTATTGTGAATTCGCATTGACAAAACGTGCATTATAGAACCACCTGTATTGAATTCTCTCATTGTCACTTTTTTGGTCACCTTTTGATGTGTTCTAAAAAAGGGCAATTATGAGGGTATAAAAGCAGAGCTAGTTAAATTGTGCTGACCAATTAGGTTTAGGGATAAGTCAAAAGAGTTACAATGGCTGATATTTTAAGAGATATTTCAGAATGTACCAAATCGGTTAATTTCAGTGATTAACTAGAAAAAGCATACAATTGTGTAATTAGCAAGTCAGAACATTGGACAGAATATAAAAAGCAGAAAAGAATGACAAAACTATTAAAAGGAGAGAAACATTCAGACATGAGAGAATGCTAGCTAGTTGAGAGTGTGAGGGAAAGCTAACTAGAAATACAAAAGCAGTAAGTGTTTTTATCAGAATGGGATCACAGTGCAAAAAGTGTGGAAAGCATTGCTTTCTATCACTGGTATTTAGAAATCTGTCAATCTGTATCTTAAACATACTCAATGAGTGAATTTTTGTAGCCCATGTTGAGTAGAAAATTCCAAAGATTCACAAGCCTCTGAATTAAAAAATATCTTCATCTTTGTCCTATGTCCCTCCCCACTTACTTTGCAACTGTGGCCCCTCATTCTAGACTCCTCAACCAAGGGAATGATCATTTTACCAAAGATTTAGCAAGCAAGCTTTGGTCCTTTGGATAGCGGGTCTAAGGAATTAATAGTGTAAAATAAGGAGATAGCAGACAAATTAAACAGGTATTTTGCATTGGTTTTCATGTAGATGATACAAATGACATTCTAGAAATAATTGTAAAACAGGAAATGGGAGAGGAAAAAATTACCAAGTGGTACTGAGCAAAATATTGGAGCTGAAGCCTGACATGTGCCTGGGTCATTGTGGAGCTAAAAGAAATGCCTAGTGAGGTAGTTGACATGATGGTTTTTATTTTCAAAACTCCCGAGATTCAAAGAAGGCTCCATTAGATTGAAAAGTAGTGAGTATGTCAAAATGGGAGGAAGACAAAAAGTAGAAAACTACAAACCAGTTAGTTTAATAGATGATATAGGGAAGGTTTCAAAGTTATTATCAAAGACATTATAACAGGGTACTTGAAAATTTTCAAGATAAATATTCAAGAGTTAACATGGTTTTATGTAAAGGAGATCACCTTTTACCAATTTATTGGAGTTCTTTGAGGAAGTAACGTGAGCTGTGGAAAAAAAGGAAGTAGAATGTGTGGTTTTGTTTTCAGACTTTCAAATAGCATTTGATAAGGTGCCAAATCAAAGATAATTGCAGAAAATAACAGCTCATGATATGGGGGTAACACATTAGCATGGATAGAAAATTGGCTCCTGAAAAGAGTAGCCATTATACATGTAAGTTGTGTAGTCAAGTAGATCTTAAATTGAGATTTGTGTATAGGATATTGGGTAACAAAGCTAATGTTGTTATTTCCTCCCACCTAGGTATTTTCATATCTCCTGATGTGTGCCTCTACCTTTGCCTTTATAATGATGTGGGAGATTAGTCACTATGTACTGTTTGTACAAGCCTTCAGTGTTTTCCTGTTGGATTGCCTGGATCTAATTCAAAGCCGCAAGGTATGTGCAAAATAGAGTATAAATTCTTGTTAGGAAGAGAAAGAGTGGACAAAAGGAAGGAAACTGAAGTTAACTAGAGCTGACCACAACATATTGATCATGCACATTTTGGTAATGGTGGTGGCCAAGTTTAAATCATTGCAACTTAATTTTTTGAAGGAAAATCTTGTGTTTGTGGAGTGTGTTTTCATGATAACATACATACACTCTGATTTTGTATCATGATATTCCTGTAGCTCACATAGAGATTGATAGTAAAAGAGTGGCTGACTCATACTGATCTTGAACAACACTGATTCAGAACTCCACCCCAAGAAGTTTTAATATTGCTGGATCCAGCACAGTGATTGCTTCAGAATCCACAGCGTGTTGTTTGTATTAGAAGTGCTTTTAATTAATGGTGTCCACCTGACCCAAGCAGGTAGATTTTTGCTAGCAAGTATGTTTAATACTTCTATCACGGTATGAAATAAAGGGCTCTCTGTTTCATCTGAGACTGTTCAATTGTTGTGCATCACAGGCACAGAAAATGTGTATATAATAGTGTGCATACTTGGCTTTATGCAATAGCTGACTTTTAACAAATGGCATTCAACCAATTATTAGTGGTTCTTGGCTGTTTGGGTGGATCTAATGCAAACACCAGACTGAATAAATTCAGTCAGTGACTTCCTGGAAAACAGCGATAGCCTGAAGCATATAGCTGGATATTATTTTATTTGTAATGGTGCAGTGGCTATGACTATTGATGAATAATTTTATCTATGACTATGAAACAAAATGCTAAAATTATTATTTCTCAGCAATGTTTGGATTATTAATACAGGTCTTTGAAAACTAATTGCTAAAAGTCATAAAGTTATCTTTTGATTCTTGATGACTTTGTAAAGCAGGTGGAAGAAAACAACATTGACTTTTTTTCAAATTATATAGAACCAATGCAGTGCACCATAATTATTTTGTCATCTGGCTGAACACAAATAAAGAAACATACTGAACATAATAGCAAGTTATTTTTCTGTAGCTTTGCTATTTCTGTTGTGAAATTGTTAAAGATTATCCTCATATTTCTTTTGCAGGTGGCTGATGTGTACAGGATGTATTTAGTGTGCCTTGCACTGGGCTATTTTATACAGTTCAGAAATTCTGCTTTGCTGGCTTCCCCATTGCTAAGCTTCATTTGTGGTTCTCACCTTGCAAAATACATTCAGGTAATAAAATGGGCTTGTAAGCCTAATAACTTAGTGTTTTAAGATTTTGATTAAGTATATTAATACCAACTTCATTTTGTCCCATTTAATACAACCAATTATAGAAAAAGTGTTTTTTGCTCAAAGCATTGGCCTAGATTTTCATCTTTACGCGATCAATAATTATGTAATTGGCCATTTCCCAACATCATCATCATCATCGTGCTGTCTGCCGTCAGTGCCCATTCACAATATGGCGACTTGTTGGAGTCATTGCAGGAATAGAAGTAGTGTGATGCTGGACGGAAGGCATTATAGTGCCTTCATTCACTGGAATGAGTCGAGTGTGGTGTGCTGGAAAAGCACAGCAGGTCAGGCAGCATCCGAAGACCAGGAGAATCGATATTTCAGGCAAAAACCCTTAATCAGGAATGAGACTGTGAGCTGAGGAAGTGGTGAGATAATTCATTCACTGGAATGTTAGCTCAGCCTGTACATCAGTACTGGTTTTCCTAATCTTCGCCCCCCCCTTCATCCTTCTTTCCCACCCACTCTGCATTTGATATTCCCTGCTTGTCTTAGCATATGTGTGCACCTAGTAGCCTTATTAGAATATTGGAAAGTCTGAAAGTGTCAATCAAACAAACAACCATTCGTAGTTCGTTTGAGAAAGATCCTATTTATGGTCAAAGAACTGTCAAGCAATAGCCATTCGCAATCTTTTTAGGAGCTCATAAAACTCTCAATCAAATCCATTGACAGTTGTATCAACAACTACTGCTGAGCTGCATTCATTAGTGAGGTTTACAGTTCAATCAAGCATTCAAACTGAAATTCCATTTCACACCTGTCTATGGCTGAATACATTAAAATAGAGGAACAGTTGGGTTATCAACCAAGAAGTTAGTCATCCGAACCATTGCTTCAAATGCAGTGTAGTCAATCACTGCAAAGATCAAAGCATGAGGCAACTGTCACATTAAAATTTGAATCTTGAATTTTCTGCATGTTGAATGCAGAAGACCACTTAACAACCTTATCCACACCCCAGCCAGCTCATGGTATTCCAGGTGTAGTCATACACTGTTCTCGTCCAGCTCACCCACCTGCTTCTGAAGACATTTTCACTTTCACAATACTTGTCAATTTAATAGCTGTTTACGTTTTCTGAACAAACCTATTATTTAATCTCTGTATTTTAAAAATACTTATCATAAAACATCTAATTGTGACATGTGAAGGTATTAACATCTTTTGAATTTGGCTTCAAAATGTTTCCTGCTCTAGTCTCGGAATTCCCCATGATATATGACACGTGTCAGGCTATGAACCATATTTTCTTCCAAGACAAGGCAGACTCGTAAAAAAAGCAGGGGGTCTAAAATTTCCACTTCTAGAATGGAGCAGGTAAGGACACGATTGCTGCAAGCAGGCTTCCTACTTGCTCTCTTATCCTGCTCTTCAAAAATTGCTACAAAATGGGAGTGTAGCCCAAAATTCTGCAACTGAGTTCTACTTAACATTTTTATATCCCATCCCTCCCCTTTAGTTCCAACACAACAGAGGAATGAAAATCTATCTGTGTTGGAAACAATCTGGTCAAGTTTTCTTTATAAAGTAGAGTTAGTTTAAAACTTTCTGAGCATGATGTGAGTTTTAGTCCTGTTTTATTAATGACTAATTTTCCCCTTTTCTTTAACAGCAAAATCTAAAGAAAGGTCATTTTGTGGCAAGACTGATGAAATTGCTGCTTCATTTCTATTTGGTTTTCACAGTTTCAGTCACTTTAAATCTTGTAATAAAAGTAAGTATGAGATACAGCAGATTGGTATGTATTTTTTGACATTATTATCTTGCATTGCATTTGTGGAAGACCAGTTATACCTTATTTCAATAACTTCAATGGGAACATGGTATTCAAAGAAGGACCACGAGTGGAATTTTAGAGGGGCCTGAATAACATGGGCAATGTTGAAGTCTGTGGCAGAATCACCTGAGAAGTCTGGCGAGACCTACCTCAACATTGGGACCAACTTGCTGTATCCTTTATACAGCTGCCAAGTGGCGAGGAAAGTTTCCTGCTGGGCAGTGGCGAGTTGCCAATTATGGGGAATTATTGATGGTTAGTTTCCTTAGCAATGGTACAACTCACTTCACTTAATATTCAACTTCCTGTCTAACCACATCCAGCGAAGAAACTAGATGTTGAGAATTCTTGATGTGGAAATTGGACCAGTTACTGCCATGTTCCTCAGTAACAGACAGCATCTCCGGGACAATGCATGTGGAGTAACTGCAAGTACCCCTCCATTCACGGACATTAGCATTTGATACTTACCAACCTTTGACAATCCTCATGACACTTCTCTTATGTAATTGCAGGACAATTAGGAAGCACAGATGTGCATTACAGGGCTTTCTGGCAACTAGTGTTGAAATACTGCTGCACGAATATCTTGGGATGCACGGATGGACCTAGCTCATGGATTGGACCAAGCTGCATCTCATGGCTGCTTGCTTCCTTAGTGCTCACTTAATTAGTGCCAACCTGCATAGTCACAGCAAGCCTTCCTTGCCTTTCTGTGTCAATTAACACAGTCATACAACCAGCCACCTTGTCTTGCTGGCCAACAGAACTCACCCTTTGCTTTATGGCAGTGCGCTACGTCATACCTGTACCATGTACCAAGCAAATACACTGCACATACAGCAACCAAACAGCTGTGCCTCAAAGTCTAGCAGTGTAGTCCTTACCAAAGTCCTTGGAGGCACCTGTCAGTCAGAGGATCCTGCTACAGTAAGTTGAAAGGCAGACACCAATACCATTCCAAGAGATTGGCAACAATTAGGTTCTTGGTCAGGATATCCATGCCTCTGAAGTCTGCGAATGAGTCAAGGTGAGTTCTGTGGCCTCATAGCAGCCAGTCAGGGGGAAGGCTAACACAGTCAGGGTGATGTACAGACATCAGTCAGGAGTCTGGGCACTACTCGTCTGGGGAATGGGGGAGGAGGCATAGGATACTACTGCTGTGGGGACTTAGGGCTACAGGCTTTGGGATAGGGGCTGCCAGTTGTAAAGGGGGCAACTGGATTTGTAACATATTTATATGTAGAATATGGTTGGGAACTGTGTATTGAGAGGAGTGGGGTCATCTATGATCAGGAGCGCCCTGGCTTCAGAAGCAGGTAGGTGAGCTGGGCGAGGATAGTGTATGACTACCCCTGGAATTATCACCTTTTGTACCATGAGCTGGTTTGGGTGTGAGTAAGGTTAAGTGCCAACTCAAGTAGCAGGTTGAGAAGTGACTTTGGGAGGTGTGAAGCTGATGAGTCACTTTCAAGGCTATCAGAAAGTCAATCTGAATGTTTGGGCCCTCAGTGACACAAAGGAAGAGGCTGGAAGCCACTGCTGAGTGTTCGCTGGCATTTGAAAGTGCAAGTTGGGAAAGAAGATGATTGTAACATGAGTGGGAGGGTACGTTCCTCAATTTGAGGGAGAGGGCTGCAAGAAACACCAATGTGAGACCATAAGACATAGGAGCAGAATTAGACTATTTAGCCATCATATCTGCTCTACCATTCAATCAAGGCTCATAAATTTCTCAACACCAATTTTGTGTCTTTTCCCCATAACCCTTGATCTACTTACCAATCAAGAAACTATCTCTATCTTAAACACACTCAATGACTTGTCCTATACAACCTTCTGCTGATTCAACCCCCTGCCCGAAAAAATTCCTCCTCATATTAGTTCTAAAGGGTTACCTCTTCATTCTGAGGCTATGCCCTTGGGTTCTGGTCTCTACCACTAGTAGAAACATCTTCTCCACATCCCCTCTGTCCAGGCTTCTCGGTATTCTCTAAGTTTCAATCAGATCACCCCCCTCATCCTTCTAAACTCTATCTTTTACAGACCCAAAGTCTTCAACCGCTCCTCATATGAAAAGCCTTTCATCTCCAGGATCATTCTTGTAAACCTCCTCTGGACCCCATCCATTGCCAGCACATCCTAACTTGGGTACTGCTCAAACTGCTCATGATAATCCAAATGCAATCTGACCAGAGCCTTGCAACCTCAGCAGTATATCTCTGTTCTTGTATTCTCACCATCTTGAAATTAACGCTAACATTATATTTGCTTTCCTGACTGCCAACTGAACTTGCATGTTAACCTTAAGAGAATCCTGAGCCAGGAGTCCCAAGTCCCTTGTGTTTCAGATTTCCAAAGTCTTTCCCTGTTTAGAAAATAGTCTACACCTCTATTTTTCCTAGCAAAGTGCATAATCTCACACTTTCCCATATTGTATTCCATCTGTCACTTCTTTGCTCACTCTTCTAGCCTGTCCAAGTCCTTCCGCAGTCTGCTGCTTCATGAACACTACTTATCTCTCCACCTATCTTTGTGTCATCTGCACACATAGCAACAATGCCCTTAGTTCCTCCATCCAGATTGTTAATGTACAATGTGAACAGTTCTGGTCCCAACATTAATCCCTGCGGAATTCCACTAGTCACTGGCTGCCATCCTTTCAGAGATTCCTTCAACTCTCTCTGCTTTCTGCCAGTCAGCCAAGCCTCTATCTATGCTAATACCTTGCCCCTAACATAATTGGCCCTTATTTCACAGACTCCTTTGCAGCACTTTATCAAAGGCTTTCTAGAAATCCAGTTAGATAACATGCACTGACTCTCCTTTGACTAATATGCTTGTTATCTATTCAAAGGATTCTAACAGATTTGTCAAGAATGACCTTCCCTTGATGAAGCCATGCTGACTCAGCCCCATTTTACGATGTAATTCCAAGTACTCTGCAATCTCATCCTTAATAATGGAGTCTGACGGCAGTCTTAAAGAGAAAGAACATTACATACAAATCCATGCACTGTGCAGGGCACAGGTCTGCAGGGTCCCTGCTCTAATCCCTTGCGATCCTAAGGCATTGGCTTCCTGTGTGGTGCACACTTCTCAACCATCGGAAATGCTGACTTCTCATTCACACCATCACTTTTGGACAAGGAAGGCATATAAAGAATAGGGATGTTTGAACAGGAGAGGCCTTACAGATTCACATCCTTGCTACATTCTACATGGACATGAAGTTAGGCATCATGATGTCAGTAATGTTAAGAGCTACACAAATGATGTAGCGTGAGAACAATTAAATTTATACAAAATGAAACTTTATTTAGAATGCATTGTCACCTGTGCCACCAAAGTGCTCTCCAAAGGTTTTTCTCTGTCTAAGTGTTGTCTGAGATGGAGGGAGCCTGCTCAGCAGTGGACTTCATTGGCCCTTGAAGATTGTTCAGCTGACCCAGTGAGTATTTGTCTGCACAGCCCAGACATGCTGAAGGCCTGCTTACCAAAGGCAAGCGGACCTTCCCCAGCTTAAAATTCGAAAGGTTGGAGTGGCAGGCAGGGTGGAGATGGAGGGCTTGATCACCTCTGGGAGTATCTTGAGTGCAGACTTCTGAAGGGGACGTGTGTGGTTCCTCCTGTGGCTGGATGCCTTCTGGCATTGTTGCCTTCTTATGGGGAAGGAGCACCTGAAGTGTGCCAGGTTCCCTCCAACCTGTCACATGTCTGCGGTCCTGATGATCAATACCAGGGTTGATGGGAGTGCGGACTCTGGGGGTGCTGGGATTGCCTCTCCATTGCAGCCCACAATCTATCCATGAAGGTATCCAGATGATGGTCAGCTTGGTCTACTGTTTCTCTTCCATCCAGGGCATATGGCTGGATTGCTAATACCACACGATCATCCCCTGTACAGGAACCAGGTCTCTGGCCGTCCTCTGTATTCCAGTGACCTGGGCATTTCTCCCTTAGCCAGTTAAGGAGCTAACATAGTGAGGTACGCACCAGCTTGTGCTCTCAAACTTTCTGAGGTTGATGTTCCCACTGAGCAGTCAGTACTTGATCTGGTGAGTGGATGGTTGTGGGAGGCAGCTTTGCTGATGCTTCCTCTTGAGTCCTCGATCTTTCCGTCCTCTGAGGCCAAGAAAGTTCCTTCTGGGAGCAAATTCTTTCTCCGCTGAGGTTATGGACATCCTCCTGGCAGCTGCAAGACACAAAGGAAAGGAGTCATTGCCAATGGTTAGAAGAGGTGTGCAAAGAATGACATTGAAAGTGAGGTTGTTGTGAAAGTTGTGGTGGAATGAAAAGTGGTTTTAACTTAATTGGCAGAATATGGACGTCTCAACATCCCCTTCCTTCCCACATTTTTCCCTCATTTCGTGAAATTTATGTCTGTGCACGTTTACCTTCAAAGAAGTAGCCATTCTTTATTTATGAGGCTGTACAATAATTGGAAGTTGTTGGTATTCAGTTCTCCATAGATAGCAACAAAACTTTTTTTAAAAATTGATTCATGGAATAAGAGCGTCACCGACTGGGCCAGCGTTTAATGCCCCGCTCCAACTGCCCATGAGAAGGTGGTGGTGAGCTGCTTTCTTGAACTGCTGCAGTCCACATGCTGTGGATTGACCCATAATACCTGATTCTATGTGCCTTCCTGTATGTATCATTAAACAGTAGTCGGGTAGTAGTTTTGGCCTCTTGATGCATTGCACTGAGACTAATTGTATCATCCCTAATCTTATATTGGCTCATATTGTCTCCCTTTCTTTTTGTTATTTTCATATATGTTCACAGGCAACACTCTTATAAAGCCTCATGGCTGCATCTTAGAGACTGAAAATTTTTCTTTCTGGTGGAACATTAATGTGTTTCTGCCTCTTGTGTTTGAAGAGTATCTGAGTGCAACTTTCGTGCCAGTTTAAAAGTTCTGCATGAGAAACGTTTGCTTGAATCACTGGGCATGGATGTATGCAAAATAATTTGTTTAATCAACTCCACGAACTAAACAGGTGATCTGTGTTTGATTCTCACAAGGATCACTTATTGTGTGGAGTAGGAATATCAGTTGTTTGTCTTTGTGTTGTCTATTGTATGACAGTCTGGTCAATTGTAATGACCCAGCAGCTCCTACCCTATTTACAATCTTGGTTTTCTTCAACCTTTCCATATGGTTTCATGTGTTTGGGTACTCAGTCCCTTACTTTTGGGTAGGCTTGGACAGTAAGCACTTGTTGGCTTGTATTTGCACTGTTGAGTGCATCCTAGCGAAGCCCAATCTCATGCTAATCCAATGTTTAAATTTACATTCTTTCCAGTGGGAGGTCATTTGGCCATGATCATGAAAAGAAACCCTGTCTGAATTTAGTTCCTATCGTCCAAGAGCCAGTTATAATAACATAAATGATATGCAGCCAAAATCAGCTAAGTCGAACACAAGCAAGAGATTGAACCTGGGTTTCTTGTCTGTATGGCTCGATATTTTTCAGTGTAGTGCTTAATAAGTAATCTTCTACTTTATTTATTTTAATCACTGACTGTTTACTTTTTTCAATTTCAATTAAAAAAAACAATGTGATATTCTGCACTGTATGATAACAAAAACAATAATGTGTGTGTATGTATATACATGTATATAGAGAGAGAGAAATTGTCTCATGCACCAGAAAACTGTTTATGCTAAGTACTTAAATGTTTCCCAGAGTAATTTCTGGCAAGAATTGCTAGAATAGTGAAACATGAGCATAAAATCTGTTTTAGATGTGGATCCTGTAAGTGAAGACGATTTAAGTACAGAATAGCAGAACAGGTTGGCGCAGGCTTAGAGTATTGAAGAGCCTCTTCCTGGACTGTATTGTTCTTTGTTCTCAACTTCTATTGGATTATTTACTAGTTTATAGAAAGACTCAAAACTACGTAACTGGCATTCTTTCTTGAACCTACAAAGATTTGATAAAAAACTGCAGTGTATTAATTTAGTGTTATAATCAATAATATTCAGCTCAACTGGCAGTAGCTACTAAGTTTGATCCTGCATAGATCCTTTTTATATTGCAACATTGCAGTCCCACTCATGATCTGTGTTTCAGTGGGAATAAAAGTTGATCATTGCTAGAAAATTAATTGAAAGGTAATGAAAACCATTTAAGATGAAATGACAGGTAACTTTTCCGTCAGATGTGAAGTAAATGATCTGTCTGCCTTATAATTTTGGCCGGAGTAGACAAGCAGAAGGCTGGAAGGATACAGCAAACCAGGTAGCAGCAGGAGGTGGCCATGTCGTCTGCAGGACTGCTGAAGGGTTACACCCGAAACGTCCTCCTCCTGATGCTGCCTGTTTTGCTGTGTTGTTCCAGCCTCTGGGAGAAAGTGAGGACTTTCTCCTAGTTGATTATAACCTTACTGTGAAGTGTCTTCCAAGGATGCTCACTTTGAAGAAGATCTCTTCTTCCCTCTACAAGGATCTCAATGAGTCTGTGTGTCTCTCTCTCTCTCTCTCTCTCTCTCTCTCTCTCTCTCTCTCTCTCTCTCTCTCTCTCTCTACCCCCCAGGTTGTCTCCTCTGCCCTGAAGGTCTTCAGCTACATCCTGAAGCAAACTTGGCACCGCCCTCTTGATCTGTCCTACCTGTCCATCTTCCTTTCCACCTCTCTGCTCCACCCTCCACTCTGACATATCACTATCAGCCCCCACCTTCATCTACCTATTGCGTTCCCAGCCACCTTCCCCAACCCCACCCCTTCCCATTTATCTCTTAGCCCCCTTGGGCCTTCCCACACATTCCTGATAAGGGGCGTATGCTCAAAAATGTTGACTCTCCTGCTCCTTGGATGCTGCCTGACTGGCTGTGCTTTTCCAGCACCATACTTTTTGACTCATGTAGCCTCATGCTTGTCTACCTTGGATTGCAGCATCTGCAGTTTTTTTTTGTCCTATAATTTTGGCCTGCTGTTAGTAGTTTTGTGTTTGCCACTTTGGCTGTGATTGCAACCCGTGAATTCACAATTGCTGTTTATTTAAATATTCACAGAAAATGGTCTCCCAAGAAGAAAATGAACATATATTAAAGTTTTTTGAAGCAAAATTTGATTTGAATACAACAAGGTATATTTGAGTTATTTACTTTTTTTAAAGTCTTTTTGGGAACAATATTTTAATAGATTCTGTAAGTTTTGAATAGAACTTTATAACTGTTGAGTATTGATGCTAATTTAACTTTCTGAGGTGTGATCAGTTTTGTTTGAAGTACATCAGAAAATACGTAATGGTCTTGGTTAATTTGCTAGTAAAGATGCCACAATCGGCTTCACTGTTGTGTTCTGGACTGAAGGGTGAAGTTGCTTAGAGCTCACACTACTGACCAGAATCCTGCTGTGAAAATGTGGAAATGTATATGTATCTTTGTATCTGCATGGCTCTGTTATCCCTACGGTTGAACAGCCTGCTAATGTTCATTGTGAATTTTGACAATGCTAAAGTCTGTTGCACAATTGAGATAACAGCATGTGGTAAAGAAAACGGTTTAGAACTGAATTTTAGTAAATTTAGGGATCACTAATGTTTGTACCTCTGACGCATGAACTGTCTCACCAATTTTTAATTCTGTTTCCAATATGCCTAATATTTTATCACTCATAATTTGCTTAAGAAATTATTCTGAGGATTTATTACTGATAAAGAATTTTTCATGATATCTTTTCTAAGTTCAAAATGCATTAATTTTCATTTTATATTCTCTTCGGTTTACATTTTTGGATATGCTGAAGTAACAATCAAAACAAATTTGATGAATTTCTTAATATTTTATATGCTTCAATGAAGTTTTGCCCTTAACCACCATCTGTTTAGACTGTAAATCTTAGTCTTGGCAGATCATTCCTCATTTCTGCTGTACTCATCAGGTCTACTCGTCCTTGTTGGTGTTCTTTCTCATGCAAGCAAGTATTTTTGTGGATTGACTATCCATACTGAACCTAAAGCTAAACACAATGTTCCATGTAGGTTCTGTTGGTACGCTGTAAAGCATTAACATAACTTTTGTGGGCTTGTAGTCTACCTTCCTGACTAGATAACCTGCTAACTTGCTTTGCAGTGTATGACTTTAACATACATTTTTCATCTTTGATCACCTTCCTTTTTTCCCTGCGCTAATTCATTTACTTTTTTGCTTGCATACTCCTCATCTTGTGTCAAGCTATGTATAACATTTTACATTTAACATTGCTAAAATTTAAATTGTTGTATGTCTACCTAATCTGAGCCTTTTGAAAATCTTTGATTGCTGGATGTGCCTCTTCTATTTTATTTTGTGAAATCACCAAGTTTGAGTGTTTGTGTCCAGGTTAATTATGTGGGTAAAGGACAAAAAGATTTGCCTGATTCCACTCCTCCAACATCTTTTCCCAATCCCACTCAATGTGATTTTATACTTTCTATAAGTGCTGTTTCTCCCTTTTGGGTATTTTATATTTTGGTTTTGATTTGCCTAGTATTTAACAGGCAGTATGCCATCCCAGTTGATAATGCTTGGCAGAGGATGACATAGAGTCTGCACAGATATATAGAAAGGTTAATGGGCAAAAGCCTTGGTAGATAGAATAAAATGTGAGGTTATGTACATTGGCAGAGAAAATAGCAGAGCTGAATGTGCTTAAATGGGCAAAGACTGCAGAAAGCTGCAATACAGAAGGATTTGGGTATCCTTGTGCATGAATTACAAAAAGCTAACATCCTAGATCAGTAGGGAATAAGGAAGACAACTACTTTTTTTTATTATTTCAAAGAAAATAGAGTATAAAATACAGAAGTCATGCTAAATCTATACAAGGCACTGCTGAGACCACAACTGTGAGCAGCTTTGGTCCCTTATCTAAGGAATGATCTATTGGCATTGGAAAGTCCAGAGAAGGTTGCAGTCCAGAGAAAGTTCATGTGTGGAGGGACTGTCTTATGAGGAGAGATTGAGGAACTTGGGCTTGTACTCATTTGGAGTTTAGAAGTCTAAGAGGAGACCTTGTTGTTGGGGCAACCTGACAGAATGCGAGACTGTTTCTCCTTGTGGGAGTGTCTAGGACCAAGGGCATAATCTCAGAATAAAGGGTCACACATTTAAAACCGAGATGAAGAAGATTTTCTTTTGAGGTTCGTCAGTCTATTGAATTCTTTACCACAGAAGGCTGTCAGGGTTGGGTAATAAGTGTATTCAAGGCTGAAATAGATTTTTAATCAGTTAGGGAATGAAAGGTTTTGGGGACAAGCCAGGAAAGTGGGGTTGAGCATTATCAGATTATTCATGATTTCATTGAATAGCAGAGCAGTCTTAATGGGCTCAATGGCCTACTTCTGCTCCGACATGTTATAGTTTAAGGAAAGTAATACCAATATTGGTGCTTTTGAATTAATTTCTGAGCTGTCATTGGGTATATAAGAATACGCTCCATTGTAAAGTTTGTGATGCTTCACATAAGAATTAAGTATATTTGTTAGCACAAGCGAACAGAGCAGAAATTATCCCCCAAAATTCCCATTTTTTTCTAAGTGCATCTGAACAGAAACAAAGGAAAGAATTACAACCTTAGCTTAAAATATTCAGGATAATTTGAGTTTGTGTATGTGTATTTCATATGTAATAATAACTACGATCATCTTTATCCATTTCAGAAGAATATTGGACTCTTGTATAACTTAACAGCTATATCATGATGAGGTTGTATTAGTTGCTTTGCACGGAGTGCTTTGGATTTTTGTTTTAAAACTTTTTTCCTTATATAAATGTTAACTTATTTCTTGAGCAAATATTTTTGCATTTTGATGTTTAAATTCGATTTTATTGGAATATGTGGTTAGTTCACTTTCTGAAGTTGCGAATGTTTAGATCAGGAAGATGAGTAGAAATATTGGCTGTATGTCCCACTCTTGTTACTGTGTGTAATGTGTATTTTTCTCTCTCTTTTAACTTAGAGACTTCAATACAAACTTGCTGCTCTGTCAGGAAACCTTCCAGACCCCATCACAGGAATTCTTTATCCGACTGACCCAGACCTGTCTACTCCCATTTTGTATGTCTGTGTTGCTTATCTGCTTTTTCTCAACATTGGAAGTAGTTTCCAGGAAGTTTCGGTAAGGAAGGAAGCAAAACTTTATCATCTAGGAGTATTGCTTGTGTGTACCTAAAAGATTTAGCTCAGTAGCCAAAGAAATATTCCACAATAAATGATTATCATAGTCTCCCAGTACCTTGCGATTAAGATTTACATGTATAAAATCATGTTAAAATGTTTATCACGGGGCTGAAGGATTAATTTATTAAATTGAATGTGCAGTGGATGAGAACGAGTGAGCGATATTGGATGCATTCAACTAATTCTAAGACGTGCCTCATAATTTGTTTGATGAATGTTATGCTCATTAATTTGAGAGCTACTGGGGCTGAGCAAGAAACCTTCCCAGGTATTTCATTCCAGATCTATTTTTGCAATTGTTTTACATGTAGGAAGTTATAACAAGAGTGTACGAGACAACCAAAGAATCTTAGCTGAATGCAATTTTTAATACAACTCAAAACCCAGTCATGTTTTATTTCATAGATTATACATTCCTTCAGCATGGAAATAGGCCGTCCAGCCCAACAAGACACTCTGAAGAGTAACCCACCCTACATTTACCCCTAACCTACACATCCCTGAACACTATGGGCAATTTAGCATGGCCAGTTCACCTAACCTGCACATCTTTAGATTGTAGGAGAAAACCGGAGCACCCAGAGGACGACGCAGAGACGGGGAGAATGTGCAAACTCCACACATACAGTCGCCTGAGGCTGGAATCGACCTGGGTCCTTGGCCCTGTGAAGCAGCAGTGCTAACCACTGAGCCACTGTGCCACTAACTAATCTTTGGGATGAAACTGTGCCCTTATCCGTTGATGTGTAGAAGCTTCAATATGTTCACTAACTTTGAGATCTTTCCATTTGCGAGAACTGTGCTGAATTAGTATTCCATTTCAGATGATTGCACCCAGAGTGCTTATATTCTAAATGGTGCATTCAGTCACTGTGACAACAGAGCAAGCCATTTGAGGCAGGGAAGAATGATGGTTAAATTTCATCATTACCAACATCATCACCTCAGAATGACTCATTATAGCAATGTTTTGATCTTTAGATCTAACTAAATTTAATTTAATCTATAATTGTAATCTGATATAAAAATAGAGCATTTATTCTGCAAGAAGATAACTTTTGAATTTAGAAAGCTGAGCCAGAGAGAATAAATCCCTTTGAAATGAGATAAAATCATCCTTGTACAAATACTTCACGATTATCTTTAAATTATGTTCTTTATATTTATAAATGACTCAAAAATAGGTGGTGGGACAGGTAGTATCGAGGATGCAGGGAGACCATAGAAAGACTTGGACAGATTGGGAAAGTGGGCAAAGAAAAGGCAAATGGAATACAGTGAATTGAAGGGAATTGAATTGAATTGATCGTCACGTGTACTGAGGCACAGTGAAAAGCTTCGTCTTTTGAGCAATACAGGCAGATCAGAGTTAAGTAGCGTAGATAAGTAAATAATAGGTAAACAGCAGCAAAAACAAAATCGCAGGTACAGGCAAATGTGAAGAGTTTGTGAGTCCTTTCAGTATTCTAACAACAGTAGGGTAGAAACTGTTTCGAAACTGGCTGGTGCGTGTGTTCAGGCTTCTGCACCTTTTTCCCTGATGATAGAGGTTGTAGAAAAACATTGCCAGGGTGGGATGGATCTTTGAGAATGCTGGCAGCCTTTCCTTGACAGCAGGCCTGGTAGATGGATTCTGTTCATGGGAGATTGGCCTTTTTGATTGTCCAGGCCAAGTTCACCACTCTGTAACAGTCTCCGATCTTAAATGGTACAGTTGCCATTCCAGGTAGTGTTACATCCAGACAGAATGTTCTCGATGGCGCACATATAAAAGTTGGCAAGGGTATTCGCAATCATGCCAAATTTCCTCAGCTGCCTGAAGAAGAAGAGATGTTGGACCTTTGTAACCAGTGTGTCTACGTGAAGAGTCCAAGAAAGCTTGTTGTGGATGACCACTCCCAGGAGCTTGACACTCTCCACTCGTTCCACCTCTGTGCTGTTAATGTGTAGAGGGGAATGACTAACATCCCGCCAAAAGTCAATAATATGTTCCTTAGTTTTGCCGGCATTGAGAGCTAGGTTGTTCTCAGTGCACCATTTTTCCAGGTCTTCCATTTCCTGTCTTTAGTCGTTTTGTCAGCATCTGAGATTCGACCGACTATGGTGGTGTCATCAGCGAACTTGTAAATGGCATTAGTCTGGTATTTGGTGATGCAGTCATGGGTATACAGTGAGTACAGTAGGAGGCTGAGTATGCATCCCTGGGGGCTGCAGTGTTGAGTGTTAGTGAGGATGAAATGTTGTCCCTAATCTTCACTGATTGTGGTCTCTGGGTCAGGAAACTGAGGTTCCAATTGCAGAGAGTGGGGCTTAGTTCGAGATCACTAAGTTTAGTATGTTGTGGATGACCACTCCCAGGAGCTTGACACTCTCCACTCGTTCCACCTCTGTGCTGTTAATGTGTAGAGGGGGCATGACTAACATCCCGCCAAAAGTCAATAATATGTTCCTTAGTTTTGCCGGCATTGAGAGCTAGGTTGTTCTCAGTGCACCATTTTTCCAGGTCTTCCATCTCCTGTCTTTAGTCGTTTTGTCAGCATCTGAGATTCGACCGACTATGGTGGTGTCATCAGCGAACTTGTAAATGGCATTAGTCTGGTATTTGGTGATGCAGTGAGTACAGTAGGAGGCTGAGTATGCATCCCTGGGGGCTGCAGTGTTGAGTGTTAGTGAGGATGAAATGTTGTCCCTAATCTTCACTGATTGTGGTCTCTGGGTCAGGAAACTGAGGTTCCAATTGCAGAGAGTGGGGCTTAGTTCGAGATCACTAAGTTTAGTAATCAGTCTCTAGGGGATAATAGTGTTGACTACAGTTCAGCCTTCAATGAATAGGATTCTTACATAGCTGTTCTTGGTGTCAAGATGTTTGAGGGAGGAGTGAAGGGCAAGTGATATGGCTTCTGACATGGATTGGTTGGTCCGATAGGCAAATTGGAGTGGGTCAAGAGGAGTGGGGAGGCTGAAGTTGATTAATGCCATAACCAGCCTTTCAAAGCACTTCATGACCACCAAAGTTAGGGCCCTGGGCGGTAGTCATTGAGATATGCTTAGGCACAGAGATAATGTTGGCCCTCTTGAAACAGGCAGGGACAGTGGCCTGCTGCAGGGAAAGGTTGAAGATGACCGAGAAGACCTCTGCCAGTTGATCTGTGCATGCTCTGAATGCACGGCCTGGTACTCCGTCTGGTCCTATCACTTTCCTTGGATTCACACGAAGGAAAACTGATCTGACCTGTGATGCAGTGATTGTTGGGATGGGTTTGTCAGGACTTGTTGGAAGCGTGTTACCTCTCTGCAAAAAGTCTGCTCAAAGTGAGCACAGAAGGCATTGAGACAATCTGAAAGAGATATGTTATTGTCTGCTATCTTGAACTGTCTCTTCTTAGATCCTGTGATGTCATTCAGTCCTTGCCATAGTCGCCGGGTGTCTGCCTGGGTCGCTAGTTTGGATCGGTATTGGTCCTTGGCTCTCTTAATGGCTTTGCGAAGGTCATATTTGGATTCCTTATATTTGAGTGGGTCTCCTGCTCTGAAGGCCTCACGCCTGGTTTTTAGCAGGTTCTGTATGTCCAGGGTTTCCTGTTGGGGAACACGTGGATTGACTTCCCCGGTCTGCAGTCCTCCACACACTTGCTGATAAAGTCTGTGATGGTGGTGGTGTGGGAATGTGTGTGAGATTATGCACTTGGCAGCAAGAATAAAGGTATAGACTTTCTAAATTAGGAAAGGCTTTGGAAATCTCAAGCATAAAGAGACTTGGGAGTCAAAGCTCAGGATTTTCATGCAGGTTTAGTTGACAGTTAGGAAGGCAAATGCAATGATGGTATTCATTTTGAGAAAGATAGGTTCCAAGAGCAGCATACTGCTGAAGCTCTGGTCAGACCACTTTTGGAATATTGTGAGCAGTTTTGGGGTGCACATCTGAGGAATATTGTGCTGGTGTTAGAGGAGGTTTACAAAAATAATCATGGGGCTGAAGGGCTTACCAGATGAGGAGCAGTTGAGGACTCTGGGTCTGTACTCAGTGGAGTTTAGAAGAATGAGGGATGGATTTGATTGAAATTTGCAGAATACTGATAAGCCTAGATAGAGTTGGTGTGAAGAAGATGTTTCCACAAGACTAAGACTGAGGGCACAGCCTTAGATTGAAGGGGCCCTTTTAGAGCTGACTTGAGGAATTTATCCAGCCAGAAAGTGATGAATCTGTGGAATTGTTTGCCACAGAACGATGTGGAGGCCAAGTCATTGAGTGTATTTAAGACAGAGATAGATAGATAGGTTCTTGATTAGTAAGGGAATCAAAGGTTACAGGGAGATGGCAGGAAATAGGGTTGAGAATCGAGTTAGCTATGAATGAATGGTGGAATAGATTTGATGCGCCAATTGGCCTAATTCTTTCTCATGTCTTATTGTCTTATCAGCTACATGGTAACAGCTTGTTGATGACTAACATAGGTAGTCGCAAATTTCAATACCCATAAATGTGCCCTATTATTCCTAACTTTGAGGGCTAAATCGTTCATTTTTTAGAAGAAGATCAAATTTTTCTAATGTAAGCGTAAGAGTATTCTACATGCAATATTGTATTTTTAAATTCACTCTCAGGCCTTGGCATTACTGATCAGGCCGTGTGTATTGCACATCCCTAATTGTATTGACCCTGTGGTCGAGAAACAAACACAGAGCACAGTCTAATGTAGTTGAGATAATAATCCAATTCCATCTTTAATGCTTTGGTTCTGTTTCTACCATACTCTGAGATGTTGCATTCCAGACCTTAATCATATACTGCCTAAAAGAGTTTCCCCTCATGTCACCAAGTTGCTACAGTGTATGTGATGCACATTGCTGCAGTTGTGCTTCAGTGTTGTGGAAATGAATGTTTAATGTGGTGCTGAGTAAACGGATTCCTTTAACCTGGATATTGTCCAATATCTTTGTTGGATCCACGAGCATCCAGGTAAGCAGGAAAGATTTCAACACGTTCCTGATTGGATGCCTTGTAGATGGTGGACAGACTTTAGGGAGTTGGGAGGTGAGTTACATACCAGTGAATGCCCAGCCTCTGGCTTGTTCTTGTAGCCACAATATTTAGATGGCTAGTTCAGTTCTGTTTCTGGATCAGTGGTAACCTGCAGGACACGGATGATATGGGCTTCAGTGATAGTATTAGCATTGAATGTCAAGGGTGGTGATTCTCCCTTGTTGGTTGTTGCCTGTGTCATGAACTTTACTTGCTACTTATCAGCCAATGCCTAGAAGTTGTTTAAGTTTTGTTACATATGGACACTGCTTGCATCAGTTCCTGTGAAGTTGTGAAGTGCGTTGTGCACTATTCAATCATTATTGAACATATATAACTGTGACTTTGTAATGAGGGGGCGTGTCACTTATGAAGCATCTGAAGATGCTTAGGCCTAGGACTCTCAAAGAATATTTGCTGCAATGACCTGAGTCTGAGATGATTGACCTCCAACAACTCAAACTTCTTCCTTTGCACTGGGTATGACTGCGACTAATGGAGAATTTTCCACCTGATTCCTGTTGACTTCACTTTTTTGCTGAACTTCCATGGTGGCATATTCAATTAAATTCTGCTTTGATGTCAAGGGCAATCACTATCATATTTGGAATTCAGCTTTTCTTGTTCCTGTTTGGACCAAGGCTGTAATGAGATCAGGATGGCTCTGTTGAAACCAAAACTGAGATCAGTGAGCAAGTTATTACTGAATATCAAAGTGTCCCTCACTTTGCTGACAGTATTGAGTAGCCTAATGAATTAGTAATTGGCTAGATCAGATTGGTCTGACTTTATTAGGATATGCCAGGGCAATTTTCCACTTTGTCAGATCGATGCTAGTGTTGTAATTGGCTGGAAGACAGGCTTACTATGGAGCACAGATCTTCAGTGCTAATGCTTGAAAGGAACCTGGGCTCATTCTATTCAGTGTCTTCAGCCATTGTCTTGCACATAGCAAGCTCCCTCAAGCAGAAATATGGCAATGACCATATAATCTATTTTTTTAAATGATATTGATAGATCCCATAGTTGTCTTTAAAATAGAGCCATGGGATCATTATGTCCATTTGAGAGGGAAACCAGGGGTTTAGTTTAGTACCTCACCTGTAAGACAGCACCTACAGTGGCTCAGTGCTGTCCAGGAGAGAGAGAGCTTTCTGACTCTGATATGAGAAAGCTGCTAATTGAGCTACCAGGCTGTCACAATGCTATCATTTTATTCTTTGTAGTGACTTAATGTAACTGAATGGCTTCCTCAGCCATTTCAGTGGGCGTTTAAGAGCTCAGCAGATCAGTGTTGGATTGGAGTCAGAGGCTTACACATATTAAAAAGTGACATGTCTGAATTCTCAGTGACAGTCAGGATTTCACAACCATCTAGTAGCTTCACGGAGTTGAATTCTCAGACCTTGTTGAGGTCAGGAATATCTGTGCTGGCCAACTTGCAATTTTCATATCTCATATCCTGTGCCAGCCATTTTTGTCAAATATCTTCAGGACTGGCAGCATAACCCACCACCCCATGAGTCAGTTAGCCAGTTAGGTTCATTAAGAAGTCTGATCGCCAATGAAAGAGAAGCTGGAGGTTTCAGGAATTGGGGGGGGTGCAGCGGTGGGTAGGGAAGTACCAAAGCTCCAGACAGATCTGGAGAGAGATTTTACTCTCCCACAGTTGTAGACTATCAATTTCTTTTCTGTTTATTTAGATTTTAAAAAGATTGGTGAGAGACCACATTTTTTATCCTTAAGTGGAACTGATTACTCCTCCAAATCTGACTGGCCCTCCAGCTTCAAGAGCTGCCTGTTGCCTTTAGGTAGACAAGAAACTTGTATCCATATCAATTAGTAGGATGTCCTTGTCAAAATTCCAGGAAGTGTGGGTTCGACAGGATCAACATTACGGATTTGATAGACTGGAACCCTCATTGTGCACAATGTTTTGTTTTTAGCTCATTTCACTGAAATCATGTAGAGTTTGGTGTAGTTATTTGCCTTCTCTGTTTTCCTTCAGTGATATACCTCAAAAAAGTGATGGCTCACTAGAGAATATGGTGATTGGTGAGAGGCCAGAGGTGGTTTACCACATGTTCCATATGGTGCTTTTTGGTTCATTGGCTCTGATGTTCCAAGGGTAAGTGTGCTGGTGGAAATCCTATCGGTTGTTTTTAAAGTGATGCCTAGAAATAAGAACTCTAGTTCTTGGAACTTGCACGCGATTATGCCGTAGATGAAAGAATGCTAGTAATCCATCACAAATCTCATTGCAGAAGTTTGTTTTAAAATTGCTAATAATAACTGCTGAATTGATTAAGATTCAGTCACATATTCATGTTTCAGTTCAAAAATCATTAGTGTCAAGTCGGGTGAGGGAGTTAATTTGCTATTATGCTAAATCCATCAATAGATTTTAAAAAGAATAAAAATAAATGACTTTGCTTCCATGCAGATTAATTTCAGAATTATGATGCCTTAATTTTGTGACTTTTGTAAAAGATAACAGTAAACTTTGTGTCGGTGAGAAAGAAAGATGCAACCAATTTGATCCTATCATCACCTGACATTCACATGGGCACCTTCCAATGCATAATAGTCTGCACAGGAACCATGTGTTACTTTCTATCTTTGTTCAGTCTACTGATGATGAGTTTAGCATTCCCATTTCTACCCTGTTTTTAAGATCCATTGTCCAGTAGCTTAGAGTCACCACAGTATGAAGCTTCGTCCTTCATTGTCTGTACAGCTTAGATTGACACCTTAGTGATTTTTCCAATGAACATAAAATTACTACTGTTCAAAAGATTTAAGTATTGCAATTTGTGGTAGGGTGGCAACTCTTATTTCACACAAGTTTTAAATTAACTTTTAAAAGGGGTGGACCAGAAAATAAGTACCAGTAAGATGTAGCTAGTATCTGGAAATCAAATACACTTTTCTACTGTTGGGGTGTACATTAGATCTTGCCACTGTTTATCCTTCTTGTGCTAAGATAGTCAGTTTAGTTAGTACCAGCAGGTGGTGCTGTTGAGCTTCTTATATGTAATAGGGCTCACAATTCTGACTGGTTGACCTGGCTAATTTTTGCTTATGGTGTTTATTGCAAAAGCTTGAAGGGTTGCCTGTAATAACTGTTGCTGTGCATTGTGTTTTCACAGCTTAAAGTATTTATGGACTCCTTATGCCTGTATGTTCACTGCCTTTGGTGTTTGCTCTCCTGAGATGTGGATGACTGTATTTAAGTGGTTGCGACTAAGAACAGTGCCTCCAGTGCTGCTGGTGAATTTAGAACACTCCTTTAGAGAATTGAAGATCAAAAGTTTTTAGAATTCTTTTTTACAGAAGTAATTTTTTTTATTCTTTTTTTAATTTAGGCAGTTATGTTAAGCACTGCAGTTCCAACAATAATAGGGTTCAGCATGTGGAAGGATGTGAGTACATGTGCACATTTCTGTTTCACTACTGAGATATGTTAACATGTCATATCTGATATGTCTTGAAATCCTTTATGAAAATGCACAGTAATTCAGGTAATACAAAGATGGTGGAAGGCAATTTCTGGGCAGGTGATGACCGTTTTTAGTTCTTGGCTAAGCTAATGGTATAGTTTGCTTAATTGACTTTAAATAGGACTCATTTTCGTTTGCTTTAAAGTTAGATAATTGAGAACTGGTTAATCCATTGCCCCGTGGTTGAGGAATAAGAAATGTAGAAAGAAGTAAAAATGAGATAAGGAAGGTCTGGGGAAGTTTAAAAGATTGTGGTTAAAATGCAGAAAAAAGCAAAAGCGCATATAAGGATATAATGGGTAAAATAATAGTTAAAAAATGGGTGGGACTAAAAGTGGAAGGAAGCATCCTTTGCTTGGAAATGAAGAGAGTGAAAATGTTTAAATATTCACCTTATGTTTGTTATGATTCTGTTAACGTCCATTAATATTCAAAGAGAAATCTGGTTGCACTGTGGTTAACTTACAGAACTACACCAAAACATTTTCTACTTTTATACAAAAACAGACTTTACTGTTATGAAAAGAATTAGGCAAAACAAGCAGTTATTACCATTACATTCTAGTTTGTAACGGCAAATCCTACAAACTCGGTTCTACACTTTATCTACCTGCCCCTCGAGTTCCCTTACATATTTCAAGAATCTTTAAAGTTTAGTCAGTTCTTTAGGGGTCAACCTAAAGATATACCGCAGCGCTCCAGAAGTGTTTTTAAAAGTGGTAATGAATCTAAAAAAACCATGTGATTCAGATAATAAGCACCCAGAATTTTGAAGGATACTGAGAAAAGAAAGCAGTGGCACTCATCATCATTTTCAAACAAATTTATGTTAAATGAAGAAAAACCTGATATGGTCAACTGTTCAAAAATGTGAAATTAGATTCCCAGGAAACATAGGTCACTAAATAATCTTGGTTCAGAGGTAATTTCTGGAAATGAGTGCACACATAGTAAAGCGCAGACTAGTCATGGATTTATAAAGGACAGGTCATGGTTGACAAACTTAATTTATTTCTTTTAAGGAAGTCACAGGGAATCTGTCTAAAGAGAATGCAGTGAATGTTCTTTGTATCTGGATACTTAGAAGTATTTGATCAGATGCTGCATAGGAAATTGTCAAGAAATGAACGAACACGAATATCAAAGCCACATGGATGAAGCGACCTGCTAGGGCTGAAAGCAAAGGATAGGAATTAGTAGATTGTTTTTCAGCTCAGTGTGATTGGCTAACTTTTATGTTGCAAGCATCTCTCTTGTTTTCCATTTCTATCAGAGGCTTTGACTGGAGCAAGCTGAATCATATTGAAGTTGGCTGAAACTTTAAAAGAGAGGCTGGGAAACCACAGAAAAATGCAGGGTATTAAGTGAATAAAACCTTACTATTTAGGGCATTGTTTCATCTCGAGTCAGCTGCAGTCAAGTTGAGGGAGCCCCCAGTCTAATCTGCCTTTGTAATGCTTCTGTAGACCAGTCTCACAGTCCAAGCTGCTTATCTATAATGTCTTGCATAGTGGATTTAGCAGCAAACTATCTTGGGTGATGCTAAAAAAATGGTCACTTTTTGTTGAGGTTCTGAAGGATGGATGGTGACTATGGAACTGTACTATGGAACTGTTATAGCTTCAGGAAAAGGGGCAAGGTCAGATTTTTAATCAGTAAGGGAATCAAGGTTATGGGGAAAAGGGTGGACAGTTGAGTGAGGATTATCAAATCAGCCACAGCCAGACTGAATGACAGAGAGACTCACTAAACTGGTCTACTTTTGATCCTATGTATTATGTCGAAAGCAAATTGTGTCATAACAGTGCATTTCACTTGGCGTTAATCCAGCTGATCATCATGCATTTAACTTAAAGTACTTTGCACATCAGTTCTTTCCAGATGTAATGGCCGAACTCTCTGAACTTCAGGAATTTTATGATTCTGATACTGTAGAGCTGATGAGCTGGATTAAGTAAGTATAAATTTTGTGTATGTGTCTGTAGGTGTGAATGTATTCTTTAGTAAAATCAGTAGCTAGAAATAAATGAAAAGTGGCCTGACAACAAAGACCTTGCGTCTCATCCACATGGTACCACTGGCAGTCTACAGATACCACACTGTATCCTGATCCAGTGCATCAGTTGATGACCTAAATAATTCAGCTAACGTTGACATGGGGGTACTTTCTACATGGTACATCTGTGAACCAAATGCAGTCAATTCGGCACAGTCAAAGTGCTGATTGATCTAGCTTTTGCTGCTAATGTATATTTAATTGCCAGCTCTTGAATTTAATTGAGGATTCTCGGTTTTAGCCCAATTCTCTCAGGGCAGAACGTAATCTTCCATTTGTTATCAAGTTTAGATGGTAAGCTGAACATGTTTGGGTAAAGCCACGGCAGTTTGTTCAGACAGAAACCAGATTATCTGTTAGT
Source organism: Chiloscyllium plagiosum (assembly GCF_004010195.1). Lineage (NCBI taxonomy): Eukaryota > Metazoa > Chordata > Chondrichthyes > Orectolobiformes > Hemiscylliidae > Chiloscyllium > Chiloscyllium plagiosum. The sequence continues at coordinate 40,640,716 of NC_057713.1, read as the reverse complement.
TCAGAGTGGCACGTGTCCTACTGGAAGCAGTATCACCAGTCTGCACAACTGAACCTTTTCAACAGATCCTACTCAGCATACAGCTGAGCCAGACAACTTTAGCTGAATACTCCCAACTTCATGCATAATCGCATTTTCATTTGATGCCTGACATTGCATTTTGTTACAGAAATTATGCATCAGTGAGCCTTCAAAACACATTACCTTGTATAGAACTATATCTTAGAAGCAAAAGAATTTACATTTTATACTGTGAACCTAGTAACAACTTAATAGGTCAGAAGCAGGAGTGAAAACGTATTCAACTCCAATCACTGTAGTTTCTCTTAACGTTTGCAGCATAATTTTTTCTCTTGTCTGGTAATGAAGATAGCTAAAGTAATTTCCTGAGGAAATTGAAAGCCATTCATTTCAAAATATTTTCAATCCCCAAAATTCTCTTCTATCCTCCTGTTTCTGATTTAGTTTCAAATACTTTGTTCTGTACAATTGGTGGTGGTATCATATAGAGCGATTAGAGTCATAGAGATGTACAGCATGGAAACAGACCCTTCGGTCCAACCCGTCCATGCCGACCAGATATCCTAACCCAATCTAGTCCCACCTGTCAGCACCCGGCCCATATCCCTCCAAACCCTTCCTATTCATATACCCATCCAAATGCCTCTTAAATGTTGCAATTGTACCAGCCTCCTCCACTTCCTCTGGCAGCTCATTCCAAACACGTGCCACACTCTGCGTGAAAAAGTTGCCCCTAGGTGTCTCTTTTATATCTTTCCCCTCTCACCCTAAACCTATGCCCTCTAGTTCTGGACTCCCCGGCTCCA
>NC_057713.1:40617237-40639584 GCF_004010195.1 Chiloscyllium plagiosum | reverse complement strand
GCTGTCCACTACACCTCCAATTTTGGTGTCATCTGCAAACTTACTAACTGTACCTCTTATGCTCACATCCAAATCATTTATGTAAATGACAAAAAGTAGAGGGCCCAGCACCAATCCTTGTGGCACTCCACTGGTCACGGGCCTCCAGTCTGAAAAACAACCCTCCACCACCACCCTCTGTCTTCTACCTTTTGAGCCAGTTCTGTAACCAAATGGCTAGTTCTCCCTGTATTCCGTGAGATCTAACCTTGCTAATCAGTCTCCCATGGGGAACTTTGTTGAACGCCTTACTGAAGTCCATATAGATCACATCTACTGCTCTGCCCTCATCAATTGTCTTTGTTACTCTGACCCATTTTCCACATGCAATAAAACGGATTTTTGATGTTGAATTTGATTTTTTTAAATGGTTTGTGCCATTTGCCATAATTTCTTTAAAACAACAAAACTTGTGGCAGGAGAAGGCATTTCAGTCCATTCGTTACGCTCATGGCTGATCCTCTGTCAGTGCCATATCCCTTGATACCTTTAATCTATAAAAATTAATCTGTCTTTTTCAAGGATATATTCAGTGACTTGGCCTCCATTGTTTTCTGGTAGAGAATTGCACACATTCACGCTCTCCTTTTTAGTGAAGAAGTCTTTTGTTACCTCAGTTCTAAATGGTCTAATCTGTCCCTTGAGACTGTGTCCCCTGGTTCTAGACTCCCCAACCAGGGAATCTAGTCTATCCAACCCTGTCGGAATTCTATATGGTTCAATCAGATCCCCTCTCATCCTTCTAAATTCTAGTCTCTCCTCTTAGGTAAGTTGAACAGAGAATGATTAGGGAGAGGGTAGGGCCGATCTGGGATAGTGGAGGGAAATTGTGTGTGGAGTCTGAGCAGATAGGGGAAACCCGAAATGAGTTTTTTGCTTTAGTTTTCACCAAGGAAAGGGACCTTGTTGTAAATGAAAACTTAGAGGGAGCTGGGATACAGTCTTGACCAGATCAAGATTGATGTGCTAGAAATTTTGGAAAACATTAAGGTTGATAAGTCCCCAGGGCCAGACCAGATTTATCCTAGGCTTCTCCGGGAAGCGAGAAGGGAGGTTGCTAAACCACTGGCGAGGATATTTGCCTCCTCACTCTCCACAGGAGTCGTACTGGAGGATTGGAAGGAGGTAAATGTTGTTCCTCTTTTCAAGAAGGATGATAGGGAAATCCCTGGCAATTACAGACCAGTCAGTCTTACGTCTGTGGTCAGCAAAGTTTTGGAAGGAATTCTGACGGATAGGATTTATGACTATTTAGCAAAGCATAGTGTGATTAAAGGCAGTCAGCATGGCTTTGTGAGGGGCAGGTCATGCTTCAGAAATGTTATTGAGTTCTTTGAGGAGGTGTCAAGACTGGTTGACGACGGTCGAGCAGTGGATGTGGTGTATATGGACTTCAGCAAGGCATTTGATAGGGTTCCCCATGGTAGGCTCATTCATAAAGTCAGGAAGTATGGGATACATGGAGATTTGACTATCTGGGTTCAGAATTGGCTGGCTGACAGAAAACAGAGTGGTTGTAGATGGAAAATATTCTGCCTGGAGGTCAATGTTGAGTAGGTTCGCACAGGGCTCTGTTCTTGGGCCTCAGCTCTTTGTAGTTTTTATAAATGACTTGGATGAGGAGGTTGAGGGGTGGGTTAGTAAATTTGCAGGTGACACAAAGGTGGGAGGTGTCGTCAATAGTATCGAGGGCTACTGCAGGCTGCAGCGCGACATAGACAGGATGCAGAGCTGGGCTGAGAAATGTTAGATGGAGTTCACCCTGGATAAATGTGAAGTGATGCATTTGGAAGGTCAAACTCGAATGCTGAATATAGAAAGACAGGATTCTTGGCAGTGTGGAGGAACAGAGGGATCTGGTTGTGCAAGTACATAGATCCCTGAAAGTTGCCACCCAAGTGGAGAGGGTTGTTCAGAAAGCATATGGTGTTTTGGCTTTTATTGACAGGGAGATCGAATTTAAGAGCCGCGAGGTTTTGCTGCAGCTCTACAAGTCCCTGGTGAGATCACACTTGGAATATTGTGTCCAGTTATAGTCGCCCTACTATAGGAAAGATACAGAGGCTTTGGAGAGGGTGCAAAGAAGCTTTACCAGGATGCTGCTGAGACTGGAGGGCTTGCCTTATGAAGAAAGGTTGAAAAAGCTCGGACTTTTCTCTCTGGAGAGGAGGAGGAAGAGAGGGGACCTGATCGAGGTATACAAGATAATGATCGGAATAGATAGAGTCAATAGCCAGCGACTTTTCCCCAGGGCAGGATTGACTGGTACGAGGAGTCATAGTTTGAAGACATTAGGAGGAAGATATAAATGAGACATCAGAGGTAGGTTCTTTACGCAGAGAGTTGTGAATGCATGGAATGCGTTGCCAGGTGTGAAAGTGGAAGCAGAGTCATTGGGGACGTTTAAGCGACAGCTGGACATGCACATGGATAGCAGTGAGTTGAGGGGTGCATAGGTTGTTACTATATTTTACATTAAGATTAAACCTCGGCACAACATCGTGGGCCAAAGGGCCTGTTTTGTGCTGTACTTTTCTATGTTCTATGTTCTAAGTTGGTGACATTCTTCTGCACTCTTTCTATGACAAGTATAACCTTTCTTAGGTAGGGATACCCAAACTGCGCACAATACTCAGGTGTAATCTCACCAAAGCCCTGTATAACTGCAGTAAGGCATCTGACCTCAGATCCTCTTGCAATGAAAGCCAATAGATCCTTTACTTTCATGATTGCTTGCTGTACCTGCCTGTCTATTTTTATTTATTCAAGTACAAGACACCCAGTTACCTATGTACATCCACACTTCCCAATTTATCACCATTTAATTAATGTCTGCCTTTCTGTTTCTTCACACTAAAATGTATAACTTCACATATATTTGTATTGTACTGCATCTGCCATGTGTTTGCCCACTCACTCAACTTTGTCTCAATCACCTTGAAGCTTCCTTACATTCTCTTCACAACTTTCAGTCCCCCTCAGTTTTGCTTCATCAGCAAACTTGGAAATGTTTCATTTGGTTCCTTTATCTAGATCATTGATAATATATTATGTGTAGCTGGGGCACAAACACTGTCCTTGCACTAATTAGTAGCTGGCACCTGGAAAAAGACCCATTATTCCGACTCTGTCTGATAACTAATTCAATCAATGCCAGTGTATTACTGCTAATCCCAGTGCTTTAATTGTGGCCACTAATTCCTTTAGTAGGACCTTAACAAAAGCCATTTTAAAAAATGTATTAATTTACGGGATGTGGGTGTCACTGTTTACTCCGGTATTTATTGCCCATCCCTAATTACCCAGAGGGCAGTTAAGAGTCAACCACATTGATGTGGGTCTGGAGTCACATTTAGCCAGACCCTTAATGATAACAATTTCCTTCACTAAAAGATTTTAGTTAACTAAATGGGTTTTTCTGACAATCAGCAATGGTTTCATAGTCATCGTTAGATACTTAATTCTAGATTTTTATTGAATTCAAATTCCACCTTCTGCCACTGTCAGATTTGACTGGGCCTCTGGATTAAGTCCACTGATATACCACTAGGTTGTCACATCCCCATACCTGAAAATCCAAATACACCACATTCACTGGTTCTCCATTATCTGTTTTACAATAAATTTATTAAGCATGGTCTGCCTTTCTTAAACCCATGCTGACTCTGACCAATCCTGTTAATACTTTCCAAGTTATCATATTGAATAATTGGGATCCATCAGCAAGCTTTGGTTTCTGAACAAAAATGTTGTCAATTTCCATCATTTATGTGCTGATTCCAACCAAATAGAGAAACTACCATTCAAAAGATATGCTTCTAAATGGATGCTGTTGCCCTCTTTCCAACTTTTACATGAATCATGTATTAGTTTGCAGCTTCAAAGAGTGGGCAAGGCATTGACTGCTTTACAATATTGTGCTACACTGTATGTGAAGCACGTTAGAACATTCTGACTGAAGTGATGAGGAGCCTTCTAAGTGCAAGTTTGCTTGCTCATTGTTTGGATCCTTACAGTTTGTATAAATCTTTTTATACCAGTTAGCCAGGTTATTGGTGCCTTCGCTTCTAGTATTAGACACATTTTCCACTTATGTACTTTTAACATTTTGTTTTAACTTCAATTTTTTATTGCTTTTATTGTCTAGACGACAAACACCAACAGCTGCTGTGTTTGCAGGAAGTATGCAGCTTATGGGTACTGTGAAACTCTGTACTGGTCGAACAGTGACCACTCACCCACTCTACTCAGATAGGGACCTACGAAAACGGACAGAAGAGGTGAGTATCAAAAACAGGGATTGCTGAAAAAACCGAGCAGGTCTAATGCTGCTAGATCTGTGTTTTTCCAACAGTTTCTGTTTTTGTTTCTGATTTCCAGCATTTGCAGTTCTTTGTTTTTTTTATTGAGAAGAGGTGAGTACTTCTTGTAGACTTTAATCAGACATACACAATGTCATATGCTGGATATACTGAAATGACATTATTTATATTGATATTGAACCACTGACTTGAATCAGCATGTTTTAGGTGTTTGCCTCTATATAGACAGGATTAGTGGTACAATTAGAAAGTACATCATTAGTGGAAGAGAAGAATACAGTCACACAAAACACAAAAAAATCAATGAAATTGGCTCTAAAATCCAGTATGAACAAAGGAACTGGAAACAACAACTGTGAACCCAGCCTGACCAACCCTACAAGGTCCTCCTTACTGGCATCTGGGGGCATCGGCCAAATTTCAAGCAATGGTGCCAACAGCCTGACAGTCATAGTCACTGAATCGCACATTACAGAAAATGTCCCAGATGCTACTATTACCATCCCTGGGTATGTTCTGTCCCACCAGTTAGATATGTCCACAAGAAATTATCGGTGTGGGGGAGTTGCGCTGGGAGTCCTTGTTTTAAAAAATTCTCAAGGTCAGGTTCGTAGGAGAGTAGTCTGACACAGAACAAACGACCAAGAGGCGAGACTGCTAGAATATGGGCATTTTATTCCCCGCAGTGTCGCACAACGGGTCTGGCTTATACTCACTCGACATGTTACAAAAACTGGGAGCCGTCAGTTCTCGTAGAGCGGTTGCCAACAACCCACGCTCGGCGGTTAAACGTAACCCCGGAGCAGACTCACCGAACTGGAGACTTTTCCAGCTGATATACTCCCTTCCAGATATAAACATTCATGTGAACAGCAGAGCAAGGCTAAAAAACACATTCCATTCTGGTTACATACAGATAAGAAGATTCACACGGGACTAAGCAACACCTCCATTCCGGTTAGATTCACACATGTATTGGGACATAATTTTTAACCGTTTCACCACATTCCACTGCTTGGAATTTTACACCACAGTCCTCAAAGTTGACTTGAACCCTATTGGGTGGGATCCAATGAAATATGGGCATGGGAACCTCCTAATTTCCACTTATTGCCTCCTAATTTCCACTGATGAATCATTACTGTTCAATGCTGTATAGCACATGGAGGGTGGTAAGGACACAGAATGTACTCTGGTGAGGGGATTCAATGTCTATTACCAAGAGTGGCTCATCAGCACTACTACTGTCCATATTGTCAGATCCTGATGGATTAGGTCTGCAGCAGGTGATGCGGAAACCAGCATAAGGAAAACTCTTACTGATTCTCTTCCTCTCCAGACTATTGTTGTGGATGTCTCTGTTCATGACAATATTGATAACAGTAAGCATTGTACAGTTCTTGTGGGGACAAAGTCCTAACTTCATATGAAGGATTTCCTCCATCCTGCAGTGTAGCATCAGCACTGTGCTAAATAGGACAGACTTCAAACAGGTCAAAGGGTCTGTTTCTGTGCCATGCATCTTTATGACTCTATCTAGCAACTGAAAACTGTTCATCAATCAGGCAATGTGAGCCATCAGCGGAAGAAAACATTCAACCGTAATCTGTAACCTTACGGTCTGGCATATCTCCCTCTCCACCTTTACTAAGCTGGGAGGTCAACCCAGGTTTAATGAAGAGTGTTGTTGGGCATGCCAGGATCAGTACTTGGCATACCTAAAAATTGGTTGACAACCTGCTGAAGCTACAACACAAGATTGTTTGCTGCTTGCACCAGATAGGGATATGTGATTCAACAACCAATGGATCAAACTCTGCGGTCCTGGCACTGAGTTGTGAAGGGTGGCAGACAATTAAGTAACAAACAGGAGGAGGAAGTGCCAAAAATATCCTTATCACCAATGATATTGGGGGGTGGGGTGTCCAGGAAATTTGTATAAAAGACAAGTTTGAATTATTTGTTTCCATTTTCAACCATTTCCATTTCCATTTGGGCGGCACGGTGGTTAGCACTGCTGCCTCACAGCGCCAGAGACCCGGGTTCATTTCCCGCCTCAGGCGACTGACTGTGTGGAATTTGCATGTTCTCCCCGTGTCTGCGTGGGTTTCCTCCGGGTGCTCCTAACACTAAATTGCCTGTAGTGTTAGGTAAGGGGTAAATGTCGGGGTATGGGTGGGTTGTGCTTCGGCGAGGCGGTGTGGACTTGTTGGGCCGAAGGGCCTGTTTCCACACTGTAAGTAATCTAATCTAATGTAAACCACAAGTGGATACTTCATGTCTGCTACCTTCAGAGGGCCCTAATGTCATGGCATGCCTGTCTTCGACCATTTGAGTCACTTCCCATGGTATCAAGAAGTGCCTGAAAGGACTGGATGCTGCAACACTGACGACTTTGCTGACACAACACTTATGCTCTAGAAGTAGCCATTCCCTGAGCCAAGCTGTTCCAATACAGTTGCAAACACTGGTATTAATCTGGCAGTATGAAAAACTCTTAAGCTATGTCTGTCTACAGCAAACTAAATGAATCAAATCCAACCAATTACCACCCCATCAGTCTACTTATGATCGTTAGCAAATTAATGAAAAGATTTGACAACATTAGTTATTAAACAGCCATTGCATGGATTAAATTGCTCAGTTTAGGATCCACCAGAGGCATTCAGCTCCAGTTTTCATTACAGCCTTAGTCAAAACATAGACAAAAGAATTGAACGCCTGGAATAAGATGAGAGTGATGGCCCTTCCTGGTCATATTAGTGGAATGCACACCTACTGGAGAACTCCAGACCAGTGTGTACAGGAAGAACACCCATACCGACCAGATTCTGAACGATAACAGCAATCACCCTAGCACCCACAAACAGAGCTGCCTTAGGACATCATTTAAACATACAAGGACACACTGCAGCAATCCAGAACTCCAGAAGCCAGAACAGGAACACCTATTCAAAAGATTTAAACGAAACAGATACCCCAAGAGTACTATCCTCTAGTATTTACAGGACAAACCCAAAGAAGAAAAAACTACATGACCAGACACAATAACGACCATCAAAGACATAACAGTAATAACACCTGATGACTCAGACCCCTGGGAATCTTAGTGGGTCCACAAACCAGTAAACACCTTCCACCAGCTCCTCACAAAGGTTAAAGACCCAATACCTACATCCAACAGGGTGAATGTTATCTAGAAGATACCCTGCAAAGACTGTGAAAAACACACTACATAGGATAAACAGGAAGAAAACTGACCATACGAGCTCACCACTACCAGACATGACTAGTACTCTCTCATTTCCAACCACACAGACAATGGAGGACACAGATTCAACTGGGACGATGTAACCATCCTAGCACAGGCAAAACTGAGACACACCAGGCAATTCCTTGAAGTCTGGCACTCCAATTGGAAGTCAATCAGTAGATAAATTGAACTGGACCCTGTATACAAACCAAAGCAGCAACTGTAAGCAGTGAGAATTACCTCAAACAGACACACATAAATACCAGGCAGGACAGAGCACCAACACCTTATCAAAGACGCTCTGATGACATCACCTACTGAGGTGACAGTGCATTTGCAGAAAAACACGCCAGCTTGATGAACGAATCCATGACTTCATCAAGGCCACATTTGACTAAGTGTGGCATCGAGGAGCCCTAGCAAAACTGAATCAATTGGAATAGGGGAAATTTCTCCACTGTTTGAAGTTGCTGCTTTGACACAAAGAAAGATGTTTGTGGTTATTAGAAGGCAATCATCTCGGCTAGCGTTCCCTCAGGATAGTGTGTTGGCCCATCCATCTTCAGTTGTTTGATCAATGACCTTCCGTCTTAAGATCAGAAATGGGGATGATTGCTGAATATTGCACTATCTGAGACTTCTTACATACTGAAGCTGTCCTTGTCCATATACAGTAAAATTGGAATAACACCAAAGCTTGGTCTGAGAAATAGCGAGTAGCATTCGGCATCACACAAATTACAGGCAATGACCATCTTCAGCGAGTGAGAATCTAACTGCCACCTTTTGATGTTCAATGGCATAATCATTGCTGAATTCCCCGCTATCAACATCCTGTTGGGGGATTACTATTGACCAGAAACTAAACTGGAGCAGCCGTATAAAAAAGCTGGATACAAGAGCAGGTCAGAGGTTAAGAATTCTATGGCAAATAACTCACCACCTGCAGCCTCAAAGCCTGTCCAGAAATGTGATGGAATATGCTCCATCACCTGGAAGAGTGTGATTTCAATGACTCCCTCCAGGACAAATGAAGGAATTTTTTAAAAGCCTGGTTGATTAGCACCCCTCGCACACTTTGAATATTCACTTCCTTCATCACTAATGCACAGTGGCAGCAGCAAGTACCATCTGCAAGATAAATGTAGTAACTAATCGAATCTCGTTTGACGGGGGTGGGTAAGGGATAAGGGCAGAAGATGCAAAGGAAAACCAACACCTGCAAGCTTCTCTCCAAGTCACATGCCATCTTGATTTGGAACTATACTGCTGTTCTTTCAGTCATTGGATTGAAATCGTGGAACTCATTTCCTTCAGCGCTGTGGGGATTCTTACACCTCGCAGATTTCTGCAGTCCAATAGGCAGTTTGTCACCACTTTCTTCAGGGTAATTAGAGATGGGCGATGAATGGCTCAGCATAAATGAAGAAATTTTTTAAAAAGCAAGCATGTTTGTTTCATTGCACAGATTTATAAATCCATGGTTTAGGGCTCTAGATGCCAGTTTACAGCTTGAATTTCTGAAATCAGTTGTTTTGTTATCAGATCTACCAAGTCTATTCCAGAAGATCTGCAGAAGATATTTATATGATTCTGATGTCGTATAAAGCTGATTATTTCATAATTGAAGAGGGAATTTGTAACGACATGGGACCTGTGAAAGGCTGCCGAGTAAAGGACTTGCTGGATGTTGCAAATGGCCATGTAAGTTTATTTAGGAACTCTTGTACATTATTCATGTATTGGTTTGGGAAGAGGTCTGACATGTTATTGGTTTGGCTGAAACACTAGATGCTAAGTATAGGCCAGTAATTGTTCCTGTTCTTAGGAACATTGGAGCAGGAGCAGACAATTAGCTAATTGAGCTTGGTCTGCTGTTCTAGATCACAGCTGATCATTCACCTCAATGCCACTTTCCCATTCTCTCTCTCTATATCCTTTGAACTAATTAATATCTAGAAATCTATCAGTCTCTATCTCGAATATGCTTGATGGCTGAATTTCCATAGCCTTCTGGGATAAAGAATTCCAAAGTTGCATTACACACTGGGATTCATGTTTATCTCAGCCCTAAATGGTTTGCCCCTTATTCTGAGACTCTGTCCTCTGGTTGTACACCTTTCCGAATGAGAGGGAAACCTCCTACCTGCAACTATCCTGTCTAGCTCTTTTAGAATTTTTAAAGTTTCAATGATGTCCCTCTACATCCCTCTAAACTCTAGGGAATACAGGCCCACTGTCTACAATCTCTCCTCATAGGACAGTCCTGCCATTCTACAAATCAGTCTGGTGAACCTTCACTGCACTCAGTCTATAGCAAATATATCCTTCCTTGGGTAAAGGATCAAAACTGCATGCAACATTCCAGGTGCAGTATCAGCAAGAGATCTGGAGTCTTGAACTCTAGTCTTTTTGCAATAAAGACCAGAGTACTGTTTGCCTTCTGAATTGCTTGCAGCACCTGCACATTAGCTTTTAGTGACTTCTGAACAAGGAGGGTGTTGTAAAATGTTGAAAGAGATCAAAAAATATTTATAAGGGTGTTGTCAGGATTGGAGGATCTGAGCAATAGATAGAGACTGAATACGCTGGGGCGTTAGAGGCTGATGCGTGACCTTTTATAGATGTTTATGAAATCATGAGGGACATGGGTAGGATAAATAGAGAAAGTCTGTTCCCTGGGGTTGGGGAGTCTAGAACTAGAGGGCATAGGTTTAGGATGAGAGGGGAAAGATATAAAAGGGACTTCAGGGGCAACTTCATCATGCAGATGATGGTGCATGTGTGGAATGAGCTGCCAGAGGAAGTGGTGGAGCTGGTAGAATTAGAACATTTTAAAAGGCATCTGGATGGCTTCAGATGGGATTTAGATGAGGTTAGGATATCTGGTTGGCATGAACGAGTTGGACCAAAGGGTCTGTTTCCATGCTGTACATGGAGTCATAGAGCTGTACAGCATGGAATCAGACCCTTTGGTCCAATGCGTCCATGCCGACCAGAGATCCCAACCCAATCTAGTCTAACCTGCCAGCACCCGGCCCATATCCCTCCAAACCCTTCCTATTCATATACCCATCCAAATGCCTCTTAAATGTTGCAATTGTACCAGCCTCCTCCACCACCCGATGTGTGGAAAAAATTGCCCTGTAGGTCTCTTTCCCCCCTCACCCTAAACCTATGCCCTCTAGATCTGGACTCCCCAACCCCAGGGAAATGACTTTGCCTATTTACCCTATCCATGCCCCTCATAATTTTGTAAACCTCTATAAGGTCACCCCTCAGCCTCCAATGCTCCAGGGAAAACAGCCCCAGCCTGTTCAGCCGCTCCCTATAGCTCAAAACCTACAACCCTGACAACATCCTTGTAAATCTTTTCAGAACCCTTTCAAGTTTTACAACATTTTTCCGATAGGAAAGAGGCCGGAATTGCACGCAATATTCCAACAGTGGCCTAACCAATGTCCTGTACAGCCACAACATGACCTCCCAACTCCTGGACTCAATACTCTGACCAATAAAGAAAAGTATATCAAACACCTTCTTCACTAACCTATCTACTTGCAACTTCACTCTCAAGGAGCTATGAACCTGCACTCCAAGGTCTCTTTGTTCAGCAACACCTCCTTGGACCTTACCATTAAGTGTATACGTCCTGCTAAGATTTGCTTTCCCAAAATGTAGCATCTCACATTTATCTGAATTAAATTCCATCTGCCACGTCTCTGCCCATTGGCCCATCTGGTCCAGATCCTGTTGTAATCTGAGGTAACCCTCTTCACTGTCCACTACACCTCCACTTTTGGTGTTATCTGCAAACTTACTACCTGCACCTCTTATGCTCGCATCCAAATCATTTATGTAAATGACAAAAAGTAGAGGACCCAGCACCGATTCTTGAGGCACTCCACTGGTCACAGGCCTCCAGTCTGAAAAACTACCCTCGACCACCACCCTCTGTCTTCTACCTTTGAGCCCGTTCTATATCCAAATGGTTCATTCTCCCTGTATTCCGTGAGATCTAACCTTGCTAATCAATATCCCATGGAGAACCTTGTCGAATGCCTTACTGAAATCTGTATAGATCACATCTACTGCTCTGCCCTCATCAATCTTCTTTGTTACTTCCTTGAAAAACTCAATCCGGTTTGTGAGACATGATTTCCCACACACAAAGCCATGTTGACTATCCCGAATCAGTCCTTGCCTTTCCAAATACATGTGCATCCTGTCCGTCAGGATTCCCTCCAACAACTTGCCCACCACTGACCTCAGGCTCACTGGTCTGTAGTTCCCTGGCTTGTCCTTACCACCCTTCTTAAACAGTGGCACCATGTTAGCCAACCTCCAGTCTTCCGGCACCTCACCTGTGACTATTGATGATACAAATATCTCAGCAAGAGGAGCAGCAATCACTTCTCTAGCTTCCCACAGAGTTCTAGGGCAAACCTGATCAGGTCCTGGGGATTTATCCACCTTTATACATTTCAAGACATTCAGCACTTCCTTCTCTGTAATTTAGACATTTTGTAAGATGTCACCATCTATTTCCCCACATTCTATATCTTCCATATCCTTTTCCACAGTAAATACTGACGCAAAATACTCGTTTAGTATCTCCCTCATTTTCTGCGGCTCCACACAAAGGCCGCCTTGCTGATCTTTGAGGGGCCCTATTTTCTCCCTAGTTATCCTTTTGTCCTTAACGTATTTGTAAAAACCCTTTGGATTCTCCTTAATTCTATTTGCCAAAACTATCTCATGTCCCCTTCTTGCCCTCCTGATTTCCCTCTTAAGTATACTCCTACTTCCTATTCACTCGATCTATCCTGTCTCTACCTTACATATGCTTCCTTCTTTTTCTTAACCAAACTCTCAATTTCTTAAGTCTTCCAGCATTCCCTATACCTACCAGCCTTCTTTGTTACTTCTTCAAAAAACTCAATGAAGTTTGTGAGACATGATTTCCCACACACAAAGCCATGTTGACTATCCTTAATCAGTCCTTGCCTTTCCAAATACATGTCTTATTTCCCAAGAGTAGATCAGGTTTTGCACCTTCTCTTGTAGGTACATTCACATACTGAATCAGAAAATTTTCTTGTACACACTTAACAAATTCCTCTCCATCTAACCCCTTAACACTATAGCAGTCCCAGTCTATGTCTGGAAAATTAAAATCCCCTAACAGAACCATCCTATTATTCTTACAGATAGCTGAGATCTCCTTACAAGTTTGTTTCTCAATTTCCCTCTGACTATTAGGAGGTCTATAATACAATCTCAATAAGGTGATCATCCCTTTCTTATTTCTCAGTTCCACCCAAATAACTTCCCTGGATGTATTTTCAAGAATATCCTCCCTCAGCATAGCTGTAATGCTATCCCTTATAAAAAACACCATTCCCCTTCCTCTCTCGCCTCCCTTTCTATCCTTCCTGTAACATTTGTATTCCGGAACATTAAGCTGCCAGTCCTGCCCATCCCTGAGCCATGTTTCTGTACTTGCTATGATATCCCAGTCCCATGTTCCGAACGATGCCCTGAGCTCATCTGCCTTCCCTGTTAGGCCCCTTGTATTGAAATAAATGCAGTTTGATTTATTCGTCCTACCTTGTCCCTGCCTGCCCTGACTGTTTGTTTGACTCGCTTCTGTTCTCAACTGTATCAGTCTCAGATTGACCTCTTTTCTCACTATCTCCCTGCCCCCCCCAACCACCTTACTAGTCTAAAACCTCCTGAGCAGCTCCAGCAAATTTCTCTGCCAGTATATTAGTCCCCTTCCAATTTAGGTGCAATCCATCCTTCTTGTACAGGTCACTGGTACCCCGAAAGAGATTTGATCTCTGACTGTTTGAACACCTATGTCTCTTTGTACATCATCATGTCCCAATTGCTCACAATTTAAGAGATACTTGATACCTCTGTTCCTTCTATCATGCATCTACATTATATTTCACCTGTTATGGTCTTGTCTACTGACAGGGGAGACAATGGCCTTGTGATATTATCGCTAGACAATTAATCCAGAAACCCAGGTACTGGGGACTCAAATTTGAATCCCTGGTAGAAGGTAGATGGTGGAATTTGAATTCAGTAATGGTCTGAAATTAAGAGTCTCATTGTTGATTGTAAGAAGAACCCATCTGTTCACTAATGTGCACTTTTAGGAAAAGAAACTACCATCCTTACCTGATCTGGCCTCAATATGACTCCAGACCCACAACGATGTAGTTGATTCTTAACTGCCCTCTGGACAATTAGGGATGGGCAATAAATGCTGGTCAAGCCAGCAATGCCCACATGTGATTTTTTTAAAAAAACTAACTGCCTGTCCAAATCTGCTGGAAACTGCATTGCACCTTCCTCACAAATCTCATTTCCACCTTGTTTTGTGTCCTCTGCAAAATGCAAAAATATGTGTCAACACATTTGATATTGGCTGCTCAATTTCCTTCTGCTACAGCTCGATACTGTGGATATAGTGTAGGATTAATCATCTGAAACAAACGTTCCATTTTTTTGGAGTGATTGGGAGGGAGATTTGGCCCTCTCCTTCCCCAACTGGCTTTAGACATAACAGATAATAAATCTTGAACAGCAAGGCTAATTTATGTTTTCTTTTCATTTGTACAGATTTGAAAAGTTTAATACTCGTTAAACTGTTTAATGATGTGTACAGATGATGGGTGAGCAGAGCCCATTACTTTTAGATATGGCTGAAGTTGACAAATTCTGTGAGCATCATGGCCTTATTTCAACGCTCACTTGAGTTAGATAATTAACTCAACATTCCAAAAAATTAGGCTGGTTGGTAAATCTGGAGAGAGTGAGGAATGCAGATGCTGGAGATCAGAGCTGAAAAATGTGTTGCTGGAAAAGCGCAGCAGGTCAGGGAGCATCCAAGGAGCAGGAGAATCGACGTTTCGGGCATAAACCCTTCTTCCTGAAGAAGGGTTTATGCCTGAAACGTCGATTCTCCTGCTCCTTGGATGCTCCCTGACCTGCTGCGCTTTTCCAGCAACACATTTTTCATCTCTGGTTGGTAAACCTGAAGTGAAGTTGCTATAGTCTGACCAAACCATGTGGCTGCTGTCTCATTAGAGAGAGAAGACTGGCGGTGGCTTAACTTTAGGATCACCATTCCTCAAATAAAGGGAGAAGTTGAGAAGGAGAGTCCTTCATAGTAATCTCAGCTGGTGAGAGAATTGAGTCTAAGCTGTTGGCGTCACTCTGAATCACAAACCAGCCATACAGCCAAGTGAGCAAACCAATCCAAATTATAGTAAGCTACTATATATTGCAAAGTACTGGTGCTTATGACTGAGTTAAAATCATTCTTGTTGGATTGGAGAATTGTCATCACTGTCATGTAAATTTGAAGTGTTATTGCATTACTAACTCATCAATGATACAGGAGATATTTTTAAAATGTAAGTAGGCCAAGATGTTATAATGTATGGATAGTGGAAAATAGTAGGACAAAACAAAATACTTCAAATGCTGGAAATTTGGAATAAAAGCCAAAAATACGAAGAATACTCAACAGATGAGGCAGCGTCTACGGAGAAAAACCGAGATAATATCTCAGTTTACCTTTCAGGTGAACTTCCATTGTTCTGATGTTAAGTGGTAAAAATAACTTTATTGTGCTTTCAACTTCAATTGCCTAAGAATGTAATCAGATGGGCTACAATGTCTTTGAATTGTATCATACTGAATTTAGATTGTTTGTTTATATTAACTCTTCTAAATTTATGCAGTTATGGGCTCTGGGCATCATTGGAACGACTAAAATTAATTGTCTGTCACTAATTACCCTTAGCTCAGTGGATCACAAAACATTCTAGAGGGAAGTTAAGAGTCAGTCATTTTGCTGTCGATCAGGTCTTTTAGAGACTGGGTAAGCTCAGTAATTTTCCTCCTGTAAAGGATGTGAGTGAACCATTCTGGTTTTTGTGACAATATGGTGGTAGAATATCTAGTGACTGGGCATACTTCAGTCTTCAGTTCATGGGCAGATGAGATCAGATCACATCAAAGCTTTAGTAGATTAAGTAAATACAATGCTAACATTTATGTAATGGATATTAAAAGCTTTTCCATGTTGCCTTGAGGCACTTCAATCTCATGTCTTTTATGTATCTGCATTATTAATACATGCATAAAATTCATAACACAGGAAATAAGTGCTAGCCCAGCTAGCGATGTCCACATCTTACAAATGAATACAAAAAAAAGGCCATTTGACCAAACAAGTCTGTGCTGTGCTGTTAATACTCCACATGAGTTTCCTCCTGTACTATTCACCATATTTCAGCTGATCTTTCTAGTCCTTCTTCTAGTTTCCTGCTGAAAGCATTGAAACAATTTGCCTCAAGACATTTTCAGTTAGCACATTTCACATTCTAACCACTCTGTGGATAAAAACATTTCTCTTTGTATCCTTCTTGGTTTATTAGTAATTTATCCTTCAATTTATGGCTCAAAGTTTAGGATACCCCTCACAAGTGGAATTTTCTCTTATGAGACCAAGAGTCAAATGCCAGGAGAGACCTTTGTTTAGGGGCTTGACAGGTATTCCTGTCTAATTACATTCTTCTCAACACATTGCAAATGCATTAGATTAGATTCCCTACAGTGTGGAAACAGGCCCTTTGGCCCAACCAGTCCACATTGACCTTCCGAAGAGCAACCCATCCATACCCATCCCCCTCTGACTAATGCACCTGGCACTATGGGCAATTTAGCATGGCCAATTCACCTGACCTGCACATCTTTGAACTGTGGGAGAAAACCGACCCCGACACGGGGAGAATGTGCAAACTCCACACAGTCGCCCGAGGCTGGAATTGAACCTGGGACCCTGGTGCTGTGAGGCAGCAGTGTTAACGACTGAGCCACCGTGTGGCATTGTTTCAATATCAGTCAGTATTGATAGTGGATAAATCCAATTCCAGAGGAAACCTGGCTTCTTAGATCCTAACATTTTCTTAAGCCATGGAGTTACTAAATTTGTCACAAGAGGCTGCCATTCACATTTCATGCACAAAAAAAGTTGTTAAAAGGAAAAATAACGAATTACATTACACTAGGCAAATTCAAACTGTTGGAAAGATATTTCAGTACGGACATCAGAAAGGATTCAAATATTCTTTATATCCCAGCTATATCCATACAAGCACATAACTCTTGTTGAAGCATTATCGTTATCTGCACACTATGACTTCATCTCTGTTAGGTCAGTACAACTGCAACAGTAAATACTGATGCAAAATATTCATTTAATATCTCCCCCATTTTCTGTGGCTCCACACAAAGGCCGCCTTGCAGATCTTTGAGGGGCCCTATTCTCTCCCCTGTTATCCTTTTGTCCTTAACATATTTGTAAAAACCCTTTGGATTCTCCTTAATTTTATTTGCCAAAGCTATCTCATGTCCCCTTTTTGTCATCCTGATTTCCCCCTTAAGTATACTCCTACTACCTTTATACTCTTTAAAGGATTCACTCGATCTATCCTGTCTATACCTTACATATGCTTCCTCCTTTTTCTGAACGAAACCCTCAATTTCTTAAGTCATCCAGCATTCCCGAGACCTACCAGCCTTCCCTTTCACCCTGACAAGAATATACTTTCTCTGGATTCTTGTTATCTCATTTCTGAAGGCTTCCCATTTTCCAGCCATCCCTTTACCTGTGAATCAGTCTCCAATCAGCTTTCAAAAGTTCTTGCCTAATACTGTCAAAATTAGCCTTTCTCCAATTTAGAACTTCAACTTTTACATCGAGTCTATCCTTTTCCATCACTATTTTAATATGAATAGAATTATGGTCGCTGGCCCCAAAGGGCTCCCCCACTGACACCTCAGACACCTGCCCTGCCTTATTTCCCAAGAGTATTTCCCAATCTTTGCACCTTCTCTAGTAGGTACACCCACCTACTGAATCAGAAAATTGTCTTGTACGAACTTGAGAAATTCCTCTCCATCTAAACCTTTGGCAGTCCCAGTCTATGTTTGGAAAGTTAAAATCCCCTACCATAAGTACCCTATTATTCTTACAGATAGCTGAGATCTCCTTACAAGTTTGTTTCTCAATTTCCCTCTGACTATTAGGGGGTCCACAACAGGATCTGGATCAGATGGGCCAATGGGCTGAGAAGTGGCAGATGGAGTTTAATTCAGATAAATGCGAGGTGCTGCATTTTTGGAAAGCAAATCTTAGCAGGACTTATACACTTAATGGTAAGGTCCTAGGGAGTGTTGCTGAACAAAGAGACCTTGGAATGCAGGTTCATAGCTCCTTGAGAGTGGAGTCGCAGGTAGATAGGATAGTGAAGAAGGCGTTTGTTGGTCAGAATATTGAGTACAGGAGTTGGGAGGTCATGTTGCGACTGTACAGGACATTGGTTAGGCCAGTGTTGGAATATTGCGTGCAATTCTGGTCTTCTTCCTATCGGAAAGATGTTGTGAAACTTGAAAGGGTTCAGAAAAGATTTACAAGGATGACAAGGTCATTTCCCTGGGGTGAGGGAATCCGGAACTAGAGGGCATAGGTTTAGGGTGAGAGGGGAAAGATATAACAGTGACCTAAGGGGCAACTTTTTGACGCAGATTGTGGTATGTGTATGGAATGAGCTGCCAGAGGATGTGGTGGAGGCTGGTACAATTGCAACATTTAAAAGGCATTTGGATGGGTATATGAATAGGAAGGGTTTGGAGGGATATGGGCCGGGTGCTGGCAGGTGGGGCTAGATTGGGTTGGGATATCTGGTCAGCATGGACGGGTTGGATCAAAGGGTCTGTTTCCATGCTGTACATCTCTGACTCTATGTTGGCAGATTTCTGTGTAGTCATTAAATGCTTTTTCCCTTCATCTGGTGTAGAAACACAGAAAATAAAGGCTGGATTATGCCATTCAGCCCTTTGAGTCTGCTCTGCTATTCATTATGATCACCGTAAGATAATTCAACTCAGTATCCTGTTCCTGCATTCTCCCCATACCCTTTCATCCCTTTTGCCCGAAGAACTATATCTAACTCATTATTGAAAACATTCAATGTTTTGGCCTCAATGGCTTTTTTTTTTGGCAAAGAATTCCACAGGCATACTGCTCTCCAAGTGCTTTAATTTTACATTGTAATCTCTTTGTGTGAGACTTATCAAATACCTTCTGACATCCCCTGGCTGCCCCTTATCAACTCTACCAGACACAAAATATAATTTAAACTTGAAAGTTAGACATTGATCTTAACACTGTGTAAAACACCAAATTTTCGGCGCAGAGTTCTGCACCTTGTTTGGCTCTAATCATAGCAGGACTTAGACACTTAATGGTATGGTCCTTGGGAATGTTGCTGAACAAAGAGACCTTGGAGTGCAGGTTCATAGCTCCTTGAAAGTGGAGTCGCAGGTAGATAGGATAGTGAAGAAGGCATTTGGTATGCTTTCCTTTATTGGTCAGAGCATTGAGTACAGGAGTTGGAAGGTCATGTTGCGACTGTACAGGACATTGGTTTGGCCACTGTTGGAATATTGCATGCAATTCTGGACTCCTTCGTATCGGAAAGCTGTTGTGAAACTTGAAAGGGTTCAGAAAAGATGTACAAGGATGTGCCAAGGTTGGAGGATTTGAGCGATAGGGAGAGGCTGAACAGGCTGGGGCAGTTTTCCCTGGACCATTGGAGGCTGAAGGGTGACCTTAGAGGTTTACAAAACTGAGGGGCATGGATAGGATAAATAGACAAAGTCTTTTCCCTGGGGTCGAGGAGTCCAGAACTAGAGGGCATAGGTTTAGGGTGAGAGGGGAAAGATATAAAAGAGACCTACAGGGCAACTTTTTCACACAGAGGGTGGTACGTGTATGGAATGAGCTGCCAGAGGAAGTGGTGGAGGCTGGTACAATTGCAACATTTAAGAGGCATTTGGATGGGTATATGAATAGGAAGGGTTTGGAGGGATATGGGCCGGGTGCTGCAGGTTGGACTAGATTGGGTTAGGATATCTGGTCGGCATGGAGGGGTTGAACCGAAGGGTCTGTTTCCATGCTGTACATCTCTATGACTCTATGACATATGTAAAAGGCACCCAGACTCTGCAATCTTGGAACATCACTCAATCTCTGCTCATAATTTTCACCCACTCCAGAGATGTCAGAGACCAGGCAAATAGCAATGCTTCACTTTAGTAATGCCTAACTCTATGAAGGCTCTTCAGGCGAGAAAAGGATGTTTTTCTTTTTCCCCTTTGAATGGCGCAAGAGGTCATCCTGACTGACAAGGGAAGCCTGGAAGGAGGTCAGTACCTGTGGGCAATTCAAGAAAACCTGACAGCACGGTGGCTCGGTGGTTAGCACTGGTGCCAGGGACCCAGGTTCGATTCCAGTTTTGGGTGACTGTGTGGTGTTTGCACATTCTCTCCTTGTCTGCGTGGGTTTCCTCTAGGTACGCTGGTTTCTTTCCACAGTCCAAAGATATGCATGTTAGGTGAGTTGGCCAAGCTAAATTGTCCGTATTGTTCAGGGATATGTAGATTAGGTGCTTTAGTCAGGGGTAAATGTAAAGTCATAGAGTAGGGGAATGGGTCTAGGTGGGAACACTCTTTGGAGGGTCAGTGTGGACTTGTTTGGCCAAGTCCAAAAGTCCAAATGGCCTTTTTTCACGCTGTTGGGATTCTATGACACTGGAGCTGCAAGAGGATAAAATGACCTGTTGCGCTCTGCCTGATATGTACCACTATCGATGCTTCATGCTCCTGTGAATTAGCATTGGAAAGTCGAAACCATTTAGGACAGTATGTCCATCAGATGCCTCATATGCAATCAATGTCGATCTTGCGATTGCAGCTACCAATGTCACATTACTGGCATCACAATGGTACTGACCCTTTAAACTTGCCAGGATTTACACTTCTAAAAGAACAATATCACTCAGCAGCTCTTGTACAATTGGCTCACTGATTTCCATTACAACTAAGAGAATGTGCAGTTTTCACTAAAGCCTTGTGCAGTACAGGAAGCAACCACATAAAGTGACAAATTGAGTTGAGCTCCCTTTAGCATTTAGCTTCACTTGCCAGCCCTGGTCAGGTTTGCTGGTATCTGTTAATGTGGCTGCCTCGCTTGAGCAGGCTTGCTTACTCAGTCAGACTTCATCCATTATACTGTGAGCACTTAGTGATAATAGGCCAGACTGTATGACTGAGACTTCTTATGACCTAAGCACCATGCAGAAATTTCACTCCTAACAAGAAGTATTTGCACAATGAATAGGTTTGATTTATGAAGCATCCAAATAACCAAAAAGATTTCTACTCAATAGAGATTCACACCTCATAAATATAATTGGATTTGTAAAGAGAAACACTTAGAATTTTTGGCTAACAAAATTGTGCTTGTGAATGTAATAGCAGTGGCCTGGGGTGTTGGTGAATATTCATGACTGGCTAATGAATGCAAAATAGGTCATAACCCAACTCACCTGAAAAGTTCTTGGAACTTAACAGAAAATGTTTAACCTGATGTTGGGAAAGTGATTTTTTTTTGCCTCATGCTCAATTAATTTACCCTATCTACTTTTCAGAAGGCTATAGGTGGGCCAGGAAATTTCACCCATTCTCTACATTGCTGAGTCTTCTTTATTGTAAAGAAAAGAGCCCTAAGCTATTGAATATTTTTGATAGTTATCATCTCATTTCTGATACCATTAGCATAAATCCTTCCTGACCTCGTGCCAACATTTCTCTGTCTTTTTGATAATAGACTGCATACCAGTCAAAGCCATACTGGAGTCCTGTACAAGTTTAACATAATTTGTCTGTTTTGTAATTCTGTGTTGCTAGAAATAAATGCTAATGCTTTATTAGCATTTTTAATTAGTTATTGTTTTAAATACAAAACTTTAAATACTATAATAGACAGTAGACAATAGGTGCAGGAGTAGGCCATTCTGCCCTTCGAGCCTGCACCACCATTCAATATGATCATGGCTGATCATCCTTAATCAGTATCCTGTTCCTGCCTTATCTCCATAACCCTTGCTTCCACTATCCTTGAGAGCTCTATCCAACTCTTTCTTAAATGAACCCAGAAACTGGGCCTCCACTGCCCTCTGGGGCAGAGCATTCCACACAGACACCACTCTCTGGGTGAAGAAGTTTCTCCTCATTTCAGTCCTAAATGGTCTACCCCGTATTTTTAAGCTGTGTTCTCTGGTTCGGTACTCACCCATCAGCAGAAACATGTTTCCTGCCTGCAGAGTGTTCAATCCTTTAATAATCTTATATGTCTCAATCAGATCCCCTCTCAGTCTTCTAAACTCAAGGGTATACAAGCCCAATCGGTCCAATCTTTCAGTGTAAGGTAATCCCACCATTCCAGGAATTGACCTCGTGAACCTACGTTGCACTCCTCAAATTTGGAGACCAGAACTCCACACAGTACTCCAGGTGTGGTCTCACCAGGGCCATGTACAGCTGCAGAAGAACCTCTTTGCATCTATACTTAATCCCTCTTGTTATGAAGGCCAGCATGCTTTAGCCTTCTTCACTACCTGCTATACCTGCATGCTTACCTTCATTGACTGGTGTACAAGAACACCCAGATCTCTCTGTACTGCCCTTTACCTAAATTGATTCCACATTCCAAAGTGGATAACCATACACATTAAACTGCATCTGCCATGTATCTGACCACTCACCTAACTTGTCCAGGTCACCCTGTAATCTCCTAACATCCTC
>NC_057713.1:40608850-40617045 GCF_004010195.1 Chiloscyllium plagiosum | reverse complement strand
ATTTTATCCTTTATAATAGACACCAGCATCTTTCCCACCACTGAGGTCAGACTAACTGGTCTATAATTTCCTGCTTTCTCTCTCCCACCTTTCTCAAAAAGTGGTACAACATTAGCCACCCCCCAATTCGCAGGAACTGATCCCGAATCTATCGATCTCTGGAAAATAATCACCAATGCATCCACGATTTTTCGAGCCACCTCCTTCAGTACCCTGGGATGTAGACCATCAGGCCCCGGGGACTTATCAACCTTCAGACCTAACAGTCTCTCCAACACCAATTCCTGGCAAACATAAGTTCCCTGAAGTTCAGGTCCTTCAGCCACTTACCTCAGGGAGATTGCTTGTGTGTTCCCCAGTGAACACAGATCTGAAGTACCAATTTAATTCTTCTGCCATTTCTTTGTTCTCCGTAATATATTCCCCTGTTTCTGTCTTCAATTTTAGTCTTAACCATTTTTTGCCTTTCACATACCTAAAAAAACCTTTACTATCCTCCTTTATGTTATTGGCCGCTTACCTTCGTACCTTATTTTTTCTCTGCGTATTTCCTTCTTGGTAATCCTCTATTGTTCTTTAAAAGCTTCCCAGTCCTCCATTTTCCCACTTATCTTTGCTATGTTATACTTTTTCTCTTTTAACTTTATATGTTTCTTAACTTCCCTCATCAGCTACCGCCACCCATGCCTCCTCCTAGGATCTTTCTTCCTTTTTGGAATGAACTGATCCTGCAACTTCTGCATTATACACAGAAATATCCCCCATTGTTCCTCCACTGTCATCCCTGCTAGGTATTGCACCATTGAACTTTGGCCAGCTCCTCCCTCATAGCTCCATAATTCCCTTTATTCTACAGAAATATTGTCACTTCTGATTGTACCCTCTCCCTCTCAAATTGCAGATTGAAGCTTATTGTATTATGGTCACTACTTCCCAATGGCTCCTTCACTTCGAGGTCCCTGACCAATTCTGGTTCGTTGCACAATACCAGATCCAGAATTGCCTTCTCCCTGGTCGGCTCCAGCACCAGCTGTTCTAAGAATCCATCTCTGAGGCACTCCACAAAGTCTCTTTCTTGAGGTCCAATACCATCCTTATTCTCCCAGTCTACCTGCATGTTGAAATCCCCCATAACAACTGTCGTTACATCTTTGCAACAGGCCAATTTCAGCTCCTGATTTAACTTACATCCGACATCCAGACTACTGTTTGGGGGTCTGTAGATAACTCCCAGTCGCCCAAATACTAGTGACAACTACGCCTCTAAAGCTTTTTTAGCACTAGCATTTAGCAGGGGAAGGGGGTGGCGCAATGGTATTAGCATTGGACAGCAATCCAAAGGCTCAGGCCAATGTTCTGAGGACATGAACGTGTTGCATAAATGAAGAATTTTGCTATAAGATACTCTATTTGTTTTGGGCAATTGTGTTTTAAAAAATTCTCAAGGTCAGGTTCGTAGGAGAGTAGTCTGACACAGAACAAACGACCAAGAGGCGAGTCTGCTAGAATATGAGCATTTTATTCCCCGCAGCGTCGCCACAACCAGGTCTCATACTTACAACGGGTCTGGCTTATACTCACTCTACATGTTACCGGAACTGGGAGCCGTCAGTTCTCGTAGAGCGGTTGCCAACAACCCACGCTCGGCGGTTAAACGTAACCCCGGAGCAGACTCACCGAACTGGAGACTTTTCCAGCTGATATACTCTTTTCCAGATATAAACATTCATGTGAACAGCAGAGCAAGGCTAAAAAACACATTCCATTCTGGTTACATACAGATAAGAAGATTCACACGGGGAGGTGTGTAATAAGATTCACACGGGACTAAGCAACACCTCCATTCCGGTTAGATTCACACATGTATTGGGACATAATTTTTAACCGTTTCACCACAAATTGTTTGGACAACAGAAAACAAAGGTTATGGGAAGTTTCTTGAATTGAAAAATGTGATGTGTGATATTCCACAATGGTCTTTGATGGGAACACTCTTACCCTCAACATACACAAACGTTCAGACTTAAGAATTGCATGCTCAGCGTCAACCTTTTCTGATGACAATGATTTGGTAAGATTTAAAGTTTGAAAGATGCCATAAGTCACAGGATTTGTAGCTAGGTTATAGATACATTTCACTTTGTAAAGTTTTGAGTGGAGTATGGGAATAGAATGCAGATACTTTGTTTATTAAAATGACAGTTTAATGTTAGCAACTGCAACTTCAGTTTGTTTCTTTTTCTTTTCCAGATACTTTATAATGAAGGAGAGACTGACACAAACTATGCATTTTCTCTGTATGGGCGATTTTGCCATGAAATTAAGCTGGACTATTCCCCATATATCAACTATTTCACTCGTGTTTATTGGAATAGATCATATCGTGTATACAGAGTCAACACACTGATATCATTTCAGTACTAGTGAGGTTCAAAGCCTTTCCAATTACGGTCTTTGTTAATGTTGTGTATATTTAATGCTTATGTTAAGTAATGTCCCATTTTACAGACAGCCTTTTAAATGGAACTTTTAAAAGCATATAAATACATTTGGGTTTTTTTTTAACTTATTTTTACAAATTATTCTGAAATGAGAAGAGGGCGAAGCTTTTGTTTTGTACTCAGCCATGGGTGTTGTTCAGAATGGAGGTCTAAAACAAAAACTTGCAGCAGGATGAAATAGGTTCATCCATATCAGTTAATTTGCTGCAGAAAGTTATTGTATTTACTTGTTTGTAAAAGGAACTGACCACCCTGAGGTTCACATTGTCTTATAAAGCTCTGCACTCTAGATGGAGCTTAAGCACACTCAGATATAGTGTACATTTATTATACATGCTTTGTTCAGATGTCAGTTTAAACATTTCTGTGAAAGTATTACTGTTGGTACTTTACTTCACTATTTTTGGTTACAGGCACACAAAGAAGCAGGACCTTAATGTTAAGTCTTTGAGGCCTTACTGAAAATTGGTAGAAGTTATGTTAGTTTTTCTTAAATTACCCGCTTGGTAAGTGGAAAAGGGAACGTCCTTCAGTAGAATTTGGTTTAACATTCGTGCAGTGCACGTGTACAGTAAACTAACTTTTTTCTTTGTAAAATATGAATGGTTTTCATGTCATTGAATTGTTAGCAGGTGCACAGTTAAACCTTTAGTTTTAAGTTGTAAGTAAACCTTGATTTCTAAATAGTGATAAACAGAGTTGAAGATTGATCCTCTATTCCCTTTATTTTGGAAAAGTATGTTTTGAGCCCACATGCCTGGTGTCATGAGCCATGCTCCAGGACATCAGGTGAGGAAAGAAACCGAGAAGAATTGAAAGAAGGCATCTGCACTTCAAGATTACTCAAATACTGCTCGTGATATATTTTGCTGCTGTTTATATTCTTATTTATGGTCTAACTTATGACTCAATTTATTAGACCCATTTTGGGAAGATTACCATTGAAGTTACAAAATTGGGAAAGAAGTGACTTGCCTAAGCCATTCCAGTGATATAAAGATGGAATGTGTCAAAAATTCACTTTTAAAAAATATAATAATTTGTAAGTGAAAAGCGGTTTTTCTGTAGGTTAGACATTAATCTCGAGGATATGTGCTGAAATCTAGTCCAGGTTGAAGAGGTAAATATCTCTGTATTCTGTTGTAAATGTGTTTGAACAGTTTCAAACCAGTTCCACATGGGCATGGTGTGCAACACAAAACCAGTTTGATCAGCAGCCTGACTCAGAAATTTGCAGGATACTTTAGTGTTGGAACACATTTAGGGCTGGGATTAGAAGGGTTAGGAAAAGAAATCTTTGTTAACCATTTGTTCGATTGTAACAAACATGCTTTTATTTCAACTGCCAAAGAACTTAGCAAAGAGCACTACTGTATACAGTAGTTTTATAGTTAATTTATGTGATGGTAAGAAGTTAAAAAGGGGATTTGGCTGATAATGGTGAGTAGGTTAAACATAATGCATTAAACAAATAGCAAGGTGTATGCAACAGTATCTGGGGTAGGAATAGATGATTCATCCTCTCCACCATGTTCTACAGTTCAAATAGATCTTGGTTCTTTTGTAACCCAATTAAAGGTATCCATTTTGGTGCACCTGTTGTGACTCCTTTATTTAATAAAATATCTTGAAAATTTCAGTTGTCACAACGTCCGTATTGTATGGAAGATAGAGTTCAAAAGTTTCCACAATCCTTGATGTGGGGAAGAGATGCTTCATTATTTCATTAATTTTAAAATTGTTCTCTTTTTCTGGATTCCCAAGCCAGTGGAAATACTATGTCTTTGTGCCTTTCTATCTGTTTACCATTCAAATACCTTAAATACAAGCCATGTCTGTGCAACCTGATTTCACAGTTTAATCCCTAAGCCCTAGTATAATTTTGGTGGCTTTCTATGTGTACTCTCTGCAAGACCAGTGTATCATTTCTGAAGCGCACTGTTCAAAACTAATTTAAAAATATAAGCAAGGAGCAGATGAAGGCCTTTCCACCTCTCGATCCTATTCCACTATTGTAAACATCTGATTGTAACCACAGTTCCATATACCCACTGACTGCTGGTCACCTTTCAACCCCTTGCTTAACAAGTATTTATGCTTTGCCTTAAAAATATCCAGGCTCTGCCTCCACCACCTTTTCACAAAGTGAGTTCCAAAAACTGATTTGACCCTCTGAGAAAAAAGCATTTCACCTCATTTCTATTTAAAATTTGTGACCCTTTATTTTGTAACATTGATCCCTAGTTCTAGATACTCTCATAACAGGAAGAATCCTCTCTGCATCTACTCCATCAAGATCCCTCAGAATGTTATAGGTTGCAATGAAGTCGCCCCTTACTATTCTAATCTCTAGCAAGTACAAGCCTAGCCTGTCCAGCCTTTCCTCGTAAAGGAAACATTCCAGATAGTCTCTGGTAAACCTTCTCTGAACTGCTTCCTCAGCATTAACATACGTCCTCAAATCAAGTGACACCAACATTGTATATAGTACTCTAGATGTTGTAACACCAGCGTCCTGTATAACAGATGCGTAATCTCCCTACTTTTGAATTCCGTTCTCTTTGCAATTAAATACAATATTCTGTTAGATTTCCTAATTACTTGCTGTACCTACATACTAATCTCTTGCAAGTCATGTCACAGCAGACCAGATCTCAATTCGTCTTGGAGCTCTATAATTTCTCACAATTTAGAGAATATCCTAGAATCAGGAAATCATACAGTACAAAAGACACTCTTTGGCCTATCAAGCTGGCTCCAACTAAAAAAAACTACTCTAAATCTACACTAATCCGACTTGACCCATAGCCTTGAATATTATAACATTTCATGTGCTAAAGGTTGTAAGGTTTCCTGCCTCAACTACCCTCACAGGCAGTGCATTCCACATTCCCACCAATTTCTGAGTGAAAAAACCATTTTCTTACAAATCCTCTTTAAATGTTCTGCCTTTTAACGTAAATTATGCCCCTTTGTTATTGACCCTTCAAGTAAGAGGAACAGTTCTTCATAATTGCAGACATCTCAATCAAGTCCCCTTTCAGCCTTCTATGCTCTAAAGAAAACAAATTGATTTTATCCAGCCTCTCTTACATTTTCCTACTTCCAATCTAAAAGAAACTTCCTCACATTTAAATAGTTGTGGAAATTTAAAACCAATGCCTCAATATAGTGTAGTCACTTATTTATTATCCTATGATGAAGTTCATCAGGCACTTGTCAGCCCCTCAAGTACAACAATTTACTCAGTATCACATTTTGGTGATTGTGATTTCCATATTGCTTTTTATTTCACGGTTTATAGCTGTTTCTGCCCAGTCTCCTGAACTTCCACCCCTCTTTGCACAGTTATATGCTTTTTCTGAACATTTGATACTATCTTTAACCTTTCTAGCTAACTAGTGGATAGTGGGTCTGTTCTGAGGAATTTTCTTTACTTGTTGGAATTTTTGTATATTCTAAAATATCCCCTTAGATATTTGCCACTGCGTCTCCTTTGACATAGTCCTTATTCTAATTTGGCAATTTACTTTAGCCAGCTCTGTTTTCACGCTCTCATAATTGCCCTTAATTAGATTTAACAAAATAGTCTCAGACCCGTTCCTCTCCCCTTCAATTTGAATGTAAAACCCAATCATTTTATGGTTGCTGCTACTTGGGCCACCTTCACTCTGAGGTAATGAATCCTTTCTCTTTCCACAGTATCATATCATGCTCTATGTTTAGATACAGAAGATATTGTTCTCAGAAACTATCCCAAAACCATTCTGTGAAGTCGTCAAGCAGGTTGTCTTGGCCCATCTGGTTTTCTCAGCATATAAATGGATTGAAATCTCCCATTATTAATACTGTGCCTTTCTGACAAGCACCCTGTATTTCTTACTTTATGCTCCAAACTAGTGTATCGTCACTGTTAAGGATTCTGTACTCCACAAGTGACTGCTTTTATTCTTTTTCATTTCTACTCAAATTGTTTCTACATTTTCATTTCCTGAACTTAGGTTATCTCTCTCAATTGTGCTAGTACGACTGTTAACAGAGCTACCCTTCCAACTTTTCCTTGCTTTCCATCCTTCTTAAACGTCTTATGCTTTTCAGTATTCAGTCCATGTTATCCTGCAGCTATGTCTTTGTAAATGGCTACCAGCTCGTACTTATTTATTCCTATTTGCACTGTCAGTTCATCTATTTTGTTTCAAATGCAATGTGCTTTCAAATATAGAGACTTAGATTTTATCCCTTTTATTCCTTGCAGTTTTTTTGTATTCGCTCGTCTTATCTGTTGTTTTACTCTTAGATTTGTACTCTCTTTTCCTGGTCTGATTTTTTCATTCCATATTAATACCTTTTGGCTTATTTTTAATTTACCACATATTCCTGAATTTAATGTCTTGCCCCCACTCTCTAGTTTAAAATTCTCTTTACTTGAGGGTCATGAGACCAGCATGGTCCAGGTGGAGATAGTTCAACCATACAATTTCCACTTGCCATTTCTTCCACACCATCTTTGAGTTGTGCTTTCTTCGCTCTAATCTGATTTGCCCTATGCCAGTTTTGTGCCTGATAATGCAGAGATTATTTCCTTTGAGTTTCTGCTTCTTAATTTGCTGCCTAGCTTCTCATACGAATGCAGAGCATTTTCTTCGATCTGCCTCTGCTATTAATATCCATGTGAACTTCACTGACTAGATCCTTCCCCTCCCGTTGCATGCTTCTCGCCCGCACTGAGTAAATGTCCCAAACCCTAACACTGGGAAGGCAACACAGTCATCTGGATTCATGCTGTAGTGTCAATCTTCTGACTGTAATATCCTCCAACTACCACAACGTTCCTTTTCCTCCCCCATTTCAATGGCTTCCTGTACCGTGTTGCCATGGCCAGTTAGCTAATCTTCCCTGCTGACCTTGTACTCATCCAGACAAGCTAAACGAACTTCAAAGCTGTTCGACAGTTGCAAAAGCTAAAGCTGCTGTGCTCTAGTCTCTTACCTGCCTCATTCGCAGTCCCATTACATTTCCATGAATGAGGTACACCAGATGAAGTCTGATTAAATTTCTATATAATTGAAGCTTGACTTCCTTTGCAGTATATTTCAGTCCCTTTTGGATAAAGTAACATTCATTCTATTTACCTTCATGATACCCTTTCTGTCTTTGTCCTATCTTTTAATGATTTGTGTATACAAATATCTAAGTGTTTGTTTGTCCAAAGCTCTAAGTTTTTCTCTAAGTAGAAAATATTTCTGTCCAATTTTTATAAGGCAATGACTTCATACTTCACTGCAGCTTAGCTATCTCATTTATTTTCTCAATGTCCTTTCGTAATTGCCTCCTCCAATCAATACAATTGTGCCTCTTAATTTAGTGAGGAGAAAGTGAGGTCTGCAGATGCTGGAGATCAGAGCTGGAAATGTGTTGCTGGAAAAGCGCAGCAGGTCAGGCAACATCCAGGGAACAGGAGAATCGACGTTTCGGGCATAAGCCCTTCCTCAGGAATGAGGAAAGTTTGTCCAGCAGGCTAAGATAAAAGGTAGGGAGGAGGGACTTGGGAGAGGGGCGTTGGAAATGTGATAGGTGGAAAGAGGTCAAGGTGAGGGTGATAGGTCAGACTGGGGTGGGGGGGGAGAGGTCGGGAAGAAGATTGCAGATTAGGAAGGCGGTGCTGAATTCGATGGATTTGACTGAGACAGGGTG
>NC_057713.1:40546171-40608658 GCF_004010195.1 Chiloscyllium plagiosum | reverse complement strand
GTCTGCCCTATCACCCTCACCTTGACCTCTTTCCACCTATCACATTTCCGACGCCCCTCCCCCAAGTCCCTCCTCCCTACCTTTTATCTTAGCCTGCTGGACAAACTTTCCTCATTCCTGAGGAAGGGCTTATGCCCGAAACGTCGATTCTCCTGTTCCCTGGATGCTGCCTGACTTGCTGCGCTTTTCCAGCAACACATTTCCACCTCTTAATTTAGTGTCATATGAAAACTTAGATACATAACTCTGTTCTTTCATGTAAGTTATTAATTTCTGGAAAACTTAAGACCCCAATATATGGTTAGTATTTATCTATCTAGTGAAGTAGTTATAGTTTGATGTTGAGGTTAATAATTCATTCAGCAGCATCAGCATCAGCTGACGCAATGTGAATGGTTGTAATGCCAACAGGAACGGATCTTTTGGGGACAGGAATTCAGTCTGTGGACAGTGGTATGACATGGATGGTCAGACTCAGGCAGAGAACCTGAGCTGCTCCCTGTGTTCTATTTCTCATTTGCTGATCGTGGAGTTAATTAACTACAATCACAGCAGATGACTTTGGAGAATTTCACAACAGGATAAATTAACAAAGCAGTTCCTATCTTCAGCCCTTTCTAGAAACTGGCCTCAGTATGTGAAGTCAGTGTTAGGACCTACTTAGAGCAGTTGTGACTTGAGTGAGCAGCACAGTGGCTCAGTAATTAACATTTCTGCCTCACCTGGGACCTGGGTTCAATTCCAGCCTTGGGTAACTGTGCAGAGTTTGCCCATTCTCCCTGTATCTTTGTGGGTTTCCTCCGGGTGCTTTGGCTTTCTCCCACAGCACAAAGATGTGCAGGTTAGGTGGATTGGCCATGGGAAATGGGGTATTATAGGGTTATCATGGGTTTGAGTAGGATGCTCTTTGGAGAGTCAGTGCAGACTTGATGGGACAAATGGCTTCTTTCTGCACTGTACGGATTCTATGATTCGTGTGAAAATCCGCCTGCTGTGGGAGGGGGAGATTGCTGTTTCAAGAGCAGAACTCAATCTGTGTATCAAGGGATGCTTGGGACCTTATGCTATTGAATGCAGAGCAATGGGACAGTAGCTATATAGATTGTTGAACAGTTGCCTTGACCAAGCTGTGGATGTTGGTAAACAGCTTTTCTAGCTGCCTCTTTCCTGTGAACTGATGTTCTTCAGGAATTCTGGTCAGCTCCTACTGCATTGCTTGATTTGTTTACCATAAGGGAATTGTCCAGTCCCTCTTTTGTAAGGGTTTGAGAAGTCTGTCTGCTTTGGGACCATTTTGAGAAACTGCATCAAAGACCCGTTAAACTTTTCTGCTGGCCAGTCCATCATCAAGCCATGCTGACTCACTTCCAGCTGCTTTAATGTTTTCCATAGGTACAAACTCGGTGGGTTAAAGTTCTCTTCTATACTGTATGCTACTATGACATCTGATATTGAACTGATGGGTCTTCAATTGCCTTATTTTTCTTATCCTCTTTCATAACAAAGTGACATTTGCACTTGACTAATCCGAATGCATAATTTCTGAATCTAGGGAACCCTGAAAAATTATAACTGTTGTATCCACAATTTAAAGTCATAGAGATGTACTGCACAGAAACAGACCCTTTGGTCCAACTCGTCCATGCCGACCAGATATCCCAACCTAATCTAGTCCTACCTGCCAGCACCCGGCCCATATTTGTGCAAACCCTTCCTATTCACATACCCATCCAGATGTCTTTTAAATGTTGTGATTGTACCAGCCTCCATCACTTCCTCTCGCAGCTCATTCCATGCACGCACCAGCTTTGCGTGAAAACGTTGCCCCTTAGGTCTCTTTTAAAAGATTTCCTCACTTTTTTTGAATACTGTAGGGTGAGAGCCATTGTTTCTATATATTTGTCTATTTTGTGCTGGTCCGTATTGGGGAAAATCGAATATTGTGATACAGTTTAACAAGGTATACCCTGTATATTTTGATCATCACCATCCGTATTGATTTTATTGATTAATGAGATACCTTTCTGTGTCATGTCTAGTGATCTGAGCACTACTTGATTTCAAATGCTACACCATACTGGAATTTCTCCCATGCAGATGTCTAAAATTGTGTCACTTTAGCTAATTGCCTGAAGAGTTTAAAATTCTTTCACCGAAACAGTTGTACATGTTGCATCATTTTGATTGGTATATTATCAAACATATATGAACTTTCCTGAAAACATCAATGCCAATCTGACTCATCTTTTATTGTACTTAAATCTTTATTGGACTAGTATTGGCAAAAACTGCTTGGCTGTTGAGACATTTTTACTAGTTTCCCCATCCATTGTAATTTGTTTCACCTATTATTTTAGCTCTTTGTTTTCCTCTGCAAACATCCTGTAGAAGTCAGAATCCTGTCTTGTGGTCATTATGTTCAAGAAAAATATAGGAATTTGATTCAAGTTTTGTGATTGGACCCCTGGTCTCACATGAAGACATATCCACCACGTTAAAACTATACAAGATATTTGCTTAAATTAATTATCAAATACAATAACTATTTTCTGATTCCTGTCAATGTTTTCTCAACATGTAAGATTTTGGTGTTGAATATTTTCAAAACATAGATTTTAGAATTAAAACTTTTGTCCTCAATACAAAGGAGTAAAAAGTCACTTTAAGGCACATCATCTGTGTACTTGCTCTTTAAAGCTATACATTCTATTGCAGTGTCACCTTAAAGCCTGAAAACCTATTTGCTATGAGTGCTATTAACAATAACTCATGCATAACTATAAGCTATGACAGCAAGATACATTGAAGTACGCTCTGGATAGAAGATAAACACTTTTAAATGTCTGATATAGCATAACTGGTTTTTGTGTCAGTTACAGTATCTTGATTACTTTGTATATTCTCAGTACCAGTACTGAAAAGATAGAGGCTATAGTGGTGATGGGATATGTTTATCTATCCTCCAATATAAGTGTAAGTATTTATATCTCACAATGTCTGTACTGTTTGACCCTCAGGTTAACAGGATTATTGTGGAGATTTGCAGGAGAAATGTAGGAAACTGTTATCTGTTAAGAAATGAAATAAATGGAGAGAATCCATGACTTAGTCATCTGTAAATACTCACTGAAAGATGCAAGCAATGATGAAAGAATGGATTTTCTGCAAATAAAAAGGCAAGAACAAGGAATAGCTACATAGTTTGTGAGTTTCCTGTACTTTATACTTTTCCAGAATAGCATCTATCTGCATTAAATCCCTGTAATTTTTGCCTCCTCCCTCCTCCCACTATTGATGAGTCGTATTATTCCAAATTCTTCATTGCTTAAATTCTTACTAACATTGGTGGCACAGTGGCTCAGCTGCCTCACAGCGCCAGGGACCTGGGTTCGATTCCAGCCTTGGGCTACTGTCTGTGTGCAGTTTGCACATTCTCCCCATGTCTGCGTAGATTTCCTCCGGGTGCTCCAGTTTTCCCCCACAATCCAAAGATGTGCAGGTCAGGTGAATTGGCCATGCTAAAATGCCCGTAGTCAGGGGTAAATATAGGGAGGGGAACAGGTCTGGGTGGGTTACTCTTCGGAGTGTTGGTGTAGACTTATTGGGCCAAAGGGCCTGTTTCCACACTATAGGGAATCTAATCTAATCTGATCATTTGTTTTAGATTTTCACAACGTTCAATTTATTTCAATTTGCAATACCAATTTAAAATTATCTTTACTGTACAATGTTTTTGACCTCTGTGAAGACTTCGTTAATTCTTTACTTTCAAAGGTTAAGGCTTAACGTGTTCCAGTCCTTCCTCATAATAATTTCATTCACATTTCGATATGTCATGTTTCTCCTTTCTATGTCCTCTCCAAATAATGTGGAGTTTTTCGTAGTGGTAGTGAACATAAACACTGGACAATGCAATGGTCAGACCTCTTAATTAAAGCACAACCTCCAGAAGCTTGATCAAATTGTTATTTAACATTTTGTATTTTTTAAAATGCCCTATGTTGCATTATTCTGGCATTTTCTTCTCTATATATTTGCTTAACTCCTGCATAAATGAAGTTTTGCAAGATCATAATATGACCACTATTTTGTTTTTTGCACCCTGTGACTTCTCTGGAGAATAAAGAGCATTTCAGGAATGGTGTAGATGCAAAGTTCACAATATTTGAGTGATACTAGATCCTTTTTGTTTTGCTTCATAAATTTTCAATTTTTTGCAATTGACACTCACCTCTGAATTGCTCAACAATGTCCAATTGAATGAGCAAGCATTGAGTTGCTATAATTTTGTCAGGCACAACTTGAATAGCTTCAAAACCAGAGCTCTTTGAATTTCAGATATACTTTTGTTGTGGAAAAAAATTTATATTTTGTTATTTGCTGTATTTCTCCAACTTGCACAATTGCACATTTTGTACAATTAAAATACTAAAGGGAAACTTTATGTTGGTATTTCATTAAATGTATCTGCTGATGATTTGCACTTGTTAAAGCATTACCATGAAAATGCTACAGAGTAACTTACATTACTTCTTAAAAAAGAGAAAAGCTTCTCCTCCCATAAGATTGCGTTGTTGACCAATGCACCACCTAGTCTCTAATTGAGATGGATAGGTATGAAGATTCTTTGTTTAATATTCCTCCTTTTGTGTTGAGTTAGTTAGAGTGATAGTGTTCCATCGTCTCTAATACTCCTGTATCTTAAGGGAACTTGCTCTTGATTGCAATCCACGGATCTAAAATATAAGTGAGAACAATTTGAGGCTTTAGCCGTGGTGATCTCCAATCTTGAGTAATCTATTAATATGCTTTCTGCAGATTTCTGAATATCAAATGATCACTTGCGTTTTGTGTGAAAAATCTGTGAATTAGAACAGGACTCCGACGTGAATTAATGTATTCAAGAGGTGAGGGCTGATTGGTTTGGATGGAAATTAAAGAAAACTTTCTACCAAAGATAAAAGTATGAATATCAACATCAGCGATAAGGGTAACCTTACAGGATAATCTTGTATTATTCCTTCAGAAACTTTGAGTTCAATTAGCACCCCACAGAATAGGTACTGTTTAACTACAACATATAATTGAAGTTACCACATATTGCTGAATAGCCTTAACTTTATCATGCATTATCTATGTTTATGTTGTTGTCATTTCATTTTCGATGTGTTTTGCTTTGGAAACATTGAGTATATATTTCACACAAGTGCTGTCCCAAATAAACGTTGTGAAAAGTTAACTTGCTGTTGAAAACTATTTGTGATTTTTAGACAAAAATAAAAATCATAAGTACCACTCTTCCTCAAGATACTGCCCTTGAAATGTTGATTAAAAGTAAAGAATCTGATCAAAATATTTTAGATTGTCAGGGTGTCAAGGATGTAAATGTTTTTGACATATTTCATTAGGCAGTCCAACTGAGAATTATTCTGATAACTGTTAAGTATTGAATGAAATACATTTTGCTGTCCATATGATCTGATGTAATATCTTGACTCCTCACAGACATATGGTTGAATTTAATTCATTTTTAACTCTATAACAATTTTATCAGCACACATGCACACCATATAATGGAAAGATTTAAAACATTTTTTTGAAGAACTAGTGCATACATTTATTAGAAATGTACTTTTGTCTTTAAGAGTTTACTGAAATCACCACCTTTCTAAATAATCAATGTTCCAATCGTTATTCTGAATAACAATTAACTTTATGATGAACTTATTGGTGTTTACTGATTAATTTAACTTAAAAGGCACCCACTTGCACTTTAACATTACAGTAATAGATTGGGAATGCTTCTAGTTTACTATTAAGAATCCAAAATCAGGAGCAGCAGAATTAGCGAGAAAAGCAGAAAAGATCTGCATATGCTGCAAAAAGAACATAAGTATTCAGGAAAGGAATATCATGCCTGAAGCCTGAAGAGGAGCACTATAACATTCGACCATTGGTGGTACTTTTCATTAGAAAAGAGAGAAACAATGTAGAAAAGAGAGAAACAATGTTGTATGTGGCTTGAGGGTGCCATTCAACAAGCATGGAGTAAGGTAAGGAGACAGGCCACCATTAACTACTGAAGCTGGTAAAGGAATTGGAGCTACTTTTGCCACCATTTTGCATCGTACTCAAGGCTATTGAACTAACTAATCTCCACAGAGCAATATAAGGAGGCTGCATTTCATAAGACGGAGGAGCAGAAGTAGGCGATTCAACGATTGAATTTACTCCATTTAATGAGATCACGGCTGATCTGATAATCCTCAACACCATTTTCCTGCATTTTCGCCATAACCCTTTATCCTGTGACTTTTAAAAAATTTGTTACCTCAGCTTTAAATATACTTCAGGAATTCAATGGATTCGCTACCTTCAGAGAAATTCCACCTCATCTATTTTAAATGTGTGACCCCTTATTCTGAGGTTATGCTCCCAGTTCTAGATTTTCCCATAAGGGGAAACTATCCTTCTGCATCTACCCTATCAAGTACTTGAAGAATTCTGATTTATTAATGAATTTGTATTTACAAAAGGCATTTGAAGAGCCACATAAAAAGGTTACAAGGAAAGAGCACATGGTGTTGGGGATTATATATTTGCATGGATAGAGGTTTGGCTAATAAGTTGGAAACAGTGTCAGGAAAGAAGTGTATTTTCGGTTGTTGAACTGTAACTATTGGAGCATCAGTAGGGTCACAAATATTTACATTCTATGTTGATTTAAATGAAGGGACTCATGGTATTGTAGCCAAATTTGCTGATGGTACAAAGGTAAGTAAGAAAGTACATTGTGATAGAATACAATTGGTTGAGTCTTCCCTAAACCTGCATAATGCTAGCGATGGTAGAAGGTTGGGAAAATTGCATGAAATGCTCAGCAAGAAATTCTCGATGTTGAGATTAAAATGTCCTATTTTTCAAACAAGTATTGAACAGCGAGGCAAGATTAAAACATAGAACAGTACAGCACAGGATATTGTGCCAAACATGAAACCAAATGAAACTAATCCCTTCTGTCTGTCCTTGGTCCATTTTCCTCCATTACTTGCAATTGTACTTGCCTCAAGCACTACCCCGGCAGTGCATTCCAGACTCATACCACTCTATGTAAAAAAAATCTTGCCTCTCATGTCACCTTTGAACTTTCCCCCTCTCACCTTAAATGCATACCCCCTAGTATTGGACATTTCAACTCTGGGAAAAAGATTCTGTCCATTAATCCTATCTATGCATCTCATAATTTTACAGACTTCTATCAAGTCTCGCCTCAGCTTCCAACACTCAAAGGAAAACAATGAGTTTTTCTAGTCTCTCCTTATCGCTTATACCCTCTAATCTAGGCAGCATCCTGGTAAACCTCTTCTGCACCCTATCCAAAGCCTCCCCATTTTTACTGGAGTGTGGCAACCACAATTGAATACAATATATACTTTAAGTGTGACCTAACCAAAATCTTATAAAGCTGCAATGTTACATCTTGATTCTTGTATTCAAATTCCCTGATAAAGGCAAGCATGCCATGCCCCTTTTTTTACCACCCTATCTACTTGCGTGACCACTTTCAAGGATCTATGGACTTGAGTCCCAAGATCTTTAGGCACCGTGGCTCAGTGGTTAGCTCTGCTGCCTCACAGTGCCTGGGACCCGGGTTTGATTCCAGTCTCGGGTGATTGTGTGGCGTTTGCACATTTCTCCCTGTGTGTGCATGTGTTTCCTCCCACAATCCAAAGGTGTGCAGATTAAGTGAATTGGCCATGTTAAATTGCCCATAGTGTTCAAGTATATGTAGGTTAGGTGCATTAGTCAGGGGCAAATGTAGACTAATAGAGAAGGGGTTTGGGTGGGTTACTCTTCGAAGGATTGGTGTGGACTTGTTGAGCCAAATGGCCTGTTTCCACACTGCCATTATCTGTATGTTTTTCCTTAACATTTTATCTCTCAAAGTGCAACATGTCACACTTAACTGGATTAAACTCCATCTGCAATTTCTTCACCCATATCTGCAACTGACCTATATCCCATTGTATCCTTTGACAACCTATTACACTATCCACAACTCCATCGATCTTTGTATTGTCTACAAACTTGCTAACATACCCTTCTACATTTTCCTCTAAGTCACTCATCACAAACAGCAGTGGTCTCAGTCTGGATCTCTGCAGAACAATTAGCCTGAAAACCACCCTTCCACCACTAGCCTCTGTTTTCTATGGGCAAGCCAGTTCTGGCTAGTGAGAGGCATATTTGTATTATTAGCATATACTAACATTTCTTTATTACCTAACTCCACCTTATTAAAATGCAATTTCTCATTCTCTCACCTGTGAGAAAGTCAGCAGTTCTCTGGTGGCTTCAGCTTTTGATCAGCCATTCACATTGGACATTTGCATCAACATCTCAGGACATGCTCCATGGGCTTGTGGTACTTCTGTCTTGGCATGATGCTTAGTGCAGACACAGCCAGGGAGCATGTCATGGTTGTCAGCAATTGTCAGTCAAGGTTGGAGTACAGCACATTGTTATGCTAATCACACACACCAGTATTTACATACAGCCGACCCAGCCAACACACTATGTGCTTCAACCGAATGGCCATGTCGCAAAGTCTATAGGGTGTAGTTGCAAGTCAAGGGATCCAATTATAGTTAGTATAATCCAATCCTAGTTCAGGGCTTGGAATGATCAGTAAGTGCAGTTAGAATTGGGAGGTCTAGATCAGTGCAATCCAAGGAAGAGACCACGGTCAGTCCTGCAGGTCTAGCACAAACAGTCAGAATTTGTGTTAAGTGTGGAGTTGCACAGAGATCACTCTGGCATCTGATCACTCATCAGTCAGGGCTGTCTTTACAATTGGTCGGGGGTATGCCACATTTAGTCCTAGGATCTGTTTACTGAAAGTCAATGGAACTTATCAGGAGATACTTCTTTGTTGTGGGGTGGAGAGAATGGAGAACTGGTCCATTGGCTAGCTGGTGGGAGAGTGTGGGCCAGGAAGCCTGCTGTGGCAATGGGACAGGACGGGCACATAGACAGTCTGCAGCCTGGAAGCAGAGCCCAATGTGTCTGTCAGCTGAGCCCAAGATAATCAAAAGTCATTTTCAACCAGTGTCACAGTAGGCCCTGGTGAGCTCAGGGCCTACTGTGACACTGGTTGAAAATGACTTTTGATTAGCCTAAAAAAAACTCAGAGTTTTCCATTCTGTCCAGGGCAAGGGGCAGCAAGCTCCAAATAGTCATTACTTGAGGAAGCTAATATCAAATCTGCAGCACCTTTTCTGGCAGCATCTTATACATCAGAGCAAGGTATGTGAGATGCTACTTTGTCCTCAGCTGGAGTTGTTGCCTCAGCTGGAGTGGTGGTGTCCAGTTTTGAGATCCACACTTAGGGAGAATGTGAACGAGGTCTTCTCATTTTCCAAAAAAATGTCAGTGAGACGTCTGATAACAGGGTAAGGTGGAGGATCTGT
Source organism: Chiloscyllium plagiosum (assembly GCF_004010195.1). Lineage (NCBI taxonomy): Eukaryota > Metazoa > Chordata > Chondrichthyes > Orectolobiformes > Hemiscylliidae > Chiloscyllium > Chiloscyllium plagiosum. The sequence goes on along the minus strand of NC_057713.1, from coordinate 40,599,188 downwards.
CTGTTAGATTAGGAATAAAACTAGAGGGTATACATTTAAAGGAGAGGGGAAAGATTTAAAAAGTACCTGAGAGGCAAATTTTTCATGCAGGGAGTGTGCGTGTACGGAACAAGCTGCCAGAGGAACTGGTGGTACAATTACAACATGTAAAAGGTATCTAGATGGGTATATGAATAGGAAGAGTTGAGAGGGATGTGTGCCAAGGGCTAGCAAGTGGGACTGGGTCACATTAGGATGCCAGGTCTGGGCAGATGAGTTGGGCCAAAGGGTCTATGTCTGTACTGAATGATTCTAGGACTCTATGACTCTAAATGGTTTGTGCTCACATTGGTGGACTGTGACTAGGAGGGTACTACAAGGATCAGTACTTGGAAGCCATTTATCTATGATTTAGAACTTGAGGACTAAAAGTAATATTTCAAAACTTGCAGCAAAAAAGCTAATCAAAAATGTGTGCTGTGAGAAAAATGTAAATTGATTTTAGGCAGACTTGGACAGGCACAGTAATCGGGCAAGAACATGACAGAGTATAATATGGAAAAAATTTGAGGTTATCCACTTCTGTAGGAAGAACAGATATACTGTCCAGAGTTTTTTCAAGTGGTGAAAAAATGGCAAGTGTTGATAAACAAAGAGACTTTGGTGTCCTTGTTGATAAATCAGTGAAGGCTAACATGCAAATGCAGTAAGCTACTAAGAAGGCTAATGGAATGTTAACTTTTATCACAAAAGCATTTGACTATAGGGTTTAGTGAGGTAATTGAATTGTTTCAATTGTATGGGAGCTTGGTTAGATCACACCTTAAGTACTGTGCATTTTGATTTCCTTTTATCAGCAAAGATATTACTGCTATGGAGGGAGTGCTATACAATCTCTCAGATATTTCCACTCTTTAGCATCTAGAATCGGGGGTCACAATCGAAAAGTAAGGGGCATGTCATTTAAACTTGAAAGAGTTCAGAAACATTCACAAGGATATTGCTGGGGTTGGAGGGTTTGAGCTATTAGGAGAGGCTGAATAGGCTGGTGCTATTTTCCCTGAAGTGTTGAAGGCTGAGCGGTGACCTTATAGAGGTTTATAAAATCAAACACAGACAGTTGTATGTGTACAGAATAACCTGTCAAGGGAAGTGGTGGAAGCTGGTACAATTACATTTAAAAGGCATCTGGACGGGTATTTGACTAGGAAAGATTTCAGGATACAGTATATGGGCCAAATGCTGGCAAGTGGAACTAGGTTAATTTAGGATATCTGGTTGGCAAGGACAAGTTGGACCAAAAGGTTGGTTTATGTGCTGTACAATTTTATGACTTTGTGACTCTATAACTCACTGCTGGGGATTGGAAGCAGGAACCTAGGATGATGAGGGGACAAGGATGTGAAGGGAGGAAATTCAACATACATGGGGAGAGAAGATGATAGTATACGGGCATTTACGGAACACTGTGGGTACCAGAAATCACCACCACTGTGGCCTTAGCCAATTGGCCAAGGTAGGCCAATTTGGAATATGATGGTTGACATGACTAAAATGTAGGACCGAGAATTAAAAGTTTATAATGAGAGCTGTAGACATAATTCCAGCTAACGTGTGGAGGATCAGTAGCAATGGTTGGCCAGGAAGAGGAACATGGAGATTTGGAAATGTGTTTGATTGCTCGACTGAGTCTGTGACTATCAAGTGTGACCTGCATTGCCTTCTATGTTCAATTGATGCCAGGAATGTGAGCTGCAATTGGAAAATACTGTGATCATACTTAAAGTCACATGCAGTCATTATTTTTTCATCCCAACATACAAACTCCACTTCTGAGAAATACAAAGCCCTTCATGGGGCAATTGCATCAATCATGCACTTTCACTATGCAGATTGGTCACCTGTCCTCATAGTACACGTGAAATGCATACAGTTTTCAACTGTCTCAAGTGCAAATGTTAGTCACGTGCAATCTTGACCATATTATTGGTCATTGCTGGTTATCTCTGTGAAGCAGAAATAGAATTATGGAATTGCTACAGTGCAGATAAAAGCCACCGAGCCCAACAGGTCTACACCAACCCTCTGAAAAGCATCACACAGAGACCAACTCTCTCACTCTATGCCTGTAACCCTTCATTTACCATGGCTAATCCATCGAAGCTGCACAGCACTTGGAGTATTACATACAGTTCTGGTCACAGCATTATAGGAAGGATGGAAGTTCTATGAGGAAAGGTTGAGGGACTTGAGGCTGTTTTTGTTAGAGTGAAGAAGGTTGACAGGCAATTGAGACATTTAAGATAATCAGAGGGTTAGATAGATGGACAGTGAGAGCCTTTTTCCTCGGATGGTGATGGCGAGCATGAGGGGACATACCTTTAAATTGAGAGGTGATAGATATAGGACAGATGTCAGAGAATAGTAGGGGCATGGAAACACTGCCTGCAACATTTGTAGACTCGCCAACTTTAAGGGCATTTAAATGGTCATTGGATAAACATATGGATGAAAATGGAATAGTGTAGGTTAGATGGGCTTCAGAATGATTCCATAGGTCGGTGCAACATCGAGGGCCAAAGGGCCTGTTCTGTGCAGTAATGTTTTCTGTGCCCTCTGTTCTATCCCAGACTCTACAGGGCAATTTTACATAGCCAATTCACCTAACCTGCAATCTTTGGACTGTGGGAGGAAACCAGAGTACCTGTCAGGAACCCACACAAACATGGGCAGAACATGAAAACTCCAAACAGTCACCAAGGCAGGAGTAGAACCCTGGTGCCGTGAACACGGTGCCACCGTACTGCTCATTTTTTTTCTTGTATCTATCTGTATTGTGTAAGCCAGCAAGTTGTGAAAATCATAACACTTGGGGAATTTAATGTTCCAATATTAGTTACAATGGTTTCTACCTAGCAATAAGGGTAATTGGTCTTTTGCCAAGTTTTGTAAGTTGGCCACTCAAAACAGCTCTCAGGTCACTGAAGAATAGTTTGTGTTAGAGTAGGGTGGAATTACACACAAAGAATAAAGAGCAGGCTCCATCAGGGAGAGTATTAGTAGCTGCAATGCTGAGAAGGTAACTGAAGACTGCTACATCTGTATAGCTAGCATCTCAGGAAGAAGTCTAAGAAGCTATTTGCTAGTTCCATGCATTTAGCACTTGGGAAAAGTACTGGGAAGCAGTGAGAGCAGTTGCTAATTAAATTTAGAACTTGGGAAAAGCTCAGGGACCTGTGGAGGGCTAAGAAAAAGTCTGAGAGCCACTAACAGTTGTGTAGTAAAGAGAGGATTGAAAAAAACTCACAAATAGTATTTGCTTGGGGAGGCTGAATAATTAGGTTTTAATTATTTATTGTCATGTGTATTACAACTATAGGGAAAGTTGTGACTTAGTGTCACTCTCTGGTGCCATCTAGAATCACAAAACAAGACAGAATATAATGTCAAAAAAAAAGCAAAAAAGTTCATCTTCACATTGCCTTTGTGTTACGGGCTCCACAACAATTATCACCTCCACTGGCACTCCTTGGGCTCCTCTACCCTGCCATGGGTCCAGGGCTAACTGCTGCCTCATTGTTTCCATGTGTCATGTATTGGGTTCACCAATGCCACCACTGACACCACTGCTGCAGCTCAATAGTGCAGCCCAAGATACCCAGAGACAGCACTAGTTTGGGGAAACAAGGTGTCCATGGAAAAGCTGGAGTTCTGCCCATAAGTAGATGCTATTGTGCAGTTTCCAGAATCCAAGGATTCCAGGAAAGGAGGGTGGTGTGTCCAGAATGTGAACAGTCATTAAGACAGTCCACAATGGAGTGAGTTTTGAGAAAGATCTGAAGCCAGGTCTTTGAAAGAGAAGAACTGGAATCCGTGGTGAAGTTTTAATGAGATTGGATGACCCATCATGTTGGCAAAATCTAGTTTGGTAGGAAGTGGGAGGGATTGTTGCCAAGTCCATGGGGATCCACCTCGACTACATTTGTTATTTGATGGATTCCATGGAATTTACAATCAGTTGTTCTGTTACCAGTGTCCGCCTCATGTTAATTCATAATCACAAGTGACCTTAAGAGTGGCACTTGCAGACCACATTGTATTAAGATAAAGTAAGATCTCTTCGGCTGCAGAAGAATGCAGAACTGATTCCTTCTCATCTTGAACTGGAAATATTATGCAATGTGCTTAAATTTACAATAATGCCTTTCTTAGCTGATGTGGGCTGAGAGGACAACATCTCAGTGCTTAAACCGCACTTACAATTTCATTGGATTAAGGTCCAAAATTAAAGAACCATGTAAGGCCTATTCTATTGCCCTCCTTGACAGATGGAGGAGTATGTTAAACTATCATGTGTGAGTGATGCAAATACTGACTGCTTATTACAATTGTATCAAGGCTATTGTCAATTGCCCCATCCTGTCTTAGAGGATGGTTGTTTTCTTTGTGAATTTTCATCCATATGGTGCATTGAAGCTGAGATATTGATTGTATTCAAGACTGAGTTCACTTTTTGATTGACAAGGGTATGTTGGATAGGCAGCAAAGTGAAATTAAGGCTGCATTTAAATCAGCCATTGTCTTAATGAGGGGTAGAACAGGCTTGATGGGCTGAATAGCCTACTCTATTTCTCAGGATCGTGAGATGATGAGAAGCAGATTTGATAGAACTGTCCAGAATCATGAGGGTTCTATGTTTGACAAGAGAAAGAGAGGGGTCATAAGGCAAAAAAAGTGTTCACACAGCAAGCGGTTAGAATCCGTAAATCATTATTTGAGCCTGTGTGGAAGTATTCACTTTTGCCTTCCAAAAGAGAACTGATCATAATCTGAGGAGGAAAGATTTGCAAAGCAACTTGTGAAAAATGGGGTTTCGGATTAGCTGAGTTATTCTTATAGAGAGCCACCTTGTCACCATGACTTCTTTCAGGACACCATAACTTCATTCAGTCTATAAGCATTCAGATTCTGAAGTTGTGGATGATGTAACCTTATGTTCCTTCGTTGTCAGTCTCGTTGGATTCACATTCGACTTGACTCTTTGAAATTAGATTTGAGAACTCTAACTTAATTATCCACTTTTGCACTTCAACGGAAAAGAAATATTATTGAGATTATTTTACTGCAAATTTATTTCTTCATCGCAGTAACAAAGCATTATTTGGATGTTTACAAGCTGCTACATAAAAACATGAAAGAGGAATGTAGGTACAGTACATAATGCCAACGTCAAATTCTTTGCTTTTAAAGGGGCGATTGCCAAACTGGGTATCTTGCAGTGAGATAATGTTATAACAGTATGTTTTTACAAAGCTGTAGCATTTCGATAGGTTGGTCGAGTTTTTTTTAAAAGAGGACGTTGCTAGTCAATTTTGATGTTTCACACATGATTTGTAACAGCTATTATTTTTCAGCTGAAATCAAAGTTGCACGCAATGCAAAACCAGATTCCCTGGTTCATGGATTTCACGATTATTTCAGCTGATGGTCAACAGTTCTCTCCGAAAGAATAAATAGATTTTGCCGCTTCGTTGAAAGCCGTTTCAAATCGAGGAATACTGACCAGTCCGGAGGATAACACAACTATGTTGATTTAACCCTGTGATGTCTCAGACTTCAAATAGGTTAAACACAAGGAGAACAGATCGCGTTAACAGATAACGTTGTGTTCCACCTAAAAGAGCTCTTCATTTCTGGAAGGGCTTATGCCCGAGACGTGCATTCTCCTGTTCCTCGGATGCTGCCCGATCTGCTGTTCTTTCCCAGCAATACACTCACGACACCTAAAATGGTAAATGATGTTTTTCGCCCTTCTTTATCCGTCCTCCTAAGAATGGAGGTCTTCCTCATCAGAGGGAGAAAATATTTTACAGAGTGGCTTAGGATTCACGCACTAAGCGCCATTCAATTTTCGCTGCAGATTACATTACATTACAGTGTGGAAACAGGCCCTTCGGGCCAACAAGTCCACACCGACCCGCCGAAGCGAGAAACCCACCCATACCCCCACATTTACCCCTTACCTAACACTACGGGAAATTTAGTATGGCCAATTCACCTGACCCTGCACATCTTTGAACTGTGGGAGGAAACCGGAGCACCCGGAGGAAACCCACGCAGACACGGGGAGAACGTGCAAACTCCACACAGTCAGTCGCCTGAGGCGGGAATTGAACCCGGGTCTCTGGCGCTGTGAGGCAGCAGTGCTAACCACTGTGCCACCCAGGTTATAGTATAGGGTTGTACTTTTCAACAAAGGCACTGACAATGTTTGAAACATGAAATTACATACACTGGAAATAATTTATATGCTTGCTAATTCTCTTTAGATAAAGTCTAGGATTCTGAGATACCGTGACAAATATGAACTGAACATCTTGCTGTTCAAGTTTCTCAAAATATCTCATACTCAGTGCTGTCAGTTTACTATTACTGATCCTTGCAAGTAGCTATTTAAAGTTACTGATAAGTGTAGCTTGACTGAGATTAGTAGCCAGTGAATATAAGAAATTAGGAAATGGATAAAGACTGATGAAAGGGTCCGACTCCTCTTCTCCGTTGTGCTTCTTCCAGCTCAACTCTTTACCCACTCTGACTCTCCAGCATCTACAGTTCTCACTATCTCCTAATATAAGGAACTACACCAGGAGGAAATTTCCATCTCTATTTTATTCACCTGTAGGACATAGGTGATGTTGGCTAGGCCAGCATTTATTTCCGAGTTGCCCTTGAGAAGAAGATAATGGTGAGCTGTCTTATTGAAACACTGCAATTATGTGTTGTAGGTAGACCAGCTAGGGCTGAAATGCCAGGACTTTGACTCAGCTACACTGAAGAAAAGGTGAAACATTTTCAAGTTAGGATGGTGAATGATTTTGAGGGGAACGTACCTGCCACGTACCTGCTGCCCTTGTTCTAGATGGATTTGGCCTTGGGTTTGTAAGGTGCTATGTGAGAATCTTCGGCGAATGTCTGCAGTGCATCTTACGTATAGTTCACACTGCTGTTCCTGAACGTCGGTGCTGGAGGTAGTGTATATTTGTGGATGTGGTAGCCATCAATCCAGATGGATAACGAGGTAACCCACTCAATGCAATTGTATCTCTGAGACTAGAAGGAAGCTATCACAATTGAAGACGCACTGACATTACGCGACTGTAATCTTCGCTTGTGTTTATTTAGAGATCTTTTCCACATTATAAAATAATTCAAAACAGTTTCTAACTTTTGTTTGTATATATAAAATATGAATTTCAAATAGATCCCCTGGTTTAAGCTGGATGTTTTTTCACAAGAGCGATTTTAAAAATAAACTCAGCTTCTGTACTAAAGTGACTGCGTGAGGGCAGCTCATTCACTCTAGACCAGGTAACACTTGCACCCGTGGGAGGGGGAGGGGCCTGAGGACCCCGCTCCCTGCACCACTCCTCTGATTGGAGACGGCGCCGAATGGGCGGGGTCCCCGGGCGGCCTCGCCGGGCTAGGATTGGTGGAGGCGGGGAGCGTGGGCGTGGCGCTGGTCGGCTGGGCGGGGATTGGGCGGGGATGGGGCGGGGCGGGGTTGGCGCTGATTGAATGAAAGTTGGAGCGGGCGCTCTGTGGGAGCACCGGCCGCTTTCGGCAGCATCAATCCCCCCGGGAGCTTCAACACGGAGCTCGGAGTAGAGGCAGGGGAAGACAGAGGGAGCTCCGTTCCTTCATCTTATACAGTCGCCGCCTTGTCTAGTTTATATTTTGAGGTTGTTTTGTGAAGTGCTCTGAACTGACTTGTCTCCCTCGAGCGGATTTTATATATTTTTTTGCTACTTTTAAGTTGTCAGCCTCTCCCTCTCCCCCCTCCCGGGGTCATGCCTCTGCTGCCCGGGCTGCGCTGGAGCCGTGCGCTCCTCTCCTGCTTGGCGCTGGGGCTCCTGTCCGCCGCGGCCGCCAGGGACTCGGCTTCCCGCAGCCCCCCGCCGCTGCTCCAAGCCCAGGTTCGGGAGGACTCCCGGCCGGGCAGCCGAGTAGCCGGGCTCAGGCTGTGCGGAGCGGGGCTGCGGGCGGCCGGAGCCGGGCTCCGCTGCGAGCTGTCCGGCCGCTCGCACTCGGACTTCCGCCTGTGGCCCCGCTCCGCCTGCAGCGTGGTGCTCCGGACCGGGGCTCCCCTGGACCGGGAGGTTCGCTCCGCTTACCTGCTGAGGCTGAGCTGCTCCTGGGGGAATGGGGAGAACCCCGGCGCCCGGTCAAGGGTCCCGGCCGCTCTGCTTCGAGTGAGGGTCCGCGATGTCAACGACAACCGGCCGGTGTTCAGCCCAGGGCTCGCCCGGAGGCTGGAGGTGGACGAGCTGACCGCCGTCGGCACGGAGCTCGCCCGTGTCACCGCCACCGATCACGATGAAGGGAGCAACGCCGCAATCACCTACAGCCTGACCCCGGCGGTCCCTCAGCTGTTCGTGGTGCCGGGCACTGGTCAGATCCTGGTTGTAGACTCCCTCCTGGGGGCGCTGCCCCTCCGGCTGTCGGTGTACGCCCGGGATAAAGGTGCGGACGCCCAGCTCAGCGAGCCCCTGACCGTGCTGCTGCTGCAGCCGGAGCTCCCTGCCGGGCTCAGGAGAGAGACTCGCTCACTGCCCCAGGAGATGGTCCACTCGGTCACTGTGCCTGAGGGTGATAAGCTCGGCAATGTCATTTACACTGTCCCCGACTGGAAGTTTGAGAGGCGCTGGTTTGAAGTGATCGCCCCGGACGATGCCCCGGTCCAGATCGAGAGGGATTCCGGCAAAGTTTACTTATCCAAGAGACTTCGCGGCACGTCGACCGTCCAGATAACTGTCAAAGTGAGCAATCAGAAAGGTGAGCTACTTTCCGTCTCGTACTTTTCTCCCGGTTTCTGACTGGCCCGTTCTATTTCTACTGGGTGACAGCCCAGTTGTGTGAAGTTGACCAGAAGCATAAATCTTGCCGGGGTTCTCCCTCCTTATTCTGAGCAGTCCATGCAAGTACGATCTTACATTTTATTTAACGAACGTCCCACACTACATCGAAGTCTGAGGAGACAATAAGGTTCTCAGTCAAAGAATTTATTAGGAAGCGGGGGACCAGAGGCTAGATCATGCGGGTGGCTACAGAGCAGGAGTCCAAAGGAGCATTGGGAGATGGAGTTATTCGGAGCAAAGTCCGGAAGTCGGATCCGGATGGTCGAAAGAACTTAATTTCTGACAAAACTCTCGGTCATTGGAAATGAAGTTATAATCTGCACAGAGAATTTCTATCTCTTTAGAGATGACAGTCATATCTAGAGTCAGAGTGTGGGCAAGAGTATGGTAATAGCGAATCTAGAAATCTGGCTCCAAAGCAGAAATTGGTGGAGAAACTCGGCATGTCTGGTGGAATCTGTGCAGAGAAAGGAGAACTCTTAACTTTTTTTAAAACAAATTTCCGGCGCCATAAGTTTTTTTTTCTTGTCTAGTAATCAGGCTATTTGAGAGGGTTGCCAGAATGTGTTGTATACTCGATAGCTGTAAGTGCTCATGCTTTCAAATCCGCTAAAGCTGAGCTCTGCTGATTACTCTGCAACTACAGTGACAATTTCTAAAATGGGAAAAATAAGTAACTGTACCATTTTTCTTTTTCCTAACCATAAATATAAGTTGTCAAAAGACCATCCGGAAAGCCTGATAATGTGTCTTTGCAATTACACTGCAACTGGTGTAAGAAGGCGCAATGTGACACTATCTCCTCCAGGTGGTATGAGACTACTATAAAAATCTCAGTTAATCTCCTGTCATAAAATCCAAGATACAGTTCCACTGCTTTTTTTGTCTCAGCGATTTTTTTTAAAAAAAAACAACACGTTAACATCAACCCAGGCTCTACAATACGATTTTTTTTAAAAGAAAATTGAGTTTAAAGTTTGGAGGTTAATGTTCAGAATGATTAAAAAACAGATCATTTACAGCTCTGTGCAGCTCTGGAAAGCGCTACAAATGGTCTTAGCATCTCTGAGGTCTAAAAAGTGGGGGGTAGGGGAAACAGCCTTTTGCACTCAAATGTCATTTGTGGCTCAGTTGGTACATTTGCCACTGAGTCAGAAGGTGTGGGCTCATTTCAAAAATCAAACCTGATCCTTTCGTCAGTAACGAGGGAATACTACACTCACAGCAGTGCCTTCTTTCGAGAGAAACATGAAACCCATCTTACCTCCCAGCTGGATGCATAAGGTCCAATGGTAATATTTTGAAGAGCAGGTAGTTTCCATGGTGCCCTGGCCAATATTTAAGCCTCTCAAAAAAGCAGATTATCTGGTGATTATCACATTGCTATGAGTGGAAGTTTGCTGTGCATATGTTTGCTGTTGCACATCCTGCTCAGTGACTATGTTTCAAAAAATACTTCATCGGTTGTAAAGCACTTTGAGATATCTGGTGATCATGGGAAGTGCTATGTAAATGCAAGTCTTTCAATTTTCTCGCATCTAACTAGAATGTGTAGTGCCATAGTATGATGCTCTTGCATATACTGGAGGCTACATATTCATGCACAGGACCCTGTCCCTTGTCAACAGAAAGAACATGTACACGCAGACACAGTTTCAACTCAACAAAATGGCTAACAGCTATTTGCTTGCAATGGTTCATATCTAAGGGTAATGCCCTGATCTAGCAAAATCAACCTGCCTTGCTTCAAGTAGAAACAAAGTTTGGTAGTTAACTGTCAGGTAATACCTGCTGCATTCTCTGTGGCAACACTTCTACCAATCTGTGCCTACTTGACAATCAATTAGCACTGTACTTTTCTACAACATAACGAATGTTGTTTCCCTTTATTGTGAATTTTTCTGAAGAGTGCAAGATGAAAGGCTAAAAAAAGTATTTTCTTTTTAACAATACTCCAATTCTGTGCTATCAGATGACTATTCCTAATTGCTACCCTATACTTGATGCATATGTAGACATCAGGCATATCCATTGTCTCCAGGGTCAAGTTGTCTAATGACTGTTGGTATTTGATGTTCACATACAAAGAATGTTTATTTGAATGAGTTTGGTTGACGGTTGACAACTTAGCATAAGTCGGAGTAGGGAAAGGTGTGTTTGGCAAGTCAACATAATGAAGGAGTCAGTGTTGGGTATCTTGAAATACATTAAGGGAGACAAGTCCCCAGGGACAGATGGAATCTATCCCAGGATATTTGGGAAGCAAGGAAGGAACTAGCATGGGCCTTAACCGATATCTTTGCATCCTCTTTGGCCTCCTATGAGGTTCCAGAGAACTGGAGATTAGCCAGTGTTGTTCCTTTTGTTTGAGAGGAAAGAGATAATCCAGGTAATTATAGCCAGTAAGCCTGATGGCAAGGAAGCTGTTGGAGAAGATACTGAGAGACAGGATGTGTTCACATTTGGAAGCAAATGAACGAGTTAGTGATGGGTATCATGGGTTTGTGTGGGGAAAGAGACTTCTCACCAACTTGAGTTTTGAGGTGACAAGAATGATGAGGAGGGAAAGGCAGTGGATGTTGTCTACATGGACTTTAGTAAAGAATTTGATAAGTTATTTCATGGCAGGTTGAACAGAGGGTAGAGTTTCATGGGATACAGAGTGAGCTGGCTAGATGGATTACAAAACTGGTTTGGTCATAAAGACATTGAGTAGCAGTGGAAGGGTGCTTTTCAGAATGGAGATCAGTAACTAGTGGTGTTCTGCAGGGATCAATACTGGGAACTACATTTGGAGGAAAATGTAGGTGGTCTGATTAATAAGTTTGCAGATGGCACCAAAATTGGCTGAGTTGCAGATAGTGAGGAGGATTGTTAAAGGATACAGTGGAAAATAGATTGCAGAGTTGGGCAGAGAAATGGTGGATGGAGTTTAATTGGACAAATGCGAGGCAATGCATTTAGAGATCAAATTCAGGTGCAAATCATACAATAAATGGCAGTACACTTAAGGGCATTGACATAGAGATCTGGGGTATACAGGTCCAAAAATGCTTGAAAGTGGCAACACAAGTGGATAAGGTGGTCAAGAAGGCATTCAGCATGCCTGCCTTTGTTAGCTAAAGTTGGCAAGTTATGGTACAGCTGTATAACACTTTTGTGAGGCCACAAAGGGAATATTGTGTGCATTTCTGGTCACCACACTACTAGATAGATATGGATGCTTTGGAGAGGGTGCACAGAAAGTTTACCAGGATGTTGCCTGGTCTAGAGAGTTTTAGTTATGAGGAGAGGTTGGATAAACTCAGATTCTTTTCCACTGGAAAGACATAGGCTGAGGGATGACCTGATAGAGATCGAAAAAATTATGATAAGCATAGATGGGGTGGATAGCCAGAGGGTTTTTCCCAGGGTGAAAAGGCCAACTACAAAAGGGCACAAATTCAAGGTAAGAGGGGAAAAGTGTAAGCAAAATTTTTCAGAGGGTGGTGGGTTCCTTGAATGCAGTGCTCGTGGAGATGGTGGAAGCAGGTATGTTAGCAATTTTTAAGGTGGGTCTTGATAGACGCATGGAGGTGAACCGAGGGATAGATACCGCACATAGATAATAAGTGGTGGGTCTAAATAAGGATTAGGAATCAGTGCAGACTTGGTGGGCTGAAGGGCCTGTTCCTGTGCTCTATTATATATCAAACACAACTTAAAAACATATTATTTTGCTTATTCCTGTTTGTAAAACTCATTAATTACATTTTTATGGTAATATAAGTGCTTTGAATGACTTGAGGGGTGTTGCGGTGTCAATGCCTGATTTTCTATTTCTATTTGAAAAAGCGTGTGTCTATTTTAGTGGATGCAAATCTCTGAAGCCAAGCAATAGCCTCTTCATTTTCTGAGAATAAGATGATGAGTTTGCCTTTTGGTCAGTAGAGGGGAATATTCTGCAGTAATACACAGAATTGTTTGTTTTTCCACAAGTGCCTGAAGGATTATACTGATACCCTAGTTGTGGAAGTTGACTGCTGAGGGGATCTGGCTTGTGCTGACCCTGTTTAGCGAGGACCATTCTCACTGTTGTGCCTGCAATCCAACAAATGTAGTTTATTACAAGAAATCTGTTCATGACTCCCATTTCTTGTTGCTCACAAAGATTGGTCCATGCAGATGGCTAAAATGAAAGCTAATGATACACTATATTAGAATGACTTCACAGTACATTGTTCTGTATGGTACATTTGTACCAACTGTTATATTAATATTTAATAGCAGAACAACTTTTGTGTATTGATTTAATTAATTCGTATTAGTTGAACAAATTAGTGGAAATTAATTTTAAGTACCCAGGTGTTTTTTTTTTACTGCACTACTCAGACCAAATGGGTTTTCCTGACCATCAACCATGGATTCATGGTGATCATTAGACTCTTAATTCCAGATGTTTTAATTGAATTCAAATTCCGCAGTCTACGACGGTGGGATTTGAACCTGGATCCTCCAAACATTACCTGGGTTAACAGAGCAGTAGCTAATACCATTTGGCCATTGCCTTCCCAGGCCAACTACAGTATTCAATGGTAGATGGGACCGATGCTGAAGTCATTAGGCATTATTACAATGACAGGCTGTTTGATTTGTCAACTTTTAAGCTTTTTTGTAATATTGCATTACAATGGCAAACCGCCTCCGGGCCACAAAGATGGTGCTACATTATGTAAAATTAGGGGTTCTGGAATTGGGGGTAATGAATTAGTTTAAGTGGAGTTTTGGTTATCAGGCAGAAGTAGCATAGTAATTACATGCCATTTTCATAGTCCTTCAATATGACTGGGTATGTTTGGGGTTGGGATGGAACCAGCCAGATCAGATGAGTGAGAATGATCTTTGGGTAATTGATCTGATGTTAATTGACCCGGAAGGAAGGCATACAACCCATTTAATTCGAGCAGTGAGCGATTTTCTTAATCCAGGTTTTATTGGCATTGGATGGAAGTTATAAGGGATATGAAGGACCATGCTAATAACTGCTAATAACTCCAACACACACAAATTATGTTGACCTGACAAATAACATTTAAAAGCTTTACTCTCCATTAACTTATGGAGCTGTAGTCCATTCCTACCTTTTCTTGGGGAAAACACCAATCAGATTATTGTCTATTAATGTTTCTTGAGTCTAGTATCTAAATAGACTTCTTAAAACCTATTATAGAAGGAGAGCGCTTTGTGTTTTGACTCTGCTAATATTATTACATCTCTGTCCGCCACAATTTTTCAGAACAATTGGCTAAACTCCCCAACATAATGCGAGCGAACAGACACGCTTCAGATTAAATCATCCTGTGGGTTTTTAATCAGCAGCTAAATATTAGCATTTTCATATGCTCTGGTTAACAAATCTTGCCCCAGGAGAGCATGTCTGTTGTTTAGTGACACATTGCATAGAGAACAAGCGAGAGGGAGAGATAGCAGTCCACACTTATCTTTAAGACAGGGGAAAATGTTTGAGTTTCCAATGCATTTGATAAAAATCTGTTCAGCGATGGGTTTAGGAATATTGTAAAAAAATTCCCTGTTGTACCCCACCTCACGCCCTATGGGAAAAAAATAGCCAGTGAATGAAGAATGTCTTGAGCTACAAAGTCCAGGAAGGCCCCTGGATGAACTGGGTCTGATACCACATGTAGCAATTTACAGTCAAAATAACTTTAAGCAACAAAGTTTACAGGAGGTGTGAGGAAAAACATTTTCACCCAGAGGCTGGTGCTGAAACCCACTGCCATTGAGGATTGTATGGATGTAACTTACGATGTCAAGAAAGGATGTTAAAGTGAAATAATGGCTCCTGATTTTCTGATGACTAGTTAATTGTTTCTGAAGTATGCATGAGATTGTGCATTGAAACCCTGCTGAATCACCATTGGAGTATACTCTGAAGAAATGTTCCTGAAATTTAAGATTTAACTGCACCATTCCTGTACTTAGAACACATTGAAATTATCTGTGTAAATTGGGGAATTCAGAGGGTCAAATAGTAGTTACTCAGGAAAAATTAGACTATTAAGTACCTCAACTAATTCCTGTGTAACCATTAAACTGATCCCCAAGTTACCTCATACAGCCTCAATTCCTCCTTTTTCCCCCTCCCTTGACTCAATTACAATCATCACTCCAAATCCCACAGCTCCTATCATTCATTAGAACTCAACTCCTACTGTTGGACCTGTCTTCGCCATTTCCCCTGCCAGAGAGTCCAACTGTGTCCACTGCTAGACCAAATTTCTCCCACCTACCCAAAGCACTGCATAATGTATCTACCCCACCCATCCCTACCAATCCATCTTGTACCCTACCCTCCCAGTAACTTACCTAATGTACTTAACTTTTTGACAGCACCTATCAAAGTGCCTGTGAGTCTGGACCTTTGAATTTCAGAATATGGCAATTGATTGCTTTAAGAAAGGGCCACCATTTGCCTTCCCCAACCGTCCTTCCAATGGCCAGGATGGAAGTGCAGCTTCTGAAAGAGCCCTGAATGGAAGTGCCTATATAGGCAGAGTTCTTTTGTTGTGTAAGATAAGGATCAGAGAGGCAATCTCAGTTGAAATTCTCACTGCTTTGAAAATATGACCTTCTGTTCAGTGTAGGTAATTTTAGAGAGGGCTTAAGACGGTTTGAATATTGCCTGTTCTGCTGTTTTCGCTGATGAAAATCCAGCAGACTTATAATTTACTCCAATTCATTCTTTGCTGATAAATAATTCAAGGCAACATCAATGCAAAAAGGGAAACGGCTGGAATCCAACTGATCTTTATTCATGGTTACCATTTAAATATATATATTTTTAAATGCCAGACTCTTAACTAGATGTAGGCATCTAATTAAAATTATCTCCCTTCGGTTCACTGACAATCTCCAATTTATTTCTTTTCTTTTAAAGGGATCCCAGTTACCTCTTACTAGGGCAGATCTACTCTTCTCTCCCATCTTTCAAGCTTCTTCCTTGGACTTTTATTTTTAAACTTCTAAGGGGATTTAACTGCTGTTCAGTAATTTATGATTTAAGATTTTTCCCTTATCTGTTTTGGTTTAATTTATGAACAACCTTGGAATCTCATCACATTAGTTAATTTATTAGACAAATGTTTTATCTTTGTTCCCCAATCACAATAAAATACTGGTGCTGATTTTTGTAAACAACAGTTGCTCTCATGGACTTAACTTAGAGTCAGAGAGATGTATAAGCACGGAAACAACCCTTCAGTCCAACTTGTCCATGCCAACCAGATATCCTAGTCCCACCTGCCAGCACCCAGCCCATATCCTTCCAAACCCTTCCTATTCATATACCCAAACTTCTTTTGTTCCTTAACATTTCAACTGAAGTTCATAGCCTGTAACATATTAATTACTGGAGACCGCAATGTTGGATTGGACATGTTAACTCTGGATAAGCTAATTAGAAATTCTAGCTTTGATATATGTGAAATATTGCAATAGTGGTAGGTATTAGTCTGAAGGTCCTAGTATTTGACTGAATTGAATTTGGCTTTGATATTGAAATTGAACAGGTTTTTTTTCTTTTCTCAGGTACAACATTTACAAAACACTTCAATATGTACATGAAAAAGCAAGGGATGTGGGTCTGGAGCAGGCAAGTGGGACTAGTTTCATACTTTGTTCAGCATGGACTGGTTGGACTGAAGGGTCTGTTTCTGTGCTGTATGACTCTATAACTATGACTCTATAATAATTGAGATTTTAATATACTTCACAGACTGGCAAAGCTAGTTGGGCAAAGGTAGTCCAGATAATGAGTTCATCGAATGCTTGCAGGATCATTTCTTAGAATCGTGTCATGATTTAGAGGTGGGATGGGTTGTACCAAAGTTTAAAAATCACACAACACCAGTAGTCCAACAGGTCTATTTTGAAGCACTAGCTTCCAGAGCACTGCTCCTTCATCAGGTGGTTGTGGAGTATAAGATCATAAGACACAGAATTTATAGCAAAAGTTTACAGTGTGATGCAATTGAAATTCTATATTGAAAAAGATCTGGATTAAGTCACTCATCTTTTAGAATGACCATGTTCATTTCTGTTTTTTCATTTGTATATCCCAGAACCTTTTTTCTAAAGTTACATTCTCAAGTGAACTTTAACAAATGCTGCAATGTCAGCCCAGATAATGCATTGAAGGTGTGAGGTGCCCTGTATGAGGTTGTTTGTGTCTCAATGCTCAGACTGATTCTAATCTTAAAAAGGGATTTACAGAATCTTACATGGATTCATGCAGTTTTTGAGTAAAATAAAATGTAATTCTGCAAGTGCAAATTCGCCCCACAAACTTGTGTGTGTGGTGGGAGTGGGTGGTAGCGGGATTGAGTGTCTGAGAGAGTATGTGTGAGTGTAAAGGGGTATACCTGCGCGTGTGTGGTGCAGTAGGGTCACCTGTAGTGTGACATGAACCCAAGTTGAGGCCATCCCCATGGGTACCAAACTTGGCTATCAGCCTCTGCTAGGCCACTGTGTTGTTGCCTGTCCCGAAGTCTACCTTGGAGGAAGGTCACCTGAAGGTCCGAAGTTAAATGTCCCAGACTGCTGAAGTGCCCTCCAACTGGCAGGAACATTCCTGCCTGGTGATTGTTGTGCAATGTCCACTCATCTATTGCCGTAGCCTCTGCTCAGTCTCACGTGTTCTGGAACTGACCAGAGAGCAGACTATTCTATAACTGGTATTTTGCAATGACATAGGGTTAATCAATAATCTAATTGTGATATACCCTAGGTTGCAGCAACCATAAAATAATTGATTTTTGCATTTTGTTCAAGAGAGAAAGGAATGAATTGGAGACTTTTTTTAAGAAATGCAACTATGAATATTATAAAGACAATTATGAGGGCATGAACATAGAGTTGGTTAAAGTGAATTGACATTTTTTTTCAAGAGTAAGTCAATAGAGATGTAGTGGCAAAAAATTAAGGGCATTAATAACATTTAAGAATATATACATTCCAGCGAGTAAGAAAAATTCCAAGACATTGACCCATGGTTAACTGAATATATTAATGATGCTGTTTAAAAAGTATTTAAAAGCATTTCATTGTGCAAAGACAGGAATCAGATCTGAAAACTGGACAAAATACAAAAACAAAGGAATGACCAAAAAAAAATTAGTAAAACTAGAATACGAGAGAAAGCCAATCTGAAATATAAATGCAGATAGAATTTGCTTAAAATTTTTTTTAAAAAAATATTAACAAAGTAAACATTGACCCTATAGAAATAATAGAAAATCAGGAAATGGCAGCTGTATTGAACAGGTCATTTTTAAATTTAAACGGTGAAAGATTGGAAGTTCTGAGATAGAGTACCTTAGGTGTCCTCAGCTATGAATTGCAAATGATGACTAAGGTTACCTAGTAATTAGGAAAGATAATAGAATGCTATTTAACATGACAAGAATTGAATACAAAATAGGGAGGCTTTGACTCCATGCTACAAGGCACTGGTAGGGCCATATCTAGAGTACTGTGCACAGGATTGGTCACCACATTTAAGGAAGGATGAAAATGTATTGGTGGCATTTCAGAGAATGTTCACTGAATACCTGGAATGTTCACTAATACCTGGAATGGCAAAGTTGGCTTGAGGAGAGATTGTACCAGGCTAGCCTTTTATCCACTGGAGTTTGGAAAGGTAAGAGGTGACTTGATCAAAACATATACCCTGAAATTTTCTCAGGATCTTATGTGGAGAGGATGTTTCTCTTATGAGAGAATTTTGTCACAATTTACTCATGTTACAGCATGGCAGTGAACCCCTCTTAATTAAACCATGCACCCTGAAAAGCTCACCTCACCTTGTAATCTATTAAAATATAAGTGACAGACAACTCCCAAATTCCACTATTTAAAGAAAATAATATCAATTTATTCTTTAACTCTAAAAGTGAACATTTAAACAATAAGTATTCACAATTCTGAGCCTCCTCCCCACCTTTTTTGTGACTGCTTATTACCTGCCTCCAACTCTATAGCAATATGCTGTTCCAATAAAACTCTTATTAAAATTACATCAACTTAATTTCAAAACCATACAAGCATCTGCCATCTTCTGTGTCTTTCTTCTTCTGGCTGAAGATCTCCCTGTGTCATTTCTTTCTTTTTTACTGTGAAGATGTTTCATATGAAAAAGGTACATTTGATAGAGAGTGTTTCAATGTGGTCAGTCAGTCTCTCAATGACAGTTGCTCGTTCTGATTTTCGAAATGCCTGCTTTTTTTAATATCCCCCAACATCAGATCATCTCATTGGTTGATGTTGGCAAAACAACAAATTCAAACTTGATTTGGTTTTAGTATCCTGGGACATAATTTAAACTGATTAGTTAAATTTGAATTGTTGTCAAAACAGCAAACAACTTACATTTCACAGCCAATTTTACATATTTTCAATTTTCCAGTACACTGATACTGTTATCTAGTCATATGACACAGGTGCTTGTAAGCTCTTAGTGCAGAACAGCAGTCACTCTCTCTTAAAGGTACAGTCCACATCTTCAACTTCATAACATTACTCAGATAAGACTCTGAGGGTGATTAGTCTTAAGAACTCTTTCTGAAAAGGTAATGAAAACAGAGTAATTTTAAGAGATTTATTGGAACAGTATATTGTTGTAGAGTTAGAGGCAGGTATTAAGCAGTTAAGAGAAAGGAGGGGGCTTATAGAGTTGTGAATAGTTATTGTTTGACATTCACTTTTAGAGTTAAGAACAAATTGATATTGTTTACTTTAAATAGTGGAATTTGGGATTCTCTTGTCCCTCATATTTAATACTTCTTTTAAGGCAGAGTTAGTTAGATTCTTGTTAAACAAGGGGATGAAGGTAGGAATATAGACTTGAAGTTACAAGCAGATCAAGCATGATCTTATCGAATAGCAGAGCAGGCTTGAGGGGTTGAATGGCCTACTTCTCTTCCTGATCCATGTTGCCTGTTTACTACATCTCTAGGGATAACATTAATGTCATTGGGGTAGGTTGGCTTAATGGGTTGGCTGACTAATTTGTAATGCAGAGTAACACCAATAGCATGGGTCCAATTCCCACGCCAGCTGAGGTTACCATGAAAGACTCTCCTTCTCACCCTCTCCCATCACCTTGGTGACTTCTGTGTTAAACCATCACTAGATATATCTCTCTAATGAGAGAGCAGTCCTATGGTCTGGTAAGAATATGGCAACTTTGCCTTTACTAATTTGGTAAACAGAATGTATTACCATTTTAAAAACAGTTCCAAATCTCTCACTTTGATAGACCTGTCAGATACAATGTAATGCTTCAGGTGGTGCGAGCTTTCTGTTCCTTTACACTCTCTCTCCCTTTTGCTCACTTCTGTGTATTTTATCCAGTGCTTTTACAATCCAGATACTCCAGGAGAATGCATCAAAAATGCTAGTTGCAAAGAATATCGTAAATCACAAGAATGCCTGACTTGTGGATGCAATGAGCCCTGGCTTGGTTCCCTATGTTACACCCAGAGAAAGAGAAAATGAACAGATGTTCCTATAGTTAATGTTTGAACATTTACAGTTGCAATAGAAAAATTGACATAGTAAAATTCTCCAGTATACCTTTTGCCAATAATGGTTGTGAGAAAATATGAAGAGATAAAATGGCAGGAGACTAAAACAGACCCCATGTTCCCACATCACCTGCAGCCTTCAATTCCCAGGCTTTGTCAGGCTTTTCCACAGATGTGGTAACGGGATGACAGTATTTCAGATTCTTTACAGTGGAGATGGGTGCTATTTAGTCCATTGTGGCCACACTAACCCTCTAACTGAGAATTTTAACTCCGCTCCATCCTCCTGCTTTTCCCTTTAACTCTGCACATGGTTTTTATTCAAAGGAATCCTCTAATTCCCACTTGGATGCTTTGATTGATCTGCTTCACCACACCTCCAGGCAGAGCTTTCACAACTCTCGGTTTATGATAAAAGGATTTTCTTTTCAGCTTGTCTTGTACATTAGTCTGTACATCCATTGTCGATCCTTTTTTAAAGTGGGAATGGTTTCTCCCTAAATTAGAAAAAAAAGAAAAAAAACTGTAAATCAGGAGAGGTTGTTGGAAAAGCTCAGCAGGTCTTGCAGCATCTGTGAAGAGAAAGCAAAGTTAACGTTCTGAGGAAACATCACTGGAACCAAAACGTTAACTTTGTTTTCTCGTTACAGATGCTGCCAGACTTGCCGAGCTTTTCCATGAAATTCTGTTATAGTTTCTCCCTGTTTACTCTATTCGGATCCTCATGATTTCTATTGAATTTCCTTTCAGCCTTCTCTAAGGAAAGCTGTCTCTACGTTTCTCACACCTGGGAGATTTTCTGCATTTTGTCCACTCCAATCACATTCTTCCTGAAATGCAATGCCCAAACTGAATACATTACTCCAGCTGAGGTCTAACTGGTGTCTGAAAAATTCAGCATAACTTCCCTGCAGTTGTATTCTGTTTTTATTACTAAGACCTCGAAGACTGTTTGCTTTACTAACTGCTTTCTTCACCGGTACTGCTATTTTTAATGTATGTACACACCCAGGTCTGTCTGGTCTAGCCCTTCAGAATAATGCCCTTATTTAAATATACTGTCTCCATGTACACTCTACCTAAACATAATACTTCAAAAGGACAAATATGAGGGTCTCCTTCTCCTTCTATTCAAACAAGGAGCCGAAGTAGGCCATTCAACCCCTCAAAACTGTTCCACCAATCGATATGATCATGACTGATGTCATTGTAACCTCAATTCAGCATTCCCACTACTACTGACAACCTTTCACCCTTTATCAGAAATTTACCTTTCTCTGACTTTAAAATATTCAAGGACTCTGTTTCTACCTGCTTTTTCTGGATGAGATGTTCAAAGACTCGTGACTGTCTGAGAGAAAGAAAATACCTGGTGGCACTGTGGCTCAGTGATTAGCACTGCTGCCTCACAGCACCAAGGACCGGGGTTTGATTCCTGCCTTGGGCAATTGTCTGTGTGGAGTTTGCACATTCTCCCCGTGTCTGCGTGGATTTCCTCCGTGTGCTCCGGTTTCCTCCCACGATCCAAAGGTATGCAGGTCAGGTGAATTGGCCATGCTAAATTGCCCATACCGTTGGGTGCATTATTCAGGGGTAAATCTAGGGTAGGGGAATGGATCTGGGTGGGTTACTCTTTGGAGGGTTGGTGTGGACTTGTTGGGCGGAAGGGCCTGTTTCCATACTATAGGGAATCTAATCTAAACACCTAAACTTTCATTTAAAATGGTCAACATCTGATTTCAATCCTTTTCAGGATCTTATATGTTTCATGGGTATCTGTGAGGGACCAGTAACAAGATTGTACTCCAAAACAATGCTTGGCATATCCCCCCCATTCTACCATTGCCATCAAGCCAAGTGATTAATCCAGGATCAATGAAGAATGCAGGAGTACCTAAAAATGAGGTGTTAACCTAACATAGCTACAACACAGGACCACTTGCTGCTTGTGCTATTTGGTATGCAAGTGGTAGACGGAGCTAAACAATTCCATCTTTGCTTCTTCCAGAGGTCCAAGGCATCACCCTACCAGTCATCAACCAATTTGATTCACTTCACATGATATCAAGAAATAGTTGAAGGCAATGGATATTGTAAGGGCTGTGCATCTTGATAATATTTTAGCAATAGAACTGAAGAGTTGTGCTTCAGATCTTGCTGTTTCCCTAGCCAAGCTGTTCTAGCACTGACATCTACCTGACAATATGGAAAATTGCCCAAATACGTCAAGTTCACCAAGAGTAGGACAAATCCAACTCAACCAATTACTGCCTTATCAATCTAGACCTTGATCATCAGTACAACAGCACTTGCTTAGCGATATCCTAATCACTGACGTTCAGTTTGGGTCCTGCCAAGGACCCTCAGTTCCTGGCCTCACTACAAGCTTGCTTCAAACATCGAGAAAAGTGCCAAATTCAAAAGGTGAGATAAGAGGGCACACCTTTGAGTGTGGCATCAAGAAATCCTAACAAATCTGGAATCAATGGGTATCAGGGGAAAGCTATCAACTGGGCAGAGCCATTCTTGGCACAGAGGAAGATGGTCATGGTTGTTGGAGGTCAGTCATCTCAGCTGTAGGACATCTCTGCAGGAGTACCTCAGTGTAGTATCCTCGGTCCAACTAAAATCTTCAGTTGCTTCATCAATGACCTTCCTTGATCATAAGGTGAGAAGTGGAGATGTTTGCGATAATTGCATGACATTCAGCTTCATTTATGATTCTTCACACACTACTGAAATAGCCCATGTCCAATTGCAGCAAGACCCCCCCCAACGTTATCCAATTTTAGGCTAGCAAGTAGCACATAATTGTCACCTATATTCACTTATATGCGTTGATATTCAGTAGTATTGCCATCACTGAATTGCGCGCGCGCACACATACTACACACACACACACTACACACACACCACAGCCACCCCACCTCAACCAGCTGTCAACATCCTGGGTGATCTACTAGGCACAAGTCAAGTCTATGATGGAAAACTCCCCACTTGCCTGGATGTGCGCAGCTCCAACATCATTCAAGAAGCTTGATACCATCCAGCATGAAACAGCCTGCTTGATTGGCATTGCGTCTACAAACATTCACTCCCTCCATACACAGATGTTCAGTAGCAGCAGTATGTACAATCTACAAGTTGCATTGCAGAAATTCAGCAGTGACTCCTCAGTTAAAACCTTCCAAATCCTCAAATACTACCATCCTAAAGGACAAGAACAGCCATTATATTGGAACACTGCCACCAGCGTGTTCCCCTTGAAGTTGCTTGCCATTCTAACTTGGAAGTATTTCAGTGTTGTCGAGTCAAAATCCTGGAACTCCCTCCCTAATGGTATTGTGGGTCTACTTACACCAAATGGGCTGCAGTGGTTCAAAAGGCAGCTCACCACCACCATCTCAAGGGTGACTAGGGATGGCAATAAATGCTGGTCCATCCAATGATGCCCACATACCAGGGATGGGAAAAAGTTAGTGGGTGTTGATTATTGCCTTGAAGTGCAGTGAAAGCAAAATGCTAATTGCAGTCCATAAATGCGACAGTAATTTGATCTGACGCTATGAGAAAATATTTTTGATTGCATGTGCAAAGTATGAGTGAAATGATGGGGAAAGTTTATAGTGCTAAGTGAATCCTCTGCATGATAGGCACTCACTGTCAACATTGAAATTGGAAGTGTGAAGGGCAGTTAATTGCAAGTGCCAAGGATGCTTAATATAATAAATTAATTGAAAGCAAGTGTTGTTTTTCAACCTTGCTTCACTTGATAAAGCTGTTACACGTCTTCCAGCATTGTCTGCTGCTTTGCAACGTGGTGCTCCGAGCTGCAGGCTCCTCCTGTCATCTTTGGCAACTCCTTTAGGGTTCGACATTACTTAATTCCAGCTAAAGCTTACTATCTACAGTCCACTTCTTCCAACAGAAGCTTTATTAGTTCTCTGAAAAGACTAATTGCTTCATGAATCAATTCGAGGAGTCGTAGAGATTGATAGCACAGAAAAAGGCCCTTTGGCCCATTGCATCCATGCTGGTCAAAAACAAATACTTAACAATTCAGTATTGTGAACCATAAGAGGTTTGGCTTAAAGGGCAAGATTTGTATTTTGGCTGGGGACCCCAATACGACTCCTAACCTGCACATTATGTTGTGATCAGTCAACCACCAATGATCTATCAATGGCTAAAGTACAGAGGCTATGCTCTCAAAATTGAAGGGTCAATTGGAAGTCCTGCAGCGTGGAGGGAGTCCATTATTGTAAGTAAGGAAGAAACTGTCTTCAACCTGAGGTATCTCCTCAGCAATTTTAAATTTTGAAATATAAAATGGCTACAGATGCAGGGCCTCCATAATGCAAGGAAAACCCTCCATCTGTGGATAGGTAGGTGGTGTCGGGCCTGAAGTGCTAGCTCCCTGCTCTATCACTGGTGTGCCACCTCCAGGCACTGACCATGCTACCATCACTGCAATTGGCTCACGGGCCGAATGGAAAATTCAAGTAAGCCTGTAATCCCATGGCCTTCCTTTAATCATCTTCACTGACAAGTGGGTGGTCATTCCGTTGCTGATCCAGCCTCCAGCAAAACAGTTCAGGAGTGGATGGTGCTCGCCCATTGGATGGTGGTCTAATATTACACACCTGCTGCTTCCTCAAGCCTGAGAAATCATAAAATGTATGGACCATTCCTTTTCAATTGTTGCAAGCTGTTAAGATCTACAGTAGCTGCTGATTTCC
Source organism: Chiloscyllium plagiosum (assembly GCF_004010195.1). NCBI lineage: Eukaryota > Metazoa > Chordata > Chondrichthyes > Orectolobiformes > Hemiscylliidae > Chiloscyllium > Chiloscyllium plagiosum. The sequence continues at coordinate 40,573,973 of NC_057713.1, read as the reverse complement.
CAATCACCTATCAGCAAGACCACAGTGCCATACCTTTCACACAAGGTATTGGTTTCCATTACAGAAGTGATATTGATACTACAAATACAACCATGGTCACTGGAAATATAGGCTGGACTGATGCACCTCTGGCCCCAATCCATGCCTGGCCTGGCTTACATCCAATCAGAACATCTATATGACTGCATTTCATGCTGACAGCTTGGTAAATGAAAGGTAAGTTGCTAATTTTGCATCTGAGATCTAACAGTACACATATCATCTGAAGGGATAAAAGATTTCCACAGTATTCCCACATCTTTATACATAAATAATAAATCAATGCTATGAGTTTAGTTTCTGTGTAGGAGGGAAAACCGTGCCACAAATATGACATGTGCATCAATAATTGTCACTGTGTGATGTGAGAAACTATTCTGAGTAACATGCTGATAATAGGATGCTCATCAAATACATATTCAAAAACCAAATGATTAAAGTAAATCCTGCATATAACAGCATCTCCTTTCAAGTTTTGAATATGAATTTTTTTGTTTTGTTCATACGTGTGTTGTGGACAGGATTGGCTAGGCCGCCATTTATTGCACCTCCCCCACCTCCCCCTGCCATGCCCTGGAGATCATGGTGGTGAGTTCCTTTATGAAGTGCTGCAGTCTTTTGGGGACTGTTAGGAATAGAGACCCTGTATTTTGACCCAACGCCAATGAAGGACTGGTGATGTCAGTTCAAGTCAGGATGCTATATAATTTTGCAGTTTCCCATTCATCTGCCCTTGTCCATCCAAGCAGTAGAAGTTGGGGTTTGATGATGCTGTCAAAGGAGGCTTGGGGAATTTCTGAGGTGCATCTTGTACTCTGTGCGCACTACTGCTATTGTGTGTCACTGGTGAAGGGAGTGAATAAGAGGGTGGATAGTGTACTACTCAGTCAGTAACATTGCTACCAAGCCACATTTTGTGATGGACACTCCAGTCCCCATCTCGAGTATATTCTACTTCCTTGCCACCTTTGTGCTTCCTCCATGTGGTATCTAACATGGAGTACTGATTCATTAGCCAAGTGTTACTGGTGGGTTAGCAGTAGATGGTGATCAACCTGATTCCAACAGGTTTCATGGAGTTTGGAGTCAAGCTTGTGGACTCCCAGTGTAACTCCCTCCTTACTGTGCTGCCAGTGGGACAGCACACACCAAGACATGGTGACCTAAGTGTCTGGGACATGGTCATAGATGCATAGTCATAGAATTATATGGCACGGAAACAGATTCTAAGGTCCAACCAGTATATGCCGAACATAATAAAAGTAAATCCTGCAAACTAAACTAGTCTCACATGCCTGTTCCTGGCCCATATCCCTCCAAACTTTCCTACTCCTGTATCTATCCAAATGTTTTTTTAAATATTGTAATTACACCCACATCCACCACTTCCTCTGGAAGCTCATTCCACTCGTGAACCCCACCCTGTGTAAATAATTTGCCTCTTATGTCTTTTTCACTCTCCCTCTCACACACACTCACACACACTCACACACACTCCTATCCTCAACTCTATCTATACCTCATTGTTTTACAAACTTCAATCAGGTCACCTCTCGACCTCCTATGCTCCAGTGAAAAACGTCCCAGTCTATCCAGCCTTTGTTTATAACTCAAGCCTTCCATGACCATCAACATCCTGGTAAATCTCTTCTAAACCCTCTCTAACTTAATAATATCCTTCCTATAACTGAGTGATCAGAACTGGACACAGTATTCCAAAAGAGACCTCACCAATGTCCTTATTCATGGAACTATACCTTACAGACAATGTTTCATCTTAACGAGTCATAGAGATGTACAGCACGGATACATACCCTTCATTCCAACCAGATATTCTAAATTAATCTAGTCCCATTTGCCAATACTTGGCCCATATCCCTCTAAACCTTTACTATTCAGATGCCTTTTAAATGTTGTAATTTTATCATGAAGTGCTTCGAGAGGCTCATGACGAGGCATATTAAGACCCTGCTGCCCCCCTCACTGGACACCCTGCAGTTTGCGTATCGACCCAACTGCTCAACAGATGATGCAATTTCCACCACCCTCCATCTGGCCCTCACCCACCTGGAGAAGAAGGAAACCTACATCAGACTGCTGTCATAGACTTCAGTTCTGCATTTAACACTATCATTTCTCAGCACCTGATGGGAAAGCTGAGGCTGCTGGGCCTGAATACCTTCCATTGTGACTGGATCCTGGACTTCTAGAGTGGGAGACCTCAGCCAGTTTGGATTGGAGACAGCATCTCCAACACCAATACACTGGGCACGGGAACACCCTCAGAGTTGTGTGCTCAGTCCACTGCTGTTCACCCTGCTGATACACGACTGTGCAGTCGAATCACATCATTAAGTTTGCTGATGGTACGACTGTAGTGGGTCTCATCAGCACGAATGACGAATTAGCACACAGAGAGGAGGTACAGCGGCTAACAGACTGGTGCAGAGCCAACAACCTGTCTCTGAACGTGGACAAGATGAAAGAGATGGTTATTGACTTCAGGAGGACACAGGGCGACCACACTCTGCTGGACATTGATGGCTTCTTCTGTGGAGATCGTGAAGAGCACAAAATTTCTTGGTGTACACTTGGCAGAGAGTCCCACCTCGACCCTTAACACCAGCTCCATTACCATGAAAGCCCAGAAGTGTCTCTACTTTCTGCGCAGGTTGAGGAAAGCCCACCTCCCAACCCCATCCTCACCACATTCCATAAAGGGTTCATTGAGAGTACCCTGAGCTGCTACATCACTGCCCGGTTCGGAAATTGCACTGTTTCTGATTTTAAGATCCTACAACGGATAGTGAGGACAGCTGAGAAGATTATTGGGGTCTCTCTTCCCTCCATTACAGACATTTACACCATAGGCTGCCTTCAAAAGGCTAAGAGCATTGTGTAAGGCCCCACACACCCCTCACTCAAAATCTTCTCCCTCCTCTGGATCAGTGGTGCTGGAAGAGCACAGCAGTTCAGGCAGCATCCGAGGACAGGCAAAATCCGAGGACAGGCTGTCCTCGGATTTTGCCTGTCCTCGGATGCTGCCTGAACTGCTGTGCTCTTCCAGCACCACTGATCCAGAATCTGGTTTCCAGCATCTGCAGTCATTGTTTTTACCTCTTCTCCCTCCTGCCAGCTGCCAGAAGGTACTGGAGCATTCGGTGTCTCACGGCCAGACTCTGCAAAAGTTTCTTCTCTCAAGCTATCAGGCTCCTTAACACCGTATGATCGGACTCTTTTTCATCTGAAATTCTTTGCATGACTTTGAATTGCTGCTAAAAAAAAGTGTCTATTATTTATAATTCTTTTATCATGTGTACAGTTGTGTAGTTTGTGCTGTCCATGTAGCACCCTCAGTCCTGGAGGAATGCTGTTTCGTTTTTACTGTATTGGTTGTATTTGGTAGAAATGCCAAATAAAAAGCTACTCTAGCTACTCTACTCTAGCCTCCATCACTTCCTCTGGCAGCTCATTCCATGCACACACCACCCTCTGTGAAAAAATTGCCCTTTGGTCCCTTTTAAATTCTCCCAGCCTATTTTTCTTAGTGTATGTGGAATGCAGTACAATTTAAAAAAAACAAATTAAGAAGTGACCATTAACCAAGAGGTCAGAGATGTCTACAGGTTCTGCTACTTCTCAGGATACAAGTCAAGTATTAAACATTTATGGTCTCAGGTTAAGAAAGTAACACCTCAAGGGCTCTATTAACAGTTTAACTACATAAACTTGATTCACCCCGTTTGTACCAGATGATCTCCCTCTTAAACTTATTACGCGCGCGTGTGTGTGTTTATGCTTGATGTTTCACTTTTACATTTTCCCCTTGGAGTTGGTAGAAATAAAAACTTTTTGCACTCAAGCAAACCTTGGTAATTGGTTTCTTCATTTCCGAGTGAACTATATTTGATTTGAGGTGAGGTAGCTGGATGCAAAAAAACCCCAAAAATACAAGGTGTGACTGACCAAGAGGGGTTTAAAAGAGGGGAGCACATACCCCTCTACTCATCTTATCGTAATGTGTTGATAGGAATATCAGATATGAGCAGGATCTTTTTCTCATTTGTCTTCTGTCTACGTTTGCAACCAACTTCTGTAGGTCATCTCACAGCGCCATTAGGAAGGCAATTCCTGAAATTTGACCCAGCGACAGCGAAGGAACGGTGATATATTTCCATGTTGAGATAGTGAGTGGCTTGGATGAAAACTTGCATGTTCCTATGTATCTGCTGCCGTTGTCCTTCTAGATGAAAGTGGTACTGGATTTGGAAGGTGGTTAAAAAGGATCTAAGTAGTTTGGATGAATTTCTGCAGTACATCTTGTAGAGTTGGTGTTAGAGGAAGTGGATGTTTGTGCACGTGGTGTCAGTCAAGCAGGCTGCTTTGTCCTGGATGGTGTCAAGCTTCTTGAGTGTTAGTTAGAGCTGCATCCATCCAGGCAAGTGGGGAATATTCTATCACACCCCGACTTGTGCCTTGTAAATGGTGGAGGCTTTGGGGAACCCGGAGATAAGTTACTCACTGCAATATTCCTAGTTTCTGATCTTCTCTTGTAGCCAATGTATTTAAATGGCAAGCCCAGTTGAGTTTCTTGTCAATGATCTCCACAATGTTGATAGTGGGGTCTTCAGTGATAGTAACACCATGTCAAGGGGTAGTCGTTAGATTGTCGCTTTTTGGAGATGGTTATTGACTAGCATTTGTGTGGCGCAACTGTTATTTGCCACTTGTCAGCCAAGCCTGAAGATTGTCCAGGTCTTTTTGCATTTGAACGTGAAGTGCTTCAGTATGAGTGAATGGTGTTAAACTTTGCACAATCATTGGTGAACACGATGGAGAGTGAGTGTTTTACCTGATGTGACAATGCTTTGATTTTTTTCTCCCATAATTTAGAAACCCAGCATGAATATTGTGGTATTCAAGAAGCAAAAACAGACATTTATCACTATTAACTACTGTGTATAAACAGTATGTTCCTCATACACATAAGTGTCTGGGTTCATATTTAGCTGTTAAGTTGTAACAGAGCAGCATGCGTCAGTAGCATGACATGTTTCAAGTGGCCTGTGATGATCTATGAGACCTATATATCCTACAATGCAGTGAGTATGTCATGAGCATGATTTTTAAAGGTTTTTGACTTACTGATTATGACACATTGTACAACAACAGTTTAATTGGCACTTACATTGTCAGGTATTCTACTTGCTTTCTTCTTTGCTCCTGTCCAACACTGGACAATGTTCTAAAACAGTAGAGCTTCAGTTTGAGACTCAAGTTGCCTAATGCTATGTAATCTTATATATTCTGTCTAATTTGGAGTTCCAGGCTCTAAGGTATGAAAGCTCAGCAAGTCCGGCAGCACCTGTGGAGAGAAATCAGAGTTAATGTTTTGGGTATAGTGACCCTTCTCAGAACTGGTGTGCCACCTCCATGCAATGACTGTGCTGCCAATGCTGCGAGAGGCTGACAGGCCAAAGCAAAATCCCAGTAAGTCTTGAGTCCATGGCCTTCCTTTTGAACACCTCACTGGTAAGTGAGTGGCCATTCTGTTGCTGATCCAGTCTTCAGCAAAACATTTCAGGAGTGGATAGTGCTGGCTCATTGGATGGTGGCACAAACTCACACACCTGCTGGCTCCTCGTGCCTTGTATGGGGGTGGAACTCCTGTCTGAAAAATCAGAAGCTGGCTGGACCATTCCTTCAAACTGTTGAGACCTACAGCAGCTGCTGATTTCTCAGTCACCCATGAACAAGACCCCAGTGCCATATCTTTCACAGAAGGTATTGGGTTCCATTATAGAAGTTATATTGATACTTTCATCCATGAAAGATCTCTGATATAGGTTAAGTCACCATATTGCACTTCATTACAGAGAGGTAGCTGATTTCATGTTTTACCTGAGGGTCACCACATAGAGTCATAGAGATGTAATGAAAATTTGGGATCTTTATAGCAGCCTTGGCTGGTGCAGGAATTGAACCCATGCAGTTGGCATTATTCTACATCACAGGCCAGCTATTCGGCCACAAGGAGTCAATGCAGAGTGATGTCAATAGATGAATTCAGTTCCTGTGCTGGCTGAGGTTACCATAAAGGTCACCCCTTCTCAAACTCATCACTTATCTGAAGCATGGTGACCCTCAGGTTAAACTCACTCCCAGTCAAAGGTGTTTAGCATGCTTGCCTTCATTGCTCAGTTCCTTGAGAATAGCAGTTGGGAAGTCATGTTGAGGTTTACAGGGCATTGGTGAGGCTTCTTCAGGAATACTGTGTCCAGATCTGGTCGCCCAGTTATGGGAAAGATGTTATTAAGCTGGAGAGGGTTCATAAGAGATTTCCCAGGGTGTTGCCGGATGTGGAAAGTTTGAGTTATAAAATAGTTGGATAGACTGAGACTTTTTTCATAGGAGGTTGAGAGACGACCATATAGAAGTTTATAAAATCATGAGGGATACAGTTAAGGTTAATAGTAATTGTCTTTTCTCTAGGATGGAGGATTTCAAGACTAGGGGACACATTTTTTAAGGTGGGAGGAGAGAGATTTAAAGAAGACATGAGGGGCAATCTTTTTACACAGAGGGCGGTTCGTGTGTGGAGAAAAAGAGGACTGCAGACACTGGGGATCAGAGTCGAAGATGTGGTGCTGGAAAAACACAGCCGGTCAGGCAGCATCTAAAGAGCAGGAGAGTCAACATTTCAACCATAAACTCTTCATCACAAATGATCTTCCTGTGGAAGTTGTGAATGTGGGTACAATTACAATGTTTAAAAGACTTTTGGATAAGGACATAAAAAGGAACATTTTGGGGGGATATGGGCTAGGAGCAGGCATGTGGGATTAGTCTAGTTTGGGATTGTTTGGATGGAAAGGTCTGTTTCCGTGCTGTATGACTCTATGACTCTTAATTGAAGAGCAGCCTCCTCCCTATGAACTACTGGGACTATGGTGACTTTCTGGTATGGCAATCGGATAATGGAAACTAAAGTATATTAGTCCACATTTACCATTATTGTAACAAACAACATCTTGTATTTATATAGTACCCTTGATTTAGTAAAATATTAAATTGGCATTTAATAGGAGAGTTATCAAAATAATTCAATGCCAAGGAACAACAGGGGCTGTGAGGACATGTGATAAAACGTTTAATGAAAGAATTGGGTTTTAAGGAGCACCTCAAGTGGAAAAAAAAAAATGTCAAGAAGAATTAAGAGTTGGAATTTCAGATATCACTGCCTCTGTAGCCGAGGGCATGATCACCTGTGAAGCATCTAAACTTTGGGTTGCTCAAGAGGTCAAATTTGAAGAGGCAAGCGCACAAATGATATGGCCACTTGAATAAAATATAAGAAGACAGACTGACAGCATGCATCTAAACCAGAATCTCTCAAAAAAGGGATCAATAAAAATGCTGGGAGAGAAATATTCAACCCGTAAGAAAATATAAGGGGAAGGAAATGACATGCAAATGGTATTTTAAGTTACACAAATAATACTGAGCCTTCCTGAACAGTCCAATCTTAGCCTCACTAGCTTGATGAGATGCTGAGGAAAGGCCTCCAGCTTTCTCACGAGAAGTGAAAACAATGTCTTGCCCATCTCTCTTGTTTCAAAAAAACAACAGCTGGCAAGATGCCAGTGGCTTAGCAGAGAAAGGGAATAGAGAAAATTGAAAAATAAAGAGAAAGGCAAGCCCTATTACGTTAATAGGAAGTTTACAGGCCTTTTACCTAAGCTTAAAATGTAAGATTGAATAGTCAAATAGACTGCTGATGCTCCCTATCAGTAGTCACATATGAAAAATTGAACAACATTTGATGGCTTTAAAGGTTTGAAGCATCTGTTCTCAGCCCTCCTGTTGTTGGTGAGTAAATTCAAAATACACCATGCAGCATTGATGTTTCCCAATTCCACACTGGCAATTCAGTTGGTCCCAGAAGCCCAAGAGTATAAGCACAAATTAATTGAAATCCTGACTCCTGCAAGCTCCACAGAGGGCACTGCCAGTCAGGAATGAACTACCAGGAGTGGCAAGCTATGAATGAGGCTAAAGCCAGATGAAAGCTCACTCAATACATTTTTTTTAAAAAAGCAATATACTGCAGATGCTGGAAGTCTGAAACAATTACTAAATGCTGGAAATAGCTGCCCTGCCTTCACCTCTACGTCATGTGTTGCACTACATATCAATAAAATACAAGTTCATTGTTACATTCTCAATAGATCTAGGTAGCTTAATAGTTCAGGACTGTGCAACCAGATCTGAGTTTGATACTCGCCACCTTCTTTAAACTAGTTCAGTTTAGCTTGTTCAGCACAGACTAGGAATTAACTCTGCAAGATTTGAGTCTTCAAATTCCCATTTTTAAAAAAAATAATATGTACTAAATGGCAATATAGTTATTCAATCCTGAGCTATTCAGCTGTCTTGGTCCACTGTGGATGTAGCTATGCATTTGTGTTTTGTTATCTATGGTGTGACACCAAGACTGGAAGGTTTGAGTTATAAGGAGAGGCTGGATAGGCTGGGACTTTTTTCCTGTGTAGGAGACTGAGATGTAATGTAACAGAGATTTAGAAGATCATGAGGCATAGATCAGATGAATAACCAAGATCTTTTTCATAGGGTGGCAGAGTCCAAAACTAGAGGACATAGGTTTTAGGTGAGGGGGGAAAGATTTAAAAGGAACCTAAGGGGCAACGTTTTCATGCAACATTTTCAGGGCCTGTTTCCATGCTGTCTGACTCCATGACTCTGACACATGAGGCAAAGGTGAAGGCAGGATAGTTGCCATTAGAGCAACAGTAAAAATCTTCCATGGACCATTTCAATCATTCTTGCACAGTGCCACCATTTACAATTAACCATTCTAACAAAAGGGCAAAAAAAAAGATTCACAGGAGAGATTTCACAGTGATTGATTAAAGCAAGATCATTGCAGAGCTCCATAAAGCTGTCCTGACAAGCTCCCACATAGTTACTATCTGGTGAGGTTAGTAAGGTCAGTTGGCTGGCTGGCTGGTTAGTGATGCCAGTAGTGTAGGTTCTATTTCTGCCCTGGCTGAGGTCACTATGAAGAACTCTCCTTCTCAACCTGTCTCTTACCTGAGGTGTGGTGACTCACGGATTAATCCATCATCTGTCATCTCTGTCTGATGAGAGAGCAAGACCATGTCAATTTTATGTTTTACTCTCTGAACACAGCAACACATTTTAAAAATTCTTTTGCACAAAGATTGTCCCAAAGTTTAACATTACTCACACATCTTTTGTTCATCTTCAGTTTCTGGTTCTTTCCATTTGAATCTAAAATGAGGAGGCAGGTCATTGATAATCTGTAATCTAACTTCCTGACTGCTGGCACAAAATGATTGCCTGGCTAGTTTTATAAGTTTCCACTTCATGTATTGTGGTTTGAAGTGTAAAGTGTTTTGAATATTAGCAGCAGCTAATGTAGGGTAATGTGAACCCAAGACGATAAAAATAAACTCCAGAAAGTGCAATTTTATCGGGTGGAAGAGGATGCCAAATTCTACTCTACACTTACTTTTAGCTGTAAACTTAGCTATAGTACATCTTTTATATAACACAGTTATATGAAAGTTAAAGCATTTCATTCATGTTTCCTTCGAATTTTTCAGTATTTTGATATTGGAAAAACAGCTTAAAATAATGGGAAGGAATTTACGAGTGGATAGCTTATTTATCACCCATTTCCACCCCTCCCCTCCATACAACCCGAACTTAGTATTAGTTGGCACCTTGTTGATGCCATACAGTGATGATAAACTGGGCATGACCTTAATTAAATGCACGTGGATGTTGCAACCTTCGGGGACAGAAAATCTCAACCTGATTGAACTTTTCTTTGGAAACTATTCTTTGGAAGTTCTGTGGTCCCATTAGCACCAGAAGGTTTTAGTGGCCACTGCTGGGACTACAAGCTGTTCTCACAAAGATGTAAAAATACCTATTGGGTTTCAACTAACTTTGGGTGGAAAAGCCCAGTGAGGGCATTGAGAAACGTTGAAGGGAGGGAAATAGTAGGGTACCGTTTTGGAGATGGTGTCCCACCTCCTCTGCTATAAGCCAATGGAACCATTAGTATATAGGACTTTGTGTCCTGCCCAACAGCAGATGTGCTACCAGGCTTCCTGTTTTCCATTTACCTTCTGCAAACTAACAAATTGTAGCAATGGTGGAATAAACAGGTAGCTGCGCATTGTCCTCAACAGGACCCCAATAGACTTATGGGTGGCTTGCCTGATGCTTTACCCAGCCTCTGGTAATATCAAAGCTGAAAATGTGTTGCTGGAAAAGCGCAGCAGGTCAGGCAGCATCCAAGGAACAGGAGAATCGACGTTTCGGGCATAAGCCCTTCTTCAGGAATGGGGAAAGTGTGTCCAGCAGGCTAAGATAAAAGATAGGGAGGAGGGACTTGGGGGAGGGGCGTTGGAAATGCGATAGGTGGAGGGAGGTCAAGGTGAGGGTGATAGGCCAGAGTGGGGTGGAGGTGGAGAGGTCAGGAAGAAGATTGCAGATTAGGAAGGCGGTGCTGAGTTCGAGGGATTTGACTGAGACAAGGTATTTAAATAGTTCCCATTTCTGTCTTTGTTCACTCCTTTCCTCAGCAATATTTTGTGTTTGATTTTGTCTACTTTCTGTGGTTTTATTTACCCTAATGAAGAAGAGCATATCTTCTCAACATCACAACTATTGATCTCACCCTGCTTGGCTGTTGTATGGAACCCCCTACGTGTTAACCCCTTAAAGCCAAATACATAACAATATTGTCAAATTTGATGGAATTTTAATGCATTTACTTTAGGGGAAATTTGGCATGTTAATATGCTGCAGTTTTTCTTATCTGCGATGTTTTGTGTTATGTTGCTGAAAATATTACTGATGAAATACTTAGCAGTTGTAGTAAAATCATGCGTATACTTAGGATGAAGAAGATTATGAGTACCACATATGCTTGGTCCAGTTCTTGTTGGATTCATTTGGATATCAAAGTTGAAACTTTATTGCTGGAACAGCACAGCAGGTCAGGCAGCATCCAGGGAACAGGAGATTCGACGTTTCGGGCACAGGCCCTTCTTCAGGAATGAGCAGAGAGTGTTCAGCAGGAGAAGATAAAAGGTAGGGAGGAGGGACTTGGAGGAGGGGCGTTGGAAATGTGATAGGTGGAAAGAGGTCAAGGTGAGGGTGATAGGTGGGAGTAGGATGGAGGCGGAGAGGTCAAGAAGAAGACATTTCCAACTCCCCTCCTCCAAGTCCCTCCTCCCTACCTTTTATCTTCTCCTGCTGAACACTCTCAGCTCATTCCTGAAGAAGGGCCTGTGCCCGAAACGTCGAATCTCCTGTTCCCTGGATGCTGCCTGACCTGCTGTGCTGTTCCAGCAATAAAGTTTCAACTTTGATCTCCAGCATCTGCAGACCTCACTTTCTCCTCATAGTGGAATTTGAACCAATGTTACCAGATCGTTAGTTTGGAGCCCTTGGATTATTAGTCCAGTGACACTGATACTATGCCACCTTCTCCCTGTATTGCTACTCTTAATTCTGAACCTATGGGCTTCTCTATATATTTTCGGTAAAAAAATAGGCCAATGATGAGTCTGAACAAAAATTGTAACTTGTCTTACACAAGAAGTATTTTATTGCATGTAAGCAATAAGTACAAGGTGCCCCCATTCCACTTCTTCCAGACCCCTTACACATCCAGACTCTAATATGCCATCCACTCTATCCCCATAACACAGCATCCTCTCCCCAACTGCCTGACCTGATCACCTCTTCCCCCAGTGCTGGACCTGACAACACTGTCTGCCCTACTCCTTCAGGTAATCCCTCAACAAACAATATCTCTTGCCCCGAAATACCCTAAATGCAGCATTACTTACCTGACCCATTCTCTCCTTGTACCCAAGCAATCTACCAAGCTACCACTCTACCTATCTAACCCCCTACTATCCCAGCATTCTTACCTCATACTTGAGTACAGGAGCTGTCAAATTGGCTGTCTATCATGCTGAACCTTTAAATCATGGAACATGGAAACTGCTGTGAAAAATAGGACATGGTGCAACTTCCTCTGACTATCCTGCATTGTGAAGGCGGGACCTGTCAACTTTAAAGTATGGCTGATATCTGATCAAAGCATCCTTTGGGACCTCATGCTAGTCTGCTTGATTCTACACCTATAAACATTGAATCCTTACTATGTGGAAGCAGACCATTCAGCCCATCAAGTCCATACCGACCCTTCAAACAGCATCCCACCCAGACCCAATCCCCTATCCCTATACCTGCAACTTTGCGTTTCCCTGGTTAATTGACCTAGCCTAAACATCCTTGGACAATATCAGCAATTTAGCATGGCCAATCCTACCTAACCTGCACATCTTTGGACTGTGGGGGTACCTAGGGGAATCCCACACACAGACACAGGGAGAATGTGCAAACTCCACACAGACAGTTGCCCGAGAGTGGAATTGAACCCGGGTCTCTGATGTTGTGAGGCAGCGGTGCTAACCACTATGCTATGTGACATCACCAGATTAGTCGTAGCCCAATACAAATTTAACATTAATTGTTTCAGAATCAGTATTTTGTATGACATCCATGATCTTGTAATCTGCATGTGAGTCGGGGAGGGGGAGGCATAAAATACACTTTACTGTCTTTTGGCAAGGTAAGAATTGACTCCAAAAGTGAATTATTTAGTCAATCAACATCAAAGAGGTTCTGGGGTTTACATATTAATCAATCAAAACCTGCAATCCCATTCTAAGTGAATAAAGACTTAACAACGATCTAGATTTGTTCAATACATTGCATCAGTTGTATGACACTTTGATTTTTTGCGATCTTTTGCTGTAAATTCTGTGACCTGTGATACTGCCCACTAGCTACCTGATGAAGGAGCAGTGCTGCAAAAGCTAGTGTGCTTCCAAATGAACCTGTTAGACTATAACCTGGTGTTGTGTGATTTTTAATTCTTTCTGAACAGCAGAACTGTAGGCATGACCAGTTAAACTAAAACCATGAAGTACCAAGCCGTCCATCCTGGTGAAACTGCCACACTCTGCAGCATTCTCCAGTGCATTTTTTAACCTTGTCCAATAATCCACACAAAATGGTTTGTCATGAATTCTTCAACCTAAAACTCAGATGACAACTGACCAGACTGAAAACCAGAGAGATAATGAGACTCCTGTTCTGTCTCAGTGCTATGATCCCGCTATTGGATAAGTCAGATCCCAGAATGAAGTTTGACTTAATGGATATTTTTTGGTTTTTAACAAGGTGGTCTCCCACTGAAACATTAACATGCAATGCTGCAGATTTAGGTTTAACAATGCAACATAAGTTTATTATGCAAAAGAAATGAAGATAAAATAGAATAAATCAAACTGTTTATGTAAACATGTGTTCAACGATTTTGACACATGGGGAAAATATAATTCCATTAATCCCAAAAGCACCTCTTTACAGTACTCACTCCCTTATTTATCACCCCCATGGAGCTTAATTTAATTTTGGCTGCAACTAAAAGTCTTGAAAATGTAACAACCTCTTCCTGAATAATTCATACACCTGAGCTTAAACTCTTTCAACTGCAAATAGCCCTTTCAGTGTTTTAACAAAACACTCCTGGTCTGCAATTTTTAGTAAACTTCTAAAACTAAGGAAACCTATTTATAATAATTCTAAACTCTCTTCTTCTTTTCTCAGGACCAACTGCTGTACACATCCAGCATCAGTTCAGAGGCCTTTAGAACTATCTGAACTGAAACTAAAAAAAATCCAATTCTGTAGATATTTTGCCTAATAAAAAGACAAAACGATCAATCTCTCTTTCTAAACTAGAGCTTAATGTACAACTGTTTAACTTGTTTACACTGGTAGAATTTTATGAATGGACAAGAACCCATTCCTATCTAGAAAGCTCTTTTTCACACTGTTTAAAATTAAATCAACATGGCTTCAGAAATACGTTTTTAAAAAATCATTAAAAACTGATATGCCACCAGTTCAAATTCAAAACTAACTCAAAAATACATGGTATTAAATTACAGATCACACTGGTAGGCTGTCCGAAATTGACTCCATTATTTTAACTTTGAAATATCATTAGGAGAAATACCGAAGAGAAGAGACTGATCTGACAAATTCTGGGAATAGGCATACGTATCTTCTACAGTGTTGCTGAAGATGTTTGAGGCAACAGTCATCTTAAGCAGGAAGTCATGTCATTTTTCTCCTTCCCCTTCCCTACCCATTGTAGGTATTTATCTTTGTATAGGAGATGATTTCTCAAACAGTGAGCACCTTGGGTATCTTTCTCAAATAGTCAGTCTTCAGATCTGAGTCCAGAAGCAAATGTTGATGAACATTTGATCTGAGGCTACGTCACAATTCTTTTTTCATCCAACATCTGTGTGAGTGAATTTTGCAAAGATGACTGGTTGGCAATTGAGAATGAGAACATCAGCAAATTTTTGCCTTGATAATGCTGAGGCCATTTGAGCTGTCCTATTTACTGCTCTGGTTTCAGTCAACTATAGAGATTATAAATGAAGCTTGCAATTCTCCTGATTGTACATGGCTCAACTACTTCCTGCCTGAAAAGAACTGAATCCTGGTGATCTGTGATTTTTTTTAAATGAATCTAACTATAAAGGCCAATCCACCTAGCCATCAATGGGTTGCAAGTCAGCTGATGCCCAGAGAAATAGACTTACACATGCCATGGTGACAGTCACACCTAAAGAGTATAGTGCAACATTTTTAAACATGTAAGGAATCAAATCCCAAATCACTTCTTGTGACCTTTGTTCATTATTTGAACAAAAAGGCAATGAGATTTGAGAACAAATGTGGGACTGCCCTGTTCATAAATGGTACAGAATTTCAATATTAGTATGAGAGGATTGTCAATGTGTGAACATGTAAGGGAGTCAGATAATTTAACTCAGCAGATGTAATTGATACAATAAAACAAGGAGTTTTCAATGATTATAATTATGTATTTAAATAATTTTTTTTATTGTTTCTGTTTCTCACTCAGCTGAGGGATTTGTCTGACATTGGCAGCATCTGCGCTTCACAGATATTCTTACATTTGTGTTGCATACAATGCTTGCAGTATGCTTTCAGTCAATCAGTGCTGAAACTATCATTTGTTATTTAGAGAAAGACTGATGAAAGTAACAAACACAATGTATGATAACATGAAAATAAAGTTTGAGCAGTTTGTGGTTGTTGCTTGAATTCCGAGATTTTGTTGCTGCAGTGAACACATTACCAGCTATTACCTGTGTTAGAATTTACAAAATTTTGTGTTGATTAATTTTTTCTGAAGTTTCCCTATCTCAGTTGTGCCACTTGATCTTTGTGATCTTCTGGTATATGCGTAATTATAATGAATCCATTCTGGCTCCATTTGCCCCTCAACATTGTGAAACCTCACACTCTTGAACTTTACCCTTAGTGTGTAAAATGGGGCTGGTGGTCAGATGGTCACTTCTTCTTTAAAGTAACACCCAACCTTCCTCAAGATTGAAGCTTCCCCACTTTAAAAATACATCACAAATTGGAGTGGCAATTGATTCTTACCTCTGATTTAATTTATACAGAGTTTGTGCTTTCTGTTGTTATTTTGCATGTAAGTATATAGAATTACATGTAATGTACAGGAGAGAAATTGGCTGTTCAGTTAAACTTGCCTGTTCTGTTGTTTATGTTCCACAAAAGTCTAGATTTGTACAGCAGGTAGAAATGTTGTTTATAACAAGAGATTTGCAATAACTTTGAATAAAATAACTTGAAGAAAAACGTTTTGTCAGCCTAAAATGAGAAGCTACAAAACGTTAAAATGATTTCTAGTTCCCTGTCGTTGGGTATTTAAACAAACTCATGAAAAATGGGTGTTGCTCCTCCAGATTAAGCTAGCCTTGTCCTGTTGTTCCTCTGCTATAGTTTGTATTGAACTGACTTTAAAGAAGCCAATGGATTAGCTATCTTGGGTGACATGGTGCACTGGGGCGGGAATTGGAAATCTGTGACTGGAATTTAGAACCCTCCCACCCCAGCAGATTAGATTGGATGGCCCTTCAGCCCATCAAGTCCACACCGACCCTCCGAAGAGCAGCCCACCCAGACCCATTCCCCCACATTTACCCTACGGGCAATTTAGCATGGCCAATTCACCTAAACTGCACATTTTTGGACTGTGGGAGGAAACCGGAGCACCCGGAGGAAACCCACACTGACACTGGAGAATGTGCAAACTCCACCCAGCCAGTTGCCTGAGGTGGGAATTGAACCTGGGTGTCTGGCGCTGTGAGGCAGCCGTGCTAATCGCTGTGCCACACGTTTGAAGGTGGGAGTCGCATAAAATTCAGAGTGGCCTTTCTATCGTCTATGCACCCTGCCCCCATCCTGTCTCAGGGTGAGGGGGAGTTGTCAGTGCAGTCTACCTATCCCAGGGCCAGTTGATGTCTTTAAATAGTTGATTGAAGGACTCATCCCAACAACATCGTTATTTTACCCATAAGAGGATAAGGCTGCTGCCATGCGGAAAGCCTGGAAGTTTATGCTGTGTAAGCTGCTGCACCTCTTTTGCAGGTTCCTTGTGGCCATGGGAGGCACCCCGATCTAAAGAAAGCCCTTCATCTCTCTCACTGAAACTCTTGGCCAGGATTTACCTCAGTTCTATGGCATGGGGTCACTCCCTATTGTTCGTGCTAGTGGGCAGCCATCACAGGCAGACTGTGTTCAGGAATATGGGGTCCACAGACTCTCTTAAATCAAGCCTCTAAGATAGAATCCTTACTTTGTAGGTGGGGGGAAAAGTAGTGAAGAAACTAAGATGTGATCGAGAGAGATGTTCTCTGTCCAGTGCTCTTGTCTTCAGTAACAAAAAGCAGTATATTTCATGTATATTGTCCACTCTGAGATATATCAATTCTTGTAAATTGATTCATAACAGATTGCTGCATAAATATATATTGAGTGAACAATCATACTGTCTGTTTGATTCATTTGTTCGGAGATATGCAGAGGTATGGTTCATTAAGTGAGTCGAGTTTAAGAAGCTGCTTTTGTAAAGCTAAATTTTTTCTTTCCTTGATGAAGATCAGACTGAGCCACATTCTGGCCTGCAGCATTAAAGTGTGGTACAAGAAAAGCAGAGCAAGCCATGACCATCTGACCCCACTGAGCGTGAGCAGCCATGTTGGATAGACATTCACTCCTTTAATTTCAGCTTTCTGCTCAAGAAGCACTTTTTGCAGTTTTGATTTGGCAACATGTGAATGTGCTGTATAGTAAAAATTATTTTCAATTGCCATTAGAATTGTTTTGCCATTAGAATGTTTTGCCATTAGAATTAAAAAGTTAATTTTAAATATAAGAATACTGAGTAAGTTAAATACACATATTATACTGTACCTAACTCTGAATTGCAACAGTTGCAGGTAATAGTTGCTATCCACCTATTCACAGAACTCCCTTGTACATTCTTAATAACCCTGAATCTCATTTGTTGACAAGTACCTGCCTAATTACTTCATGATTCATTAAGATTTCTTGTTCAACTGCACTTACCAGTAAGCTCTTCCACATATTTACCACACTTCAATTTAAAAAAAGTTCATTCTCCATTTCCTTGTTTTTGTTATGCATAGTTTGATGCTGCGCCATCTTGTAATTAAATCCTACATGTGATTGCAAAGTTTACTTGCATCCAATTTATTAATGTTTTTATTATACTACAAAGGTGACCTTAGAGGTTTATAAAATCGTGAGGAATATGAATAGGGTAAATAGACAAAGTCTTTTCCGTGGGGTGGGAGAGTCCAAAACTGGAGGGCATAGGTTTAGGGTGACAGGTGAAAGATTTAAAAGGGTCCCGAGGGGCAACTTTTTCACGCGGAGGATGGTTCATGTATTGAATGAGCTGACAGAGGAAGTGGTGGAGCATGGTAGGATGACAACATTTAAAAGGCTTCTGAGTGGGTATTTAAAAAAGGAAGGGTTTAAGGGATATGGGCCAAGTGCAGGCAAATGAGACGAGATTTATTTAGGATATCTGGTCGGCATGGACGAGTTGGACCAAAGGTTCTATGCTGTATATCTCTATGACTCCTATTGTATGTCTTCAGTCCTGTTTTTGAGAGAAAAAGAACCAGGATAAACGATCGCTCCTCATGGATCTTTACATTTCGTTTTGGATTAACCATGTACAGAGGAAGCTCGATTATCCAAATGAGATGGTCGGGCACTATTTCATTCAGATAGTTGATTATTCAGTTAATTGGTTTCCCCTGGGGCTCGGTGATTTCTGTGAAGTCTGCTCCCTGTTCAGGAGACCAGGCAGCAGCACACCACGTGCGAGACCATGCCCCCCGCTCACCAACCCCGCCCCCACCACTGCCTGCCCCCAGAACCCCACCCACCCCCGTGCCTGCCGATTCCCACTCCCAGCCCTGGGGGCAACCGAACTGTACACCAACAGTAAGGTTGCTGCTGCCTTTGTGGGGCAAGTCTCCAAATAGCACACATGCACATACAACGTTTACTGCAACTTTGTGACAGGTTCCACCTCTGCCCTGTACAGGACAATGTTGGAGAGATTATCTAGGGAAAGGAGGGTTTAGGGTACACCCCTGTGTAGAACTCCAGGGGAAGTGTGGCAGGGGAGACAGAGAGAGTGCGGAGGTCAGTCATTTGTACACAGTGCCTGGACTATGCAGGACTGTTCTCGGTGGCATTTCAGTGAGCGGAGTTCATTCTTAGTCATTGTACCTGTAAACAAAAGACGCAGTCAGGTTTGTAACAGCCCTTTGACGTAAGGTTTCTATCAGGACCTTGAGATCTCCTTCGGATAATCCGATATTAGGATAATTGATATTCAAATAATCGAGGTTCCTTTGTACTCTGAGTAACTGGATATGGAATTTTAAACCTGGGAAGGCCAAATCTACATATAGTACCCCAGATAGAACCTTGCCAGTGCTGAATATAGCTTTAAAATAATCTGTCTAGATTTATATGCTCTGTGCCTTGCTTTGCATTGCAAAATTCTGTTTTTTTAACAGTTTCAGAATAGTGGCTCTCATCTGATAATCAAATCCCAAGAGATTTCCCTCATCTAATAAGTCATACACATTCCCATTTAGTTCAAAGTCCATTTCAACCTTCCCTCTGAAAAGTTGTATAACCTTACATTTCACTGTAGTAAATTGCATTTGCCAAATCTTCCTTCCACTCTTCAAGCTTATTGAATTTTTGTGTATTGATACTCTTATTGAACAAATTCTCCTAATTTGTTACAGTCTCTGAATTTGAACTCTCTCGGCACTACTACTTCCTGTAAATGATTTACAAAAATAACAAAGTATCTTTGACATTGAAAGTAGTATCATTCTGCTGATAACTAACTACCAAACAGATACCTACCCAGTACCTATAAACTACTGTTATCTACCAATCAATTATTGCAGTTCCATTCCTTTACCAGCTGAGGCTACTATGGCAGTCCCAACTTCTCAACCTCACCGCTTGCCTGAGGTGTGGTAACATTCAGATTAAACCACCACCAATCATCTCTGTCTATTGTCCTTTAGGACTAGGGCACTTTTACCTTTAAAAGATGCAACCACAAAATTTATTTTATGCTCTTTTAAAATGTAAACAAATTTGACAACTCCTAGTGGGGCATTGAAAAGAAGAATGACGATGTTGGGTCGAAAGATTTGTTTGCTTAATGGTGTTAGAAATGCTTCATGAGTTGTCTTATCAAATCTTAGCACAGTCTATTGGATTTCATGATAGTAATGTGCAGAAGTCACAAACTTTGTTAATATACCTAACTAGATTAGAGTGGTGCTGGAAAGGCACAGCAGGTCAGGCAGCATCCGAGGAGCAGGAAAATCGACGTTTTGGGCAAAAATCCTTCATCAGGAAGGGCTTCTTTCCTGATGAAGAGCTTTTGACCGAAACGTTGATTTTCCTGCTCCTCGGATGCTGCCTGACCTGCTGTGCTTTTCCAGCACCACTCTAATTTAGACTCTGGTTTCTAGCATCTGTAGTCCTCACTTTTGCCTAATATACCTAACTAGTCAATCAGGAGACATTGTCTCTATCAGGATCTCAAGTTGAACTCATCTTTTCCCCATCGAAGACTGTGGCATCATCATATTAGATGGAGCTTAACGCAACCTCCAATGTGAACTCTTTCAAAACCAATAACTTGTGCATCACTCAGACCTATAATTTGATGTTTCCTATCTCACTCCCTGCCTTTTGAAAATGGGAGTCACATTTGCCAATTTGTAAACCTCAGCAATTTGGCTCCAATCTTAACACTGATAAGTATCCACAAAGTAATTTCAATTGTTGCAATCAGTTCATTCAGAATCTTGAACAAGGTTGTCAGAGCCAGGAACCTTAATGCCTCTGAGCTTTAATGATCTCCCTAATTTGGCCTTTCATGTAAATCTACATTCAACTTCAAAGTGTACTTCTCTGTTTCAGCATTCAATCCTCCCCAGTTTTGTTTTGAGTAGTGTAGAGCAAATTAAGTAGAGTAGAACATAATTTGAAGGAAGATATGCTGAAATAGCACTGCATTCTGATCATACTACAGCTTGAGCATCCAGCCCAATTCTGGCCACCTTAACCCAGTGAAATGCTCAAGATCTAGATGGGGTTAGAATCATAGAATTCCTACAGTGTGGAAACAAGCCATTTGGCCCAACAAGTCCACACCAACCCTCTGAAGAGTAACCCACCCAGAGCCATCTCCCTACCCTATTGCTCTACGTTTACCCCTGACTTATGCACCAAGCCTACACAGCCCTGAACACTGTACAATTTAGCATGGCCAATTCACCTAACCTGCACATTCTTGGACTTGGAGGAAACGGGAGCACCCGGAGGAAACCCACACAAACATGGGGAGAATGTGCAAACTCCACACAGACAATCGCCCGAGGCTGGAATTGAACCTGGGTCCCTGGCGCTGTGAGGCAGCAATTGATCAATGCAAGGCAGGGCTGATTATTGATTTCAGAGCGCTGAGTTTTAGAAAAAGTAGGAAAAAATTGAACTAATGACACAGTTTCCAGCAAAGGTTACCACAGATACCTACTAGCCCAACTTTGTATACTCCAAAACAAAAGCATTTGGGTCAGATCTGGATGATTATTACTCTCCTCAATCAATTCCTACATTTCAGGCCTTTACTAAGCCCATGATAGAATCTATCACATTACGGACAGAATGCAATCCCCAGCAGAAGAAACCTGAAGATGTCCATGACTCCCAAATCATCCAGGTGGCCTGAGTATGAAATATCTTGATTTTACTACAATTTCTAACCTCTCTCAAGTATTCATGCAGATGTGCCTAGGGCTGTATTGGAATTTTCAGTGCTTTGTAACACAATTTTCTAGCAATCAACTATTTGAGTTTCAACCATTGTGATTCACTGATAATTTATAAAGCAGGATTTGTATTTTCTCTTTTTATTGTGTCGTTTAGGATTCAGTTATTGAGTTTTTGTTTTATACAAAGGCAGAAAAATAGCCTCCAGTTTCATTTGTTCAATAAAACTAAATTAATTATCCAGGATCCCTGACTCCCAGGAGTGAAATTTCCATTTTATTGTATTTCTTTGGGCAATTGGAAATAATTGGAATTATGAGTTAGACAATGGATAGGTATTGTGGAATTTCATGTTACCAGAGTACTGCTGGTATTCTTAATCATATTAAATACATTCTATACGAAAATGGTAATAATACAATTGTTCTACATAATGTGCTAAATATGCTGACAGTGGAATCTTGCATTATAATTTAACTACCAGAAAAGATAACCAGACTTGGGATTTTTTAATCTCAAAAAATGAAAAGTGAGAGGTAATCTGAGTAGTGAAATAAATCTCTAAATTTATGAAAGGGTTTTCTAGACTTCCATTTGCAAAGAGTCCAAAATTAACAATAGTTAATATAACATTGTGACTAATAAATTCAGTAAAAAATGCAGGAGAAGCCTATTTATATAGTGTTTGCACAACATTAACAAAAAAAAAGATAAAGTTGGAAAATTAGTGAGAGTGGACTTATCTAGAAGTAGTGTCTGAGTAGTTCGAAAACTGAAATTTAGTTTAATGTTTAAGACCATGGGACCATAAGACATAAGAGAAGAAATTAGTCCATTCAGCCCATCGAGTTTGCTCCGCCATTCAATTAAGTTTCTTAACCCCATTCTTTTGCTTTCTCCCTCGAACCCTTGATCGCCTTGATACTCAAAAACCTATCTATTTCAGTCTTCAATATACTCAATGACCCGGCCTCTGTGGCAATTAATTCTGTAGATCACCAGTCTCTGGCTGAAGAAGTTTCTCCTTATCTCCATTCTAAAAGGTCTTTCCTTTACTATAAGGCTGTGCCCTCAGGTCCTTGTCTCTCCCACCAATGGAAACATCTTCCTAACATCCACTCCGTCCAGACCACTTAATATTCTGTATGTTTCAATTAGATTCCCCCTGCAACCCCATCCTACTAAACTCCATCAAGTATAGATCCCGAGTCCTCAACACTCCTCATATGTTAAGCTTTTCATTCCTGGGACCATTCTTGTGAACCTCCTCTGAAAACGCTGCAAGGCCAGTACATCCTTCCTGAGACATGGGGCCCAAAACTACGCACAATACTCCAAATGCAATCTGACCAGAGCCTCAGAAGTACAGCTCTGTTTTTATATTCAAGTCATCTCAAAATAAATGCCATAATTGCATTTGCCTTCCTAACTATTGACTCAACCAGCAAGTTTACCTTGAGAGAATCCTGGACTATAACTCCCAAGTCTCTTTGCACTTCAGATTTCTGAACTTTCTCTCCACTTAGAAAATAGCCCATGCCTCTATTCTTCTACCAAAGTGCATGACCTCACACTTTCCCACATTGTATTCCATCTACCACTTCTTTGCCTATTCTCTTAACCTGTCCAAATCCTTCTGCAACCTCTCCACCTCTTCAATGCTACCTGTCCCTCTACCTATCTTTGTACCATCTGCAAACTTAGCCAGAATGCCCTCAGTTCCTTCATCTAGATCATTAATGTATAATGTGAAAAGTTGTAGTCCCAACACTGAACCTTGTCACAGGCCATCATCCTGGGAAAGACCCCTTTATCCCCACTCTCTGTTTTCTGCCAAACAGCCAAGCTTCTATCCATGCTAGCACTTTGCCTCTAACACCATGGGCCCTTATCTTACTCAGTGCCTCCTGTGCGGTACCTTGTCAAAGGTCTTTTTGAAGTCCAGGTTGATAACATCCATTGACTCTCCTTGGTCTAATCTGCTTGTTACTTCCTCAAGGAAATCTAGAAGATTTGTCAGACATGTACTCCCCTTGATGAAACTGTGCTGACTTTGCTGTGTTTTACCATCCACTTCCAAATATTCAGAAATCACATCCTTCACAATGGATTCCAGGATTTTAACCACAGCCGAGGTTGTGGTTAATATTATATTGGTCAATACTATACCGATGGTATAATCAGTCATTTAATATATGATTATATTACAGGTAATCAGTCTGTAATTTTCCATATTTTGCCTTACTCCCTTTTGAAATTGGGGTGTCATGTTAGCGATTTTCCAGTCCTCTAGAAGCCTTCCAGCAATTCCTGAAAGATCACCACTAATGCCTCCACTATCTCTCAGCTTTCTCCCTTGGAACTCTGGGGTGTAGTTCATGTGGTCCAGGTGATTTATCCACCTTCAGGCCATTCAGTTTTTCTAGCACCTTCTCCTTGGTGATGGCCATCATACTCAACTCTAAGTCCTCACTCTCTTGAATTTTTGGGATATTACTTGTGTTCTCCACTGTGAAGACTGACACAAAGTAATTATTCAGTTTCTCAGCCATTTCCTTGCTATTTCTTTGGTGTCATTTTCCAGCAGACATTAACTTGAAATTTCAAAAACTAAAATAAACTGCAGGTAAGGACGACATTTGACAGGAACTACTTGTCAACGGCAGTTTGCAATTAACTGTCAATCTGTTGTAAGTGATTATCTTATTAGGGTCCAGTTACTGTGAGCAGGGCACTAAATGAGCATTTGTAGTTTGAGTGGGGCCATTTTTTGTGTTAGCCTATTGTTTCCTCCTGTTGTTTCTGGTGCCTTAGTAGTCTGCCCAGTTTCATTCCTTTCTTGAGACATTTTGGCAGTTAGTGCAACTGACTGGGTTGCTTAGCCAGTTCAGAGGTCAATTAAGGATTAAACACACATTACTGTGGAACTAGGGTCACATGTTAGCCAGGCCAGGTAAGTAGAGGAGTGGGGTCAGGGTGGGATGCTCTTTGAAGGGTTGGTGTGGACTCAAAGGACCGAATGACCTGCTTCCACATTGTAGAGATTCTATGATAAGTTGCCTGGTCCAGGTTAAAGAAGCTAGGGAAGCTAAAACAAGTTTCCTTAGTTAATGCAGCAGTACTGTAAGACTGGAAAGTGGGGAATATGACACATTTGCTTAAGTAAGAGTGTAACACCATTCCTAGAAACTACACACTGGGCAGTGATGGGTAAGCTTTTAGAGACAATAAGCAGGAAAAAAAATTAACATGCTTGTAGAGGCTTGAGCTAACTAAAGAGAGCGAGCATGGATTTGTGAAAGGGGCATCACGTTTAGAGTAATTAAATTCTACTCATCAAAAATGCTTTAGCTTTGCTTCAATCTGGACGGAGCAGATAAAGGGAAACTATTCCCTTTGGCAGAAGGATCATGAACCAGAGGACATAGATTAAAGATAATTGTCAAAAGAACCAAAGGCAATGTGAGGAGGAATATATTTTACACAATGAGTCATTAGGATTTAGAATGCACTGTGTGAGAGCGTGGTAGAGTCAGATTCAATAATGCTTTCCCAAAAAAGGAATTTGATGAACTCCTGAAGGTAAGAAAATTATCGGATTATGGGAAAAAAGAACTAGTTAGATTTCTCTTACAGAGAGCTCATGTAAACTTGGTGGGCTAAATGGTCTTTTTCTGTGTTGGAAACATTCTGTGATTGATTGACATAACATTCACTCCTTCCATTACTGGCGCACCTTTGTTGCATTATGTACCAATTACAAGATTTGAAGCAACAACCCACAAAGCTTCTTTAAGAGACCTTCAGGTCTATAAGCTGTATGACAAGGTCTTAGGGGTGCATGAAAATCTGCGAAATCCGCTTTGCTTGTCTCATCCTGTCTTGTTCAAATTTCACTATCCCTTTTTCTCTTGTTCAAAATTCTTGAACTCCGTCCTGAACAGCACCTTGGGTCTCCCTATAGCACTTGACTTTAGTGGATGAAGAAATTGGCTCACTATCACCTTAAGGGCAGTTAGGGCTTAGCAATAAATATTGGCCTTGCCATCAGTGTCCACATGCCAAGAATTCACTTTTAAAAAAGTGGCCTACTGACCTTCAGTTCCCAAGTGTGCAGCCGTTAGTTTTATATTCAAACAAATTCATCACAAGAAATGTCATACTAAGGATGTTATAATTCCCTGGTTTCTCACTCACACCTCTCTTAATTTGTACAATGTCCATGATATGGACTCACTATCAGGACCTGTTCTAAATAATTATCTTTGACTTCAAGATCCTTTTGCTCTGTTTTTCCCTGGCTACCTTCAGTTGAGCGGCTGAATGTTTTTGTTTTGTTGTTGGGAGAAGTAGGGGCTTGGCTCAAAGAAATTATTCAGCTTGACAGTGTGAAGAAGCTGAACTGACTTGCACACAGTTGAACTGACAGCCTTGAGCTAACATTTGTCTCTGTTGATGCTGCTGGAGCTTCTTTTTTTGCTGATGGGCGAGTTCGTCTACTTATATTAAGTATTCAAATAAGTGAACAACAGTGGAAAGAAACATGTTAACATTGATGCAAATTTGTTTTGCACTGTTTTGCCAAGCTTTTATTTTTAAAACATGTCATGATCTGTTGTTCATGTTTATCTTATAATTGTGAAGCTTGTTAATAACCCCCTGAAGGGCAGTAGAAAGCCACAATCAGCATACTTAAACTTCCACACAGTTTTAAACCTCTCCCAAAAAATATTCTGGGTTTAATGAAGATAAGAAAAAGTAACGTAAAGAAAACATGACAGATCTGTGACAAATTGGGGTCAGTGTAATGCCTTGCCATCAACCAGCATAAGATGAGCTGATCTGTTTCTACAGGGCTATGGGGAGTGTACCTAATTGGACAGCACTTTCGAAAAGCCAGCACACATACAAAGGGCTGAATAGTCTCTTTTCATTCTGTCTGATTATTTGATTATCATTCTGCATTTTATAGAAACATTATTAATCATTACTGCCTTCGTCATAAAATTAAACCTCAAAATGAATTCTTCACATCGGGTTGTTTGTTAATGCTTTACAAATTTTGTAGAAAGCTCCATTTGACTTGATGAAAGTTCTTCCTCAGGAAACTTGCTGGGAGGACTGAATGAATTTGTGCAGAATACAAAATCCAATATTGTGTGAGGTGGATCTAAATTTTGAAGATGAAGGCACAGTACATTGACAAGTTTATGTGGACATTTTATGAAAGTGAAAAACGTAAAAAGTTTCAGTACATTGAAGAAGAGAGTGAAATCCTGTCAGCTGAACTTTTCTATGTTAGTGTTACAATTGACCTTTTTGCTGTTGTCTGTTCAGTACAATTTATTGAACATCAGGGGACCTTTTGTAGTGGCAGTCACAATGGAAAAGCAATCAAGTCTTGCTTAGTTTGAGAATTGAATTGTGAGAGGCATCCCTGATGCTCAGATTGTCAAATATCATACAGTTTAAGTGAACGCTTCTGGTTTTGCAAAGATGGCAGAGTGACACTGGTGTGCTAATTAACTGATGAATTGATCACTCAGCTTTGTTCAGCCATTCAGCGGGGAAGCTGATCATCACAGCGGAAGTGATAACGTCACTGGACTCATAATCCAGAACCCCAGGCTAATGTTCTCACAAGATGGATGCAAAATCCACCACCAGATGGTGAAATTTGAATTCAATAAACACACAGACTTAAAAATCTAACCTAATGATGACTGACTATAAGAATCGATTAGGTTCATTAATTACCTTTAGGAAGGGAAACCTGTCATCCTGACCTTGACTACTCGTGACTCCAGATCTACAGCAATGTGGTTGACTCTTAACAACTGTGCTCTGAAATGGCCTAGAGAGCCATTCGATTCAAAGGTAGCTAGGGACGGGCATAACATTCTGGCCATTGGCAGCGATGCCATGCAAGAATAAAAGTAACACTAGAGACATCATGCTAATTCCAAATAGTTCTGGCTAATGCTTTGACAGTGAGAGAATTATACATTTTGCAGCAGCTGAACTTAGAGAAATACGATTATCCAAACAAGATGGGGAGGCACTATTTTGTTCAGATAATCGATTATTGGGTTAATCGACTAAATGCCTTTCTTCTGGGGCTCAGAGTTTTTTAAGACAGCTCCCCATTCAGGAGACAAGGCAGCAGCACACCGCACGCGAGCCCTCGCCTCCACTGTCAAACACCGCCCCCCCCCCCATAACGCCCCCACCCGCACCACACCCTCCCCATCTCCATCCTAGTGCCCGCCCGTCCCAACCCCGTTCAGCACCGCCCCCTGCCTACCACCCAACCCCATCCAACACTGCTCCCCACCCACAACCCACAACCTCGTTCAAC